>NC_043753.1:21687577-22016327 GCF_902148845.1 Salarias fasciatus | reverse complement strand
ATCCAGAGTCGCTGTTTACCCCACTCGGGGAGCTTTTTTTGTTTTCCCTCACCCTTTTTTCTTCCTGTTCTGGTATTCTGCACCACCTCCGCGTCCACCTCCACCCACCCCAGGCGGAGGATGAGGGCTTTTTTTTTTCTTTTTCCTTACCTGTGACTGACAACAATAACAATAGCTGGTGAGACGGAGGTGCGGCTCCTCTGTTTTCAGCCCCAATAACATCTCAAAAACCCACCTCACCGAGCTAAAAAATAAAAAAAGATCTTGCTATTACTCCTGTACCTGCCTCCCCCCGCCCCCCCCCCCCCCCCCCCCCCCCCCCCCCCCCCCTCTCCTCCACCGCTCCCTTTACTTTCTGCCTCTCTGAAACCGGATTTCATCTGACGTGACAGAGTCGTGGAAGCCATGGGCGGAGGTGTTACAAATGCTCTGTCACAACACTAAACATGGCAGGAAGCGAACGCCTCGACAGCTCTCGGATGCGACTTGGGAAGCCGCCGCCGCCGCCACCGCGCCTCGCCTCGCCTCGCCTCACCGCCGCCGCCTGCTTGACTTCAGCCTTTATCTCTCATTTCAGCTACACCGGCAAACCGCTCGGTGCCGACTCCGCTCGCCCTGGCCTAGTTTTGATACCGGCGAGGGAGAAGAACGTGCTGGCAGGGAGGGAAGACACCGGGGAAAGGCGAGCGGCGGATACCGAGGGGGGAATAACACTCCCGGTTCAGGCGACGCACGCAGAAAGCAAACACACGACGGGGCTGAACACACTGTTTGTATGTTTGAACTAAAGCGCAGAAACACCAAATACAAACAGCACATTATCAGAGGCGCCGTGCAGCGCAGAGCAAATACCAGGGATCAGCAGAGTCAATAGCTCTCAAACCGCCATTTCATTTCTACATAAATAAAGTGTCACTGCAGCGGTGGCGACAAAAAAAGAAAAAACCCAAAAGTTAATCCATATCGCCGAGGAGTATCAAACCTCCATCTTTCTTCTGACTCAACAGTATCAGCAGGATTCGGGTCTGGCTGTAAAGCAGCCTTCCTCACAGATTTAATCTCTGCTGCGTTATCAGCCCCGCGGACAGAATCTGGAAAAAGCTTCTTCTGCCTCCGGAGTGTGTGTTCAGACGGGCCGAGCGTGAAACGCCGCTTTTCCTGACGCTTTTCTTTGCGTTAATGAACACGTCAGTAGCGCTTCGTGTCGAGCTGTGGGATGACCTGCAAAGAAAAGATTATTTACCAATTTAAAACAAAAAGCTCCGGCTGTCGTCAGTCTGGAGAGAAATTCCGTACGACAGATTTCCAATTTTCAGTGGAGAAACTCTTTGTCGAAGATTAAGAGGTGAATGTGGAATGAGTTCATGTTTCATGTTCCGACTTCTTCATGTGGTGAGATCTCTTCGACATTAATCAAATATTGCCTTTTATTGTACATAGAATGCACCTCAACATATTTCAACACTGTACATATCATGATAGAAGTGTGAAATATAGAGCATTTACTCTAAACACAAGCAGCCATGTCTAGGTTTCAGGTTTATCCTGTGTTTCTGTGTTCTGAGGAACCGCATCGGGATGTTGGTCAGTTTAAAGTCATTCTGCACACGACTCTGCCCCTAATGCATAACTTTAACTCCTCTTGATGAGTTTTTTAAAAAGTTGACTCATTTTTTCACCCCATTTTGTGCTGAGTTTTGCTTTTTCATTATTTTCACATTAAAATATGTATGAAACATCTAGACCACAGGTATGCAAACAGCAAGAAAACATAAAATGCAGCTATAGCTGAGATCAGTCCCGTCAAATGACGCATGTATTCCTCATATCATAAATCCTCACTGTCTCAGATGAAATTCCTTCATTAAATGGCAAAATGACTCCTGACACTGAGATGGAGACATGAGTCTTTTTTCATCAGCTGACTGTCAACGGGGAGGTTAGAATCCCGGAATATAAAACTCTTCTGGGGTTTTAACAGCGTGCGAGTAAAACTGTCGAATTAACATTCATTAAAAGACTCAAATTATAATAATTCACTAATCCCAAAATTGTGCATCAGCGAGGCTTCTTGCGTGGCGTGTGTGAGTGAGTGTGTGTGTGTGTGTGTGTGTGTGTGTGTGTGTGTGTGTGTGTGTGTGTCGGCCTCCAGCTCCAGACAGAAACCCTTGGAGAGAATGTACTGGCAGCGGCGCAGGACCGCTCTGCCAAACCTCGTCCCATTTTTAACTTCTTAATGGGAACGTGGCGGCCGATCCACCTGAATTAATAAACCCCCTAAATATCAATAACTCTGGAAAACAAGCTGCAGTGCAGCGTGGAAATTTAACATAATTGGAAATCGTGAATGTGAATTTACTGTTGGAGATGAACTGTGTGTGTGTGTATGTGTGTGTGTGTGTGTGTGTGTGTGTGTGTGTGTGTGTGGTAATGTTCTGACTGTACGTTTTTTTTTTTTTTAATAAACCCTCGCCATCCACTTGGTGACGCTCACTCTGACAACTTGCTTTCTAATGAGGAATTATTATGCGGCGTTCTCGTGCTGGCAGGACAGTCAAATATCCAAGATTTCCAAGCTGGCAACGCGGCGCTCCACCAACCCGCGATCCTCCCTGACAATGAAACCCTTAAGGCAGACTGAATAAACAGTAAACAAACACGCCATTATAGAGGCTGGAGCTCTGCAAACTAAACAAGTGTTGATTTTTGCATTCTGCAGTTTCAAGCACGGCGACATGTGGTGAAAGTTTTATTGCAAGCCCGGGAAAAAAAAAAAAAAAGAAAAAGGAGTATACATTTGATTTGGTGCCAAGAGGGATTTTCTGCTGAGGCTTTCCTGATTTGAAGATGGAGAATTTATGAGTGTGAATCGAGGGGAAACACGAAAGCTTCTAAACACATGGAGGAAAACTGAAGGACGCTGCGTTCTGTCTGTAAAGTCAAGGCCTTGAAGTTCAGCCTCGAAAGCTAGGAGCCTTGCTTTAAGCGAGACGAGGATCAATTCATCAATCAATCGATCTTCATACATACAGCCCTTTTAGAACAATAAAACGCAGCACAAAGTGCTTTACAGGCTAAAAACTAAATAAAACAGAGTGATAAGCAGCCATCCGCCCAGTCCCTGCCAAAGATAAATGAAAGAGTAAATACTAATCAGACGATCCAGCAACAGTGAAAAAGGGGACCTGAGTTAAAAGCTGTGTTGAAAAGTGGTCTTGAGCTGATTTTTAACAACGTGAACATTCTCTGCAGTCCTCTTTCTCTCCAGAAACGAGGTGCGAAGGTTTGGAAAGCAGCTTCGATCCAACAGGATGACTTTAAAATGAGAGGAAGAAATTCAAATGCAGGGTTTGTGTTAAGAGAGAGGAATCGCTGACAGGAGGGTTGACTGGGAAAATAAAGAAACACCAGCAAGAGTCCTGCTGTCAGGATGTCCAGTCAACCATCCAGCCATCATCCAACCAACCATCCATCCATCAATCCATCCATCCATCCATCTATCAATCCATCCATCTATCTGATCAACTACCAATCCAATCATCCAATCATCCATACATACATCCATCCATTCAATCAACAAACCATCCATCCATCCAACTACCCAAGCAATTATCCATCCACCTATCCATCCATCCAATCAGCCATCCATCCATCCATCATTCATCCATTCAATCAACTAACCATCCATCTATTCAATCAACTACCCAACCATCTAATCACCCATCCATCTATCATCCATCCATCTATCCATCCAATAAACATCCATCATCCATCCATGGATCCATCCAATCAGCCATCCACCCATCCATTCATCCATCCATCCATCCATCCATCCATCATCCGTCCATTCAATCAACCAACCATCCATCCATACATCCAATCAACTACCCAACCAATCATCCAATCATATATCCATCCATGCAATCAACCATCCATCCAGCCAGCCAGTCAGCAAGCCATCATCCATCCAATCAATCATCCATCCATCAATCCATCCCTCCCTCCATCCATCCATCCATCCATCCATCATCTAATCAACCATCTTTCCATCCACCCATCCATCCCTCCATCCATCATTGTTCCATCCATCCATCCATCCATCCATCCATCATTGTTCCATTCATCCATCCATCCATTCAACCATCTTTTTTCTTCCCTTTTAGCATTTGGTTTTGCATCATTCATCTCTGAGGTTATGCACGGTGCAGCATTTTGACAAGTACTTCACAATCACTATTATAATGTTTAGACTGAATAATCATTCCTAAACTTATGGCACAGGTCCTGCTCCTCTCTGTCTTTTCTCTTTATTAAGTCTGGTTTGCAGAAGAACCTTTGAAATACGACCTGATGCACACACACACACGTGTGTGTGAGCACATAACCGTATGTGTGAGTGTGTGAGTGTAAAAAAAAAAAAGATCCTGTGCTCAGGAGGAATTCAGATGTGAACTAAAAAAAGGAAAAAAGGTGAGTTCGTCTGGAATCACAGCTCCTGCTCAGCTCCTTCTCATGCTGTAGGTGTGCAGCCCGTGCACCGGCTGAATCTGGCAGCCTTCGTTCAAACATGTGTGAAGCTGCATGTAAATGAAAAACACCGTGGGCTCACTGTGATGTGAAATTAACCCATCAGCACCTCGTGTAAAGCTTTCAATTAAAAAAAAAAAAAAAGATTGTGTATCTAAAGAGTTTGACGGTTTCTCCAGAAAAACAAGGCTGTGGAGTGAAATGCTGCAGAGCGAGGCAGCAGACCTGGAGCCGGAGCTGCTCGCAGTGGGAGTCCTCTGGCAGGGGAGCGGCGAGGGCGTGATCAGCAGCCAGGCTGGTCCTCAATAATTCAGGCCGGTCTGCTCCTCACCTCGGCCTGCCTCAGCCTCACACAAACCGCCCCGCCCCTCAGATCTGGTGTAGCACGCCGCCGGGAGACGCGGGGACACGCTCCCGGTCCATTTACCCCTCCAGAGCGCCTCGGCGCACACCGGCAGCCGCAGCGGCGCGCCGCAGCCCTCCAGCTCTGTCAGCCGATTAAATGTTACTGTTTGTTGGTTGCAGAACATTAGCTGATTACTCCGCAGGCTCCACTTATGCCGTGTTTTATGGCCAACGGTAAGCCTCAATCATTGCTGTAATGCCGGCATAATTTAATGTAATGGTTGTTTTGCTGTTTTACATGCAGCTGAGATCTGCGGGCGTTTTACTACGGCGCAGACACTGATATGACACCAATCAGCGCGGCTGACAGCCCGGCTTAGTTCAGAATACTCCGCGCTTTGATTCCAACAGCTGGGAGCGTAAAACCACACATGACTCACGAGGCTAAATCAAAGCAGGACTGCAGCTATACAGTTCCATAAAAGTTTGTTTGTCAAACATAAGGCCCGTGGGACGAATCTGGCCTGCAAGAGGCTCCAGTGTGGTCCAAAAAAAACCAGCGACCAAATCGTCATTTTCTGTAGTAACTTGATTTAACCCCCTCCCCTGGGACGAAGCAATGCATGAGTCGATTCAACTCACGATCCCTGGATTCCCTCCTCGATCGCCAGGAACGACACGATTAACATCCATACAGCGGCGAGCGCTCTGACTGGCATGCAGCGCACAGCACATCCGATGATCAAGTATCAAGCAGACAAACCCAAAGTGAAACTTCAATAATTGCGGCAACAAACCGCACCAAATGTCAAATCAAGCCGCCTGTCAGTTTCCAGCAGCATAAACACAACTGGCTGCATGCCTGGCTGCATTCCCTGTGGGTGCACTTTCTTCCCTTCCCGTTTTCAGAGGAGGAAAAACAAAGACCATTGTGAGAATCTCCACTCGCTAATTTGAAAAGCAAAACTAAACAGCGAACATGGCTGACTTGATGACAGCTGTCAGTGTGACGAGAGGTATTATCAGGTGGGATTTAAATTGTTATGCTGGAGGCAGCCAGGCGGTGTCCAGGAGGGATTTGAGAGGGGGGGGGGTTTAGTTACTGTCACTCAAACATATAGTGTGTGTGTGTGTGTGTGTGTGTGTGTGTGTGTGTGTGTGTGTGTGTGTGTGTGTGTATCGGGCCTTTATGCAAATAACTCTGCGTTGAATATTCATATTGTTAGAACAACCTTGAAAAAGTGAGACGAGAAAAAAAGATAATTATGCCACGAGCAATTACATAACAAAGGTAAACACAGGCTTGATGTACAGTAGCCGAAACAGGTTTTATTTTTGTTTGTATTCTAATTGCTTCAGGGAGCAAGCTGCAGGTTATAGAGCGGCGGCTCGGAGTCTCACACGCTTCAAACTTGACAATTTAAAGAGAACGAGCTGCAACTGAAGCTGTAGTATTATTACAGATTGAGTAGTCAGCAGCAGAGAACTATAGGAGCAGGTAAGGAAGAGAAAAAAAAACTGATGCAGTTAGGTTAGATTCTCATCCAGAGGAGCCGTCATCTGGGTCGACTATCGAGCACCGAGGAGAAAAACAAACAGAGACGTGAAGAACATCCCAAAAGTTCCACACTTCCAAGCTGGGAGAGCAACAGAAGCCCTCGCTGCCGAAACGCCGCCCGGCAGAGTCGTTTCCTGAGCCGCGGTGAAAGCACCCTGTTGTCTCATAATGTACTTCCTCAACCGCAAGCATCGACCCGCCGAGTTATTTCACAGAGGAGGAGGGAAAAAAACAAAACAAAACATCCACTGAACACATTTCTCAATTAGTTATCTCACCTGTGACGCTGGCAGGGCAGCATTATGTATGGGAGCGCTGATCCAAATCAGATATCAGGATATATTTAGCATCCGGTCACATCTGCTTTAAGCGGCTCTAGGATTTCAGCGTGATGTTTCCAGCTGCAGGTGTTCCCTTCAGTTTAACAGCATAGAGAATTTACTGTACAGAACCAAGTGGGTTTGTTTTCCAGAAACCGAGGCGTTCTCTCTCTTTATTGCCCGAGAGAGGCTGAGGCTGCAGCAGACAAACTCACGCAGGATGGCTGTAAGTTACGACACTCCTCCGGCTCGTCTCCATCAAGGCTTTTTAAACGAATCAAGATCAGCGTTTCAGAACAGGTAGGGTGACTGACCCGCCCGCCCCGGCAGCACGGGCGCCCGAATTATCGCACCTTAAACCAAGTGAAGCCCATCGAGGGCGAGCGCCGGCGAGGCGAACGCGCCAGCCATATGCCAGCCTCCACCTACACTTCCCAGCAGGCCCTGCCCTCTTGTTGCAGACCTGTTTGCCGACTGCTGCCAACGTTTGGCTGGCAGGAGTCTCCGGCGAAGGCAGGCGTCCAGTCAGCACAACAGTCTAACACCTTCCCGTCAGGAGCCGGCCGCCGCTCCGCCGCCTATAGCACGGCGCTCGGCGCACGTGACGTAACGCCGGCGCCATCCAGACAATTAGGACAGACTAACATGCTGATATTCTCAGCCGCCATGTGAAACTGCGGCGTGTGAACGAGCCCTTTAACAACCTTCCAATCCCCTCTTCTTCCAGGATATAACAGCTTCCCCCCCTTCTTTCTCTCCCTCAAGTGGATTGTCACCCATATTCACTCAAATGGGTTTTCGCACAAAGAGCCAGTGCAGCACATATCGTCAATATGGAAGAATCGTCACGTTAGAAATAGAGCAGCCCGACAACTTCCAACAAAGAAGATTCAAAGGTGAAATCCAGTAGGCTGGCACAGCAAGTGGCTTACCCTGTGTTCTTATCTCTTGGCAGAGCAAAGCCGAGTCGCTCGGTGCCACATGGCACCCGGATACACAGCGAGACGCAGTCACACACACACACACACACACACACACACACACACACACACACACACACACACAATAACAAACACAGAGGCACACGTTGGCTTTTATGATCTATTCCCCCGAAGCATTTCCGTAGGTTCAAAAGAGTCAGGAGGCTTGAGCCAGGTTTGGCTCCATTATATCATTAACATGAGAATAAAGAGCAGAGTATGGATGTCTGTCTTCTCATTTGAATTCACTCCTTTTCCTTTTAGTAAACAGAATTTTGGCGAACAAAGACGTTTCTCACTGTGATTTATAAAAACGTCCCGTAACTCCAGCCCACTCGTGTGGAGGATGATTCGGCTGCTGTAACGCACGCCGTCTCACCGCGGAGCCGCCGTCAGACGGAAAAGCCGAAAAGCAGTTGAAAAGTTTTTGCGGTGCAGTAGTGTGGAAAAACTCGCACGCACAGGAAGAACATGCAAACTCTGGAGTGAAGAGCTCTTTCTGCCGACACAGCAGACAGTCCAAAGGTAATATTTAAAAACCAAATAGATGAAAATGTTGTCATAACAATCCTAAAAAAAGAGAAGAAGCTGAACATTCCTCCTCCACCTTCTGACTAATAAGACTCCTGAATACATTGAAGGATATTTGCGTTTTTAGGACACAGTTGGAAAGGAAATGTACGAATGTTCTGCAGTACTGCTGGTTAAAGACGGTCCTGCTGGTGTAAAGTTGCTCCTGCGCTCTGAGACACTTCCCGTCGACGGCGGGGAGTCGTTACCAGGTTAAGTACAGCCTCCAACGGCAGCAGCGCCGCATCCGACTTTTATAGCAGCCAGCAGTCTTCATCAGTCAGAGAGGCAGCCGAGAGGCGGCGGCTGGGCTGAATGGCTTCCAACCCCGACTGCACACCAGAGGGAGTATTCAGAGGAGGAGGGGGAGGCGGAGGGGGAGCGGGAGGGGGAGGGGGAGGGGGAGGGGGAGGGGGGTACATTAGGGGAGCTAATTAGGATTATTAGCAGGACGTATTTTATTCAACTGGGACTAAAACAAATTGCTCAGTCGTTGCCGAGCAAAATTGAAAACGAGTACAGAATCACTGACAGACAAAGTGCGCTTGCACTCTTCGTGTGTGTGTGTGTGTGTGTGTGTGTAAGCAGCGCCTCTACATGCTCAACAAAGTGGGATTCAGGGACGCCCACGATGCCATGTTTGATTAAATATGACGACGTTGTGAAGTGGAGTCAGCAACTCAGGCGTGAAATACGACGACCGCAGTCATAGAAATGTAGTCAACACATTATGACGGTTCATTTATGAATATCTGGCTATTTTCACTTATACTTTAGTTAAGCTAAACACAAAGAGAAACGTGTTATGTTGTTTACAGGCCAGGTAGAAAAGCATCAACAGAACGAAACATGAGGTACTGAAGTAATTGACAGCTGATCTGTAATTGTGTTTCCCTCTAAAGACATGAGGGTGATCGCGAAACAGCGAGCCAGCTAATAACACGGGTAAAAAAACAAACCCTTGATGAGATCCAAGGGAACCGAGGCGAGCAGGGTAGCAGACTCACATCAAACGCCAACGCTGCCCGCCGCGGTGTGCGCCGCTTGGCGCGCGGCCCTGGCGTTTACAGTGGGGGGAACAGTCTGAATGCTGCTGAAAGAGAGCCTTCAACGTGACAACAATGCGCGTCCCGGAGTAACAGCTAATGCCTGGCACCTCCAACCAAATCATTCCATTTGGAGCCTGTGATGCTGCAGACAGAGTGGATGTGAAACGCATTTCCATGCCAAGCCTCTCAGTCGCTCGCCGTCCTTGCGAACATAATGAACAGATTACCATTTGCACCCTCCTTGTCACATCATGCTTCTGCGACAAGAGCCTGGCACCTTGTGGGGAATATTTCCATTGTGCGGCTTCACATCGGAGCCACGGCGGCCCGTTTTGAAAACTTGTTTTGGAGCCACTGGAAATAAAACAAGCCGCTAATTAGACGAGCAGCGAGGCGGACGGAGCCGCTGGATGGGGAGATGGACGGGTCTGCGTCCCGCCACCCCGAGGCCGGAGTCCGGCAGGTTTTACACCCGATCCCCCCGTCGCTCCGTCTGTCCCGACTCGGGTCAATTAAACGCTAACCGTCTCAATATCCGCCGTGGCATTTTGCTAACTACCTCCCCTCTAGTTAAATCCAGCTCCTCTTGTCCTTTTCTCTCCCGCAGAAAGCGACTGTAACTCCTGCCTGGGTCTAATCAGGAGGTTGCTTATTAAGGGAAAGCTCTCGGGCGCTCGCTAAATTGGGGGGAGGACAGTCTCGCCAGTGCGATAACCGCAGATTTATGTCAGAATTAGGCGTAAATAGCTGCACTGGTTCTTCCCCTTCTTTAATTAAGCAAGCACTTTCTGCAGGTCTGAGTCTGACGCTGACCAGCCCGGTTTCCTCGCTTACGAGGCAACTCGGCCATGTGGAGGACGGAGCGCGGCGTTAATGTGCTCTCCAAAGTTCAAAAAGCGCAAAATAACCCTGGGATACTCCCAGCATGGAAGGCAGGGTTCGTCTGGGAAGCGTCCTTCGAGCCTGCTGTGTTTTCTCTCTGAGCTGATAATCCAGCCGTCACCCAAAACGATACGTGGCAGCAAAATGTCAAGTTCCTCCTAAGTGTCGGATCAAGCGGAGCGCGCAGGAAAAGGAGAGAATAATATCGCTTTAAAAGACCGCCGCCTCCGCGCTCTGAAGACAATTCCATCTGCGGCCTCTCATCTCTCCCACTTCTATTTTTCCCGTGCTTCATTTTTTATGCACGTCCCGACAAACTTTACACTCTGGCGGCGCTCCGATCTGCCAGGGTGAAAAATACCTGAGACGAGCGGCAGAAAGACGCTCTCGTGCAGCTCGTGAGGGGGCACTCATCGCTCCGACCCCGCATTCAATTTCCATCGCTGATAGCGTTGCTATTGATTCCGAGTTCGCCCCACGCTCGGCTGCGCGGGCCAGACAGAACACGGCTCGCGGTTTGGGAGCTGTCAGTCAGCGTAATCCAGGAGTCTGTTTCAAAGCCTGTCAGGGTGAAGCCAACAGACTCACATTTCCCTCAAACAAGGCAGATGACAGAACGGGCCTTAAAAGCTGTCTGGGAGGAGGAGAAACGCCCCGCAGGGGGACGACATGCCAGACCAGAGAGGCAAGCAGAGCGTCTCTGAAAGGATCGGCTGAAGATTCACTTTCCTGCAGGTAATAATGCAGATGCAGTCTGAGAATTTTGGCTAAACTGAATCAATTTATGACCCAGCGAGCAAATGACTGAATGTTTTCCCCTGATCAGAGAAATAACCTATATCCCAACATTTGCTTTCATTTTGACCAACATTAAACTTAAATCTTCTATAAAAGAAACCTCAGCCAAAGTGCTGACGTTGGATGGAAACGGGTATAAATTATGGTCCCGCCCCCCCCTCTTACACTGAAAAACTTAATAAATCTTCCATCTACCAATGACTGCAACACAATTTATAGAGTCTTTCATGAGAAAAAGTGCTGCCCTTGAGCACAATCCACCTCCTGATTCACTAAATTGCACTTACACATGGCAGAAATTATGCTGTTCAGGAACTTCACCGAGCAGAGAGAAGTGTGTGTGTTTAAACCTGGCTGGTCCCCAGACTTCAGCAGAAACCCAGGTTCAAGTGAGGCCGATCGCATGAATCACCCAGGACTGCCAAAACAGGTAAACATGAATCACCTGAGCCACGGTTCACCTTTATTTAAGGGCTTCGTGGCGTCTTTGAGCGCCTTTCGGTGCGGATGCCGCCATATGGTGCTTTTGGGCCTCGTTCTCGGTGTGTGTGTGTGTGTGTGTGTGCATGCATGCGTGCATGTGTGTGCGCGCCATTTGTTATTCCAATTCCAAAGAGAGGAGCAGAATAATGTGAAAATCAGTGTTCAGCTGAGTGAGTTCTGAAGGGAAATCCACCCCAGAGGTTCAGAGAGCAATTAAAAGTCAAGCGATCGCTCCGGCGGCGGCCCACCACTGTATTCCCATCTATCCTCACACGGAGGTGTCGGAGGGACGGGGCGCCACGAGGAGGCTTCAGACCATAATTTGCCACGAGTGATGAACTGTGAAATGCAACAAAAGCCCCCATTACTGCAGGAGGGATTTAGAGCGCACAGAGCAAGGGAGAAGAAAAAAGAGGTGGGAAAGAATGTCACTGTGTCAAAAAAAAAAAAAAAAAAAAAAAGAATGCATGGGAGACAGGAGAGCAGAAAAAAGCCCAGAGTGACTGAAATCAGTGAGACAACGGGATGATTCTGGGTGATTCTGGGTTAAACCTGAGCGATGGGAGATCACTGCTTCCCTGACTCATGTTCAATACTAATTTTCTGCAAATTTATCATCTCAATATCTTGAAACCGAAGCTGAATGTGAGTGAAATATTATGTTTTTGCTCCCCAGGATGAAACGGAAGAACCTTCCTCTGCAGACGTTATTCTCAGAATATGTTTAGAGCCGCACTTTCACAGAGTTTCTCTTATAAACAGTGTATATACACACAAAAGAAATGGAGATTTGTGATTGTTCAGCTCCTCCCGGTTTTCCTCTCCACAGCATCGGGGCAAAGGAGGAAATGTTTTGCTCCAAACTTTATAACAAAAAAAAAAAAAAAAAAAGCAGCAGCCAACAGAAGCCCTGTGGGAGGCTGGAGTCAAGGGGGCCCCCTGTTATCTTGTTATGGCAGAGTAAACGGCGAGGGCAGCAGCGAGCGCCTTGATGGAGCCCAGATAGACGAGTCGGAGGCTCACACTGCAGCAACATCACAGAGCCGCACCTCGTGCTGTCTGCATACCAACTTCCCCTCAAACTTCGCGCTCGCCAACTTTCTTTTTCCCTCACCTGGAAGTAAACATCCCCTCCTGTCGGAGCGTTTCGAAATGCTCCTCACGCTTCACGGAAACCCGAGTGGGAGAGCGCTGCTGAGCGCACACTTCAAATTAAAGCTGTTGTGAAGATGTTCACATATATGTTGACAAAATCTCGGCTACAGTGCATTGATCAACTGTGGAAAACACTGGAAACAACGAGGCCTTCTTCAATGCTTCTGTTTCAGCAATACACAAAACCTTCACACCGGCCAACACAAGGTACTGTGCAACAGTAAAGTTAAAAAAAAAACCTGTTCTGAACCTAAAATTAAGTAATTTCATTCACATCTTTATTGCTATTGAGAGAAGAACACTTGAAAATAAAAGTCCGATGTTTGACCTTTAGCTCCCGGCGCGGCGGCGCCCGCACATAATATTTCTTATTATTTAGTAATCAGCCGATGAATAAACGAAGCCACGTGGTAATTTGTGAGGGATCGGTGTGGGAGAAGAGCAGTCAAGTGGCCTTTATCCTCCGGCTTGTTCTGAATGAATGTCTTCAAACTTCTTTGTGTACGACGACGCATCAGATAATCACATCGTATTAAAAAAGCATTCAGGCCCGCACAATGGCTGCTGATTGATTTTCTGCCCGCTGACGGGCGACTGCTACCGAGACCGCACCTTTAAGCTCACACACACGCGCCGAAGTGTGTTTCCTCGCTCTCGAGGACATCCGTGTGTGTTGTCCATGAAGTCGTGAATACACACACACACACACACACACACACACACTACTGCCTGCTACCTAAATCTCAGATTTGAGGGTTGATTAAGCTAATTAAATCACAGAAAAGATGCAGACGTCCCTGGAGACAGATTAGAACCATGTGTGGAGAATGCTGTTAAGTCTAAAACGCAGCCTGTTGGTGATTTATGCAGAAATAATAATTCCAGCTTTGTTTGGTTTCCAGATAGCGATCGCTGATCAAAGGAAGAAACACAAATCTGCAAATGATCCCTCTTTGGCTGGTTTTTGGCTGAGCTGGATCCTACGGCTCTGTCAGAAAATTCAATGGAACCTTTGGTTTGTGCTTAGTTTGGAGAGGATGGAAACACACACACACACACACACACATCGCGTTAACTTAATCCTCTGATGTTAAACTGTTCCACTGAATGAACGATTAGTTTTCACACTGTTCCAGCGTTTATTGAAAATGACCTTTTTTCATATATACCAACCAACACATCTGAAAAACCAGGCTTGGTTTGTTTTTTTTTTTTTTTTCACTTTTACAGAAAATAGAAGCTAAATCAGGGATAAACAAGTTGCGAAGACAGGATGTCACAGGCAGCGCCGCAGCTTCACGAGGGGAGGAAAAAAAAAAGAGAAAAGGATGAATTCTCTTCTCTCTCAGTCTCCTCCTGCTCTAACCCTTGCATTGAGTGAGTGTTGCGGTATGAAATGAGACATATTGCTGCTGACAGCGCACTCGTTTCTCCAGGAAATGTCAGCGTGGAGCCCGTTGAGAGGCAGCGCAGGGTGTAGGAGGAGGACAGGCGAGGTACGAGGGGGGGGGGGGGGTTAAAACGCTTTGTCTGCCTGAAACCCCTAATCAGGATCAGCTCAGAGAAAGGTCAGGTTTGTATACCACAATGAGAATCCATGGGAGCCCAGCAGCACCCCTGGCTGGAGTGGGGTGGGGGTGTGGGGATGTTGGGGGGGGTCACACTCGGATTGATCACGGCTGTATTTAGTGAAAGTTTTGCTCTCTTCCAAGTTATACGTATGGATGAAAACAAGGACAGGAAAACAGGACTGAGCAGAGTGATGCATGAAGAATACCTGTATGAAGTGTGTTAGACGATACGAACATCACAAAATACGGTTATGGTGCAAACGATAGCGCAGCGCAGTGAGGGAATACAAAGTGACGCGACAAAGTCTCTGCAGGCTTCGAGCGTTTCGGACTTTTCAAAAGAGCAGAATGGGCAAAAAGATTTGGAAAAGTTTCAAATGTTTTGCTCCACGCATCAGCCTTCTTTAAAGTGTAGGGATGTAAAGCCAAAAGCCATCAGAAAAAGTATTTACAAAAGCACTAATGCATGAAAAATTGACTATTTACTGTCATTTCAATCAATCTGGTAAAAGATGAACCCTCAGAGCTGAAGCTAAATCAACCAATGAAACACACACCTGCCCACAAAATCAGTGTTTAAATTGAGTATATAACCAGAAGAATAGATATAGCTGCATATGTCCCTAAAACGTTTGGATATTTCCTGATGAGACACTTCTCCACTCCAGATTTCACTAAATGAGCAGAGAAGCTTCAACACCACACACACACTCTGTGTCGCACCGCACGAATAAAGCACAGCTTTCAGAGAAGCTCGCGCTATGTTTGTGAATGTTGACTGATAAACAAGCAGTTTCACGGGCAAAACACAGGGCTGGAATTATTATCTAACACTTATGAAAAGGTGATAATGTTGAGCCTCCAGCAGCTTCTTCACAGCTCTGCTGAACTCCGTTCTTCAGCCGGCAGACGCACCAATCACACGCGAAACCACGCAAACTCAAGCGATACACACCAAGCAATGTGCTTTCCTGCAAGAGCAGAGTGACCGATCACACAGTTTCACCGTACGATCCAGCATGGCTGCTTCTACAGGCTCATCCAGACACAGGTTTTAAGTATTTCATGTAATTAGGAGGCTCCCTGAGCATTAAAGTCTCCTCATTGAGACTGAAATGGGAAGAAGCCACGGGCTGCATCGCCTCCTCACGACTCCCCCCGTCTCCCCCCGTCTCCTCATTTTAGACGTGATTGGCTATGAAATGCACCAGCCTGCCGGGACTCAGGTTTCAGCCCTCATCAGCACTTCCTGGTTGCAAATTGATGGCACAGATAGAGACACAGGGAACCTGCGGGCATAAATATGTCCGACCACGTGCGGACGGCAGGGCTCTCGACAGCAATCCACATTATAGATGTAAACGTAGAGAGGAGATTCCTTCATGCTTAATGCCGTGTGCATCAAACAGGCTGGTTGACAAGTTATTTTTCAATAAAAATAAGCTTATGTGGAATAAAAGCACCTTAATATTGTGTGATCTTGAAGTGGCCCCCCCAGCCTGAGCTGGGTGAGGCCGTGAGAGCCGTCTGGGCTCTGAGAGGCCGGCCTGAGTCTAACTGGAGGCGACGCTGAGAACTTATATGATGGCAGATTCATGTGCCGGAGTTCAGTGAATGCCAGCTTATTGCTATTGAAAAGGTCACTGGGCTAGGAGGAGAATATAAAAGTCTTCACCGGAGAGAGTGGTGTGTGTGTGTGTGTGTGTGTGTGTGTGTGTGAGTGTGTTTGTTTGTGTGTGTGAGTGTCCTGAGTGTCGCTGTCTTCCTTTATCTGTGACCCTGGGATGAAGGCCGCAACCTGAGATAACCACGCTCATATGAGTGCCACACCCCGGAGCTGCTGCCCCCCCCCCCTCCTCCTCCTCCTCCTCCTCCTCCTCCTCCTCCTCTTCCTCCCCCTCCTCCTCCTCCTCCTCCCCCTCCTCCTCCTCCTCCTCCTCCTCCTGTCAGGCTCTAGTGTCTGTTACCTTCAGCTCTCCGGGAAGCAGACACAGGGCTTTAAAACACAGCCGCCTCTCCACGCCTCCACAGAATCAATTACCAGAGAGATGAAATCCTCCGATATCGCGGCCTAATGATGATTGCCCCGAATCTGGAACGATCCGACTCCCGATACCGGCCCCTATTGGCATGGCGGCAGCTTATTGGCAGCCCGAGTGGCTGAAATATCAACGGTAATTGTTCCGATGTTGATCGGAGCCGCGTTCCCGCCCGGGGTAAACACGAGCGGAGGACTGGAGTGTGCGGCGAGCGGCAGAGGTCATATTTCACGGCGTGATCTCGGTCCGACTGGAGACTCCCGCTAATTGAATAAGCGATCAGCGGACCGTTGAAAGGCTGGCAGTGATAATCATGAGCCGAGCGTCAGACCGCAGATCCTCCAGCTCCTTCACAGCGCGGCCGCTAGAACAGCATACACGGCCCGCCTCGGGGTCGGAGGTCACGCAGTCACCTCCAGCCAAAGTTGGGGGGGGGGGCGACCATGCTTTGACAATGACCTCCCGAGACGCGGCGTCCCGCACACTCCGGCTGGCTTCGCCTTCAACCAACCTTGAAGTGGGCCGATCGCGGGAGTCAGCGTTTTTTTTTTTTTACCGGAGTGCCTGAGAGATGTCGGGCTGAATAATGTGTCCTATGAATAAAACACATTAGCTACAAAACATGTTGAATTATTCACATTTCAGAGCTCCTGTCCCCTCCCCGACGCCGCGGATATTAGTTCTTCAGTCGCCCGGTCCTCCGAGCCCGGCTCCGGCGTGTTCGCTCTTGATCGTTCTCTGGCTGTCTCTGTCATCTGTGTTTTGCTAATCCCTCTCTGTTCCTCCGTCTCGCCTCTCAGCTGACTCTCTGCTGATGGCGACCGTCTATTTATACTCCTCAAACTTACTACTTTTTCCTGGAACATCTCGGTATTTATCTAAAGAGCTCTTGAAGCCGGCGAGGAGTGCATTTTTCTTCTGAGGGAATCTTTGATGACTCGGGAACGCGCGGCGGCCCAGAATGGATTCATCATTTAGCGTTAATCTGAGGCGACCAGCTGCGAGTTTCAAAGGGAAAGGCATCCGAAATAAGGAGGAGGGCGCTTTGCTAATTAAATACTTGACCTAATATGCATCTTTTTGCTCATTTTATTTTCAGCTCCATCAGGAATTTGTGATTTCCGTGATTGAGGCGTAATCTGCGGAATCAACGGAATCACAGCAACTTAAAAGGCCAAACCAATCAACTAATTAATGTGCTTTTTTTATCATTCAGCTTGAAGACAAAAAAAAAAAAAAGAAAAATCTTCAAAATACCACATTCAAAAAGCTGTTTTGATTTCCATCTGAAGCAGGTTTGACCTTGTAAAACGATTCTTCTGTCTGAAATGTAACAGCAGTGTGTGAAATGGACGATCTTGATCCTGGCGTTCCTGCCGATTCCCTCATGTTCTTTGTTGTAGTGGGTTTTTTTTTTTTTTTTGGTATTTTTTAGCGCAGTTGTCTTGTCATGTTTCTCAGACGTTCACGTCACCTCGCCTCTGCCTCTTCCTGCTCGGCGTGTCTGAAGTCTCGCTTTGATCTCGCTCGAGTTCATTCAACCCTGTAAACCCCGCCCACTTTTCCCACACCTGTATCTTAAGCGCGTCCCAGGAGAAGGTGTCAGCTGATGGAGGATGAGGATGCGGTCTGTGGGACTGAATGAACTGCTGTTCAGGTCTCGCTGCAGCGTCCGCTGCTTTCTGCAGCTGCAGGCGGGAGCAGCCGCCGCGCTGGGAGGTGGAGCCCCACCAGACTGCAGCTACATGGAAGACTGTGACGCTGAAACCTTTTCCCCGATGTAGGACCACCGACAAAAGAAATCCTCAGCTTTCTCTACATGCTTCACAGTGAATGTCTGCATCCTTCATTGTAAATCTGAGCTGTTCTGCACAGTTCCAGCTAATTGTTGGGAAAAGGAAGTTATTACTCCTGTAAGAAGCATTGGTTGTACTAGTAGAGGCCTTCCCTACTCTTAGTATCAGAAAAAAAAACAGCTGGATTTGGAATAAAAGATACTTTCAGGATGAGAAATGACACTACAGCTAAACAAGAGATGCTGGCATTAATTACCGTAACGCATTACTAACGAACAGAAGCAGCGGCGAACCCTCCCACTGTGGGTAGAGGTGCTGCTCAGTGCAGAAATACATAAAAAAACAGTTTGCATTTGCACCTAAAATAGTGCTCCACTTGAGTTCTCAAACACAGCGGTGTATTTTTAGCCCACCTGTGCACTTTTTCACCCTGAGACTGTTTGAATTTTTAGGCCACTCGCTCCTCCTGCAACGCTGAAAGACGAACACTGGCACACCGGCAAAGCCGTGCCGGGACGTCTCTTCACTTTGAATCCTGAGGAAGCTGCGTGAGCATGAGGATAATGTGTGTGTGTGTGTGTGTGTGTGTGTGTGTGTGTTTTCTGTGGCATCGACAGCACATCAGACGGTGTTTGCAGTGCGCGGCGCCGAGCGGCTCCCTAAACAGCAGAACGTGACGTCAGCGGGCACAGACCTCGCCTCCTCTCGCCAGGGCAGCATATCTGAGTCACAAAGGCTTCTTCAACGTCTGTCAAGGCCACCAGGTCGGAACAAGCATCACGCACAAGAATAGATCCAGAACTCGTTGAAGTTCACAGCCGTTTTGTTTTTAGCGGAGATAACTCACCAGGGCGCAGTACGTCTCCGGAGGGTCTCCACACGTGATGTTGGGCGGATCCAGCGTGACCTTCAGGTACTGGGTCATGTCCGCCGCCTCGGGCTGGCAGGCCATGTAGTCCCAGGTCAGGCCCTCGTCGGAGTACACCTGGGACTTGCAGACGTCGTAGTGGCCCCACGCCGCCGGGTAGTTGGCGTTGGCCGCCTGGCACACGGCCGTCCACATCGCCTGCAGCGTCAAGGCCAACGGGAAACGCATGGTTGGGCCTCTCTCTCTCTCTCTCGCTCTCTCTGGGCTCCTTCAGAAGGGGGGGCGGTCGCTCTTTGACTTCCGTCTCACTCAGCCGGAGCGTGGAGACATGCCAGACTCCCTCCAGGTCCGCGCTTCCGAGACTTTATTCACGTTTCTCACGCCGATCGGGGACGGCGAGCTCGCCGGCCCATCGAGGAGATAAGAGGGGAGGAGGGGAGGGAGGGAGGAGGAGGAGGAGGAGGAGGAGGGGAGGAGGGGGAGGCGAGGAAGAGATAGCCCTCTGACACGCTGATAGGAGGATGAGTGACGGGTCTCCTCAGCTCGCCCGGCTGTCAATCATGGTCCTGGTCCGGCGTGACGGTCTGGCTCTGCAGAGAAACAGAAGAAGAGGCGAGGAGGTGAATAGATCTCCCCGAGGGGGAGAACATCTGACAGCGAGAGAACATTAGCCGGGGCCGCCGCGCGGGCAAAAGGTGGACGTGTGAATAGAGAGTCGGAAGGGTGCGAGGACGGGGCGCCATGTTGGTGTTTGTTGTCCATCAAAACACAGAAAATCATTAAGTGAGGACATGAGGGTGAACCGGATCCCTCTGCTTTCACACCAAACCCTCACAGCGCCGAGCGGCTCGCAGCTCTCCCCACCCCCACACCGCCCTGACACTCTCCTCACACCTCACACACATCACACACCCCACACGGTATGGCCGCCGCCGCCGCCGCCGACTGCCAAGAACACCAAGAAATACGACATTTCAGACAGTAGAACGTCTTCAGCGTCTGAATGCAAAACAGAACAATGTCTTTGTTCCTCTATGGAAACACGATGAAAAAGAAAAGGCAGGAACAAAGCTGGAATGTGAGGATGCAGTTTGAGGGTTTTTCAGTTTGGATCTCAAAGACAAACATATTGTTGACGTAGGTTTACGCTTTTATTAGCTACAGAGGACGTTTTTCCCTTTGTCCTGCGCGATGAGAGCCGAGAGACGCCACGGGCGCCACGAAGTTTGAAGAAGGATAAAAATAGTTCTGCCTCAAGTCGCTCCAAACTCAGAGCCGCCAGACTCAGGAGGCCGTGGGCAGGAAGTGACCACGACAGGTCTCCAGTACATCACAGGATGAACAGCCTCACACTGCAGCGTTTCTGAAAGTCTGGACATTTCCAGACGTCAAGAAAACCAGACAATGTCTCACTTTTAATGATAAAACCTGAGTTTTTATTTTACTGCTCATTTTATTGATGTTTCTGAACGTGACTTTTGATCAGGACCTAAAACTCCTCCTACAGGATCAGTTCGGTTTAAACAGTTTTCACGTTGTTTATAGAACGAAGTAGAACAATATACTCACCCAGAAGGGTTTTCTGATCTGATAAGTGGTTCGGGAGAAATTTAGATCCAAAGTCGAGCTGCAGACATCCGTATGCTGTCAGCCAATGGGGCATGTGTGGCGCCCGGCTCTCAAAACGGCTTTAATCGTCCAAAAACTCATTAGTTTCACCAATATGTCCTCATGGTCCGCTCACGCCTCTCCTCCACCACAGCCCAGTGTCGCAGAATACATGCTGTTGCGGTTTTACAGATCTCTGAAGTGAATACGGTGATTTGAAGAAGAAGAAGATCTCTGAACTGCAAACATGTTCTTCTTCTTCTTTGGAGCGGGTGCGACACCGGGCTGTCGTGGAGGAGTGGCGTGAGCGGACCATGAGGAAATACTGGTGAAACTAATGAGTTTTTGGACAATTAAAGCCGTTTTGAGAGCCGGCGCCACACATGCCCCATTGGCTAACAGCATACGGATGTCTGCAGCTCGACTTTGGATCTAAATTTCTCCCGAACCACTTATCAGATCAGAAAACCCTTCTGGGTGAGTATATCGTTCTATATACAATGTGAAAACTGTTTAAACCGAACTAATCCTTTAAATTCAGCTGCCTTCAGCCTGCTTGGGCCCGGATGTCTCAGCGGTGAGCAGCAGGAGGCAAATGGGCCAAGGCCACAGCCACGGGCATGTGAAGGTTTTTCCACCTTCACGAAGCAGTCTGGGTGGGAGTGATTGATGGAGACAATAAGAAAGAACCTGTGCACTTTTCTGTGCTGCTCAGACCAAGAATTCATCCTATTTTTCTGATCCAAAATGACCAATTAATTTTACTCACATATCAACAAATTCCCATTAGATTAGAAGAGATTACACAATGATTAAAAGTTACTGGGTAAGACAACACAAGCTGGAGGTGGAGAAAAGAAGCGGCGGAACACAGACTGTGACGAAAATAAAGTGATGCAGTGTGTGTAATATTAGAGTGTGAGAAAGACAGTAAGTGAAGAATAATGCTCCTTATATGTGACTTGCATTCAGAGGTAATAGCCAACGTGAACACTGAAGACGTGTTAAAACGTCAACTTCCAGGTGATTCTCCCGGCAGACGTGAAGCTGTGAAGGGACTCTGCTCCGGTAGTGACAGCGTCAAGACGTATTCAGGACAATTCTCACATGCATGTGGAGAGAAAACGGCTTTAAAAAAAAAATGCTATTTATATTTGCCTTTCTGGAAGTAAATGAGCTGCTTCTGATTCCCACACTTTGCCATTTCAATCTGATTTGATGGAAATCAGAATTTTAAGGAACACCCAAGGTCAGAGATAGAAGCGTCCGCAGCATACAGACACACTCTGCAGAGTGGAAAACATTCAGTAGAGCCGCAGAGACAAAACTGTGGAGGAAGAAGAACTCTGTACTCCGACACTTCACAAGACAAGATGAAAATATTCTCTACAATTACAAGCAAAGGGGGAAAAAAAAATATCTTGCAAATTGCATTTATGGCATATGTCTTCTTAGAATTAAGAAAAAAGAAGGAGAATTTTACAGCAGTCGTTCCAGTGGGAAAGAAAAATCTATCACATGAATCAAAATGAGCATTTTCCACGGTTTTTTTTTATTGGAAAGCGGGATTAAATTTTGCAGAAGATGAGCCAGAAAGATGATGTAAAATCAGTGCAAAAAAGAAATACAAGAGCTCGTATTGCAAGTTAGAGGACAGAGGAAGGAGGACGAGGTTAAGGAATGGAGGGGGGAAAAAAAAAATGAAGCACCTTAAATGTAAAATGTAAAAATGTCAATGGGGGAGATGTCAGCAGGTGAGGAAGCAGCCAATTATCCGGGGGAACTCTTGGCTCCGAGCCCCCTGTTCCCATTAAGAGACATAATATTACCGTGTTAAGAAGGAGACTAAAGGGATGGCTGGAGCGTGCGCGCGTGTGTGTGCGTGCGTGTGCGTGCCGCACGTGCAACCCCTGAATAAAGAGCGGTTCAAGTCACGAATAATGAGACAACAAGCCCCGGCGAGGGCCTCGATAACAAGCAATAGAGATCACAAAAGCCGGGTCATTATGAGTCCGGCGCGCCGGACACGGCAGCCCCTTCCTCTCATTACTCCGAGCCCATAACCCTCCGCCGCCCCGGGGAGGCCCGGCGCCGCCGAAGAAAAGCACAGCAGATGGGAGAAGTGTGGACATGCATTTAAAGTGAGAGGGGGGGGGGAAAAAGGTTTATTTTAGGGCAAGAAGCTTCCTTCAACCATCGATCAAGGTCTGAAGACATCAGAGGAGATGCTGAGACGCTTCCACATGCAGGAATATATATATCTATACTGCAGGGGAGACGCAGAGCGGTAAACACCTGAGTCGCAGCAGGAGGCGGCTGGGTGTGAACCACAGCCACTGCCGGGAAAAGCTTTGATTCAAAACTTTAGAAAGTACTTTTCCTTCATGTCATTAGGAGAACTTTGGATGTCTGTATAGAAAAACGCTCTGAGGGATGGACATGGACATGTTTCCCCTTCTGAGAGTCCAGGGAAGACTTTATGATCACGGACA
The DNA here is from genome assembly GCF_902148845.1 of Salarias fasciatus. Lineage (NCBI taxonomy): Eukaryota > Metazoa > Chordata > Actinopteri > Blenniiformes > Blenniidae > Salarias > Salarias fasciatus. The sequence continues at coordinate 21,993,286 of NC_043753.1, read as the reverse complement.
CATTCAGCTGGAAACCAGGTTCTGCAAGGATCTGAAACGAACTCATCGAAACCAGGAAGAGAGCAGTTCTTGACACACTGCTTCACATTTTCACTCACACACAGTTTGGTTGAATCCTGGGTTTGTGTTGAAGTGACACGTGGAAAAATGTGGATTGTGATCAATGAAGATGCAGAGAGCGGAAGCAGAAAAAAAAAAAGAAAAATGTAGCTTTTAGAGTAGAACTGTTAATCATGTGTCAACTGTCAGTGAAACAGGCCAAATTCGTAAAGTAAGCTGCAGACCACATCAGTTATGGAATATATTTTAAATTATAAGCATCTAAAGAGCTTTCCATCACATACAGATCTTCACAGTGAGCTTGTTTATCATAAAGATCCTATACCTGAGAGGAATCCCCGGATCTGACATGTTCATGAGCACTTCACCAGTGAAATCATTTAAAAACCCGAAACGTTTACTCTCGTTTTGGGATTTCTCTGTGGACATGTGTGACAGAAGACTGATGAATCAGCTGTGTTTTGACTTCTTTTATTTAATTTCATATGAAGTTTTTTTCCCCTCCTCGCTGCAGATTTGGCTGTTATATCATGTTATCATCACTCAATTGAATCTGGCAATCAGCCAAAACAAATACAACCCAGCATTTCCTCCACGCTTCTCTCTTTTCCAGCAATATGATCAGAACAAAGCTGAGACGAAGGATTTCCAGCTCCATGTGCAGAAACAGGAAGAGAAACACTCCGCCTGTCCTAATAGCTGTGCAGAGTGTGTTTGATAAAGTTAAAACTGCAGTTTTGAGGTACCAACAGGGGAAATAAACGCTGCTTCAGCTTCTTTGAGAGGTATTTACAGAAGTATTAAAAATCCGGTGAAGAGTTAGTGTCTCACGCTGAGCTAAACTCTGCTTCGGGGGCCTTTCCTCCCCCGGAAGAAAACATCCCTCTAATAAATTCAAGCAAAGATTATTGACATCTTCCAGTGAAATAAACGAAGCAGGTGTTTGGAGCAGTGTGTGTGTGTGTGTGTGTGTGTGTGTGTGTGTGTGTGTGTGTGTGAGGTGGACTGCAGGTATGAACCCAGCACTGCTGCTGCAGCCTGCCGGCTTTTTTATATTTAAAGCCATGAATGTTTCACAAGGCCTGGCGGAAGTGGGACGGGGACGCCTGTTTGATGCCACCTGACCGGGCGGCGGCGGCGGCGCGGGGACGGCCCCGGTGTCGGCCTGCGTTTGGTTCCCGGGGCCACCGGAGTGTGTGAAGCTCCTCCACGTCGTCCACGTGTCCTCAAAACGCTCTTAGAGGAGCCTCCTGTAAATCATGCATGTTATCAGATCCGCTAATGAAGACACTCTTCAGTCTGACGACTGAAGCGCCTCACGCCGATGAAATCTGAAGCTTTTTTTTACCGATCTTGTTCTGAAACACTCGCTTTTTTGTCCGTCCTACATCTATACGACCAAAATAAACCCGGTCCAGAGAGGGTTAAACAGAAACACACTGACACGGTTTGTTTTTCCCTCCTCTGTCTTTGCACCTCGCTCGCCCATCCTTCCAGTTCTTGCCTCTATTGATTGTTGTATTTTTGTTGACCACTGGTTTTGTGTGGACTCAGCGTTTCTCTCCTGCTGCTCCTGGCTAAGAGGTGCCAATAATATCAACTGCTCCAAACTGTATTTTTAGTGGTTTTTGTGCGTTGAACAAGACAACTTGGAGAGAGAGAAAGAGAGAGAGAGAGAAATAAAAAAAAACTGCATTTCTTCTTCCTGACACACAGAAAGGGTAATATTTCCAAAATAACATGGTTCCTTCCAGTGAGTCGAGCTTCATTTTTATTTTTAATGATGATTAAATTGTTCTAAAGTGTTTTTAATAAATACTAATTCTAAAAAAAAAAAATGTGGCCATGAGCGAGTGAGGTGGGACAATCGTGAGGTTACCGTTCATACCTGGGATATTTTCCCTCCTTTCATTTTTAATTTCACACATTTTATGCACTTTCAAGGGCGATTTCTGACCCTGCCGCTGTCCTCTCTCTGCCTACTTTCATCTTCTCTGACTCCACCTGTTTCATATTCCCAGCAGTGCCTCGCCAAAAGAGAAACAAGGATGCAACAGAGCGAAGGGGGAGAGAGACAGGAGGGCAGACAGCGAGAAACAGATGAAAGATAGATAAAGATAGAAGCTGGCCCAGCTTCAGAAAGAGAAAAAGAGCTCCACTCGCCACATTCCTCGGCCTGCCTTTCCAGAATCCCTAATCTCCCCTGTTAACAGCCTGCCGATAGGACCGCTGTCCTCATGAATAAACATCCGGCGCGCGGAGCACGGCCCGGCGAACATGACAACCAACGGCGAGCACGCCCAATCCATCACTCGGCCCTCTCTTCCGCTTCTCAAAATGTCGCCGCTTCAGTCGGCGGGCTTTATGATCTTTCAATAATGACGGCAGGTAGGGAAGGGCGGAGCGCTGACAGCTGGTTAAGTGGCCGTGCGCTGCGGATGGGTGGGCCGACGCAGTAAAACCCGGCCCGGGCTAGGCTGCGAGGCAGATCCAGAGGAGGGAGGATGAAAAAAACAACAGAGAAGCTTGTAGCGAGGCTTGTTTTCCACCTCTCACATGATAAATACCAGCCTGTGAAACCTGCAATAAAACCCAGGGAAGCTTCTTCATCCTCACTTTCATTAATTTAGGATTTGAGTTGCTGAAGTTCGGGAGGCTTTTCCACCCGTGCGAAATAAATAAGTGTGAGATAAATAATTTATCTGGAAACTGAATGGTGCTACATCCCAAAAGAGACAGGCCTGGAGTCCCATGGTGCTTTCATTCAATCAGCTGGGAGCTCACAGCGTCGGCGCAGGTAGACCACAGCTAGCGCTAGCATGAACGTCACGTCACGTCGCTTCAGGTTCCAGGTGAGACCGGCTGAGTGGCGAGGTCGATTCGAGTGTGTGTGAGACTGTCTACAGCCAGTCTCCACCAGCCTTGAAGTGGATGAAGAGGTAGAGACGATGGATGGATGGACGGATGGATGGATGGATGGATGGATGGATGGATGGATGGATGGATGGATGGATGGATGGATGGATGGATGGATGGATGGACAGATGGATGGACCTCTTGTCTCCAGCTCCTCCTGAAGGCGGCTCAACATGAAGGCAGCGGCGTCTCAGACCTCTGAAGGGAGGCCGGTTCCTCACCGCCTCGCTTGCCTGGGTTCGCTCTGTCTCTCTCTCTCTCACTCTCTCCACTCCCCCCCCCCCCTCCCCCCACGCCCCCCTCCCCCCCGCGGTGCTGCTTGGCTGAAGCCGCTGCCTCGTGCACTCTGTGTGAGCGCGAGCGGCTCTCCTGACAGGGTGACTGTGGCGGCGCCGCCCCGAGTCCAGCTGAACGCCCCCGGGCCTCAGTTACTCCAGCAGCACATATGCAGCAGTGAGACAACATCACGCCTCTGACTACCCCCCCCCCTCCTCCCTCCCTCCCTCACACTGCCTCAACTCGCCACCAAGCATGCTTCTCCTGGCGACACAGGAACACCCGATGCATTATTGAAGACACTTTTCCTAAAAGGCTGCGAGCGCATTATTCTGCAGCCGCAGTGACATGTCTGAACGCTGGAAATGTCCACTTTAGCTCTGAAGAACGAGCTCAGCCCAGGTACAGCTCTCTCCCAGGCCGACCGCGCTGTGGAGCCATCACATGCTTTAAAGTGACAGCTGCTGTAGACACACACACGCACACACACACACACACACAGGATGACTCATAGTAACGTACTATCCCTTCATGAGTGGAGTCAGAATTTGAAACTCGTAAAATTAGCTTCTAATTAGGCCTGTGAGTTAAAAACTCCAATCCACTCCAGATCCAAGCGGAGTTAATCCTGAACGCGAGCAGCTGTGATCTGCTCCACTTCTGCGGTTGCGTTCTTCACATCAGGCCCTGGGCACAAGAGCAATCGTGTTTTATTCTGATTAAAAGCGTGTCCTTAAAAGAATTATTCCAAGATATTATCCGACTGAAGGCCAAGGCAAAAACCATCTGCAGATTAGAACTTTAATAAATGCTATTATAAGTGAAGCAAGTGCACAGTCCTGAAGTGTTCTGCTGAAAATCAGCCCGGAGTCAAAGTTATTGAGCGTTAAAATGCAAAGCAGCGATGAAATCAGGCATGTTTGACTTCAATGAAAAGCAGCCGCACGTGTAAAGAAGTGAGCAAGAGGAGAAACCGCGTTCCACACTCATCCGCCAGACAGAGCCGCTCGCGCCATGACGCGCTGAAGCTGGGCCAATTGGACGCCGCGCGCCACAAATGTAATTATGGATGATGGATAGACAACGATCAGGTCATAAGTTCCACAAGGGGGCGCATCTGAAAACACCCGGAGGGGGACGGTGTCAAGTTTTGGATGCGTTCAAGGTCGCTTCAGCTTTTAAGACCACAAGTTACGAGTATTTCCGCTCGATTCGGAAATTGTGAGGAAATTGCAGAGCGCGTGTTCGTCCTCCTGACGGGAAGGACAAACACGAGCAGAGACAGACTAGAACTTCCATCTGATCCCAGGACTCCCAATTCACCGTTCAACACAGAAAGTAAACTTCACAGGCAAGAGGGAACTCACATTTCTCCACTGCTCCCCTCGGACCGCTCGCCCTCCTAACGCCGCTCAACAAGTTCAGAGCCGCAGAATGAGCGTGAATGAGGAAAGAAGCTCTTTAAGACGCGCTCCTGAGCGGGAATGTGATGAGTGCGCACGTCAGTCTCGGCGGAATCGCTGCGCGCACCATCCCTCCATCTCTCGCTCTCGTTCCAATCAAGTGGAGGATTTTCCTGCCACTTCAAAACAAATGAGTGATCGCCGTCCCGGGGGCTCGGTCAGCAGCGCGCCGGCTGCAAACGGGAGGATTTCTGAGCGGGAGCTCTGGTGCCAAAGTGTCCATCATCCTCTCTCCAAGTGTCATTCCATCACGGCGTCAGTCTGATGCGCATTGATGTCCGCAGCAAAGAGAGAGAGGGGAAGAAAAAAAAAACCTTTACTGCAAAAGAAACTTTGACCCGCCGAGGTGCGTCCCTCCTATTCTCAAGCGCTTTGAAATCCCCTCATTTCCAAAGACTCCTGCGTGCCGATCTCTCTATGCGCGAATCTCATCCCTTTCTCCCCTCTTCTCCCGGGCTAAGAATAGGTTTCAGCCACTTCAGCGGAGACATGAATCACACCAATTAGTCCCGGCCGCCGCGAATATCCGCCTCGCGTCAACGGGTCTTCTGCCGGCCGTCTCCCCGGCACGGCGCGGCACCGAGCGCCCAGACGGAGATGGCGGGGAGGATAACGCGCTCCGAGGCTCGATCAGACGAGGCGCACACACTCAGCCCATCCATCCCCCCCTAGCCCCCCCACGCACACCTATGGTTTCTCTCCCCACCCCTCCAGCCCTTCTCCAGCTCGCCTCCGACACCCCCACCCACTCACACACATCGACACGCACCATCCTCTTTCGGGACCTGTTAGAAACTCGGAGGGGAGGAGGATCGCCTCCAGTCGAGCCCCTTTCAGTGGAGTTCATCACCCGAGTCGTCTGAGCGCGTTAAATTAACCAAGAAACACGGGCGTTAACCTAATAGAGCCCCAAAGGAATTTCTGCGTCCGGGAAAAGCAAAAGGCGCACAGAGGCGGGCTGTTTCCACTACAAAACGGATTTAAAAACAAGAAAAAAATCCACGTTGTTTAACAAAATATATTATCAGCTGTTCACTTTGAGAACTGGCGGCTGAGCATCAGTGCAATTTAAGGATAGGCGTCTGTAGAACAATTTTAGCACGTGGATTGGCTGAAACATCCCCGTGCGTAATGGTTTCAAAAGAAAAGAAATTTAAATAAAATCAGGCGAATTGGGCGTCTTCTAAGATGACAGCGTTAAACTGACTATTCAAACGTTAATGTAATATCAATGCAACAGAACGAATTTAGAAAACTGAATTTATGAACTATTTATAATTCACATTTAAAACCCAAAAGGGACGCTTTTCAGAAAGTCACGTGGAGCCCACGATGATGGCTCTTTTTTCCCCCGCTAAGCAAATTTCGGAGTCCTCCATATTCCCACACCTTAATTAATCACAGTGAAGCGTGAGTACAGGTGGCAGGGGGGGCAGGAGCTCCCGTCACGACAGGGGCGCACAGGTTCGCCTCCCAGCAGCTTGACAACTCCCGACACAGCTGAGTGTGTCCACGTCTGCATCCAGCCTCTGAAGGCCAAGAAAGGCCCCCAGTGAATCCAGTACACCACACCTTCACCTGCACGGCTAAAACCCAGTGACAGTGTCAGGAAGAGATGGACTCACTTCCCAGAGACGGGGCGTCAGCCACTTTTAAAGTCAGAGATACGGATAGATCCAAAAAGACTGGCAAAATCAAAGAACACCCTTTCTCTTCTTTATAATTAAAATCTTGTATGTTGTGATCGCCAGACTACAGAGCATGACTAATCCATTCAGATGTGGCATTTCCGTCTTGGATCTGTGCGCTCACAACCTCCTTTAAACACATCGTGCAGGTGGATCCTTCATAAATTACAGAGTGAAAGATGTGTGCTGGAAGAAACCGTAAATCATCAATGGCTTCCATAGTGTCAGAAAACAGCATTAAGGGTTTTTTTTCGGTATAGCACCAAATGTGTTGCTTGTGTTGTTGAGAGCATCTCCACGCACGGCAGCGGTGGAGAGTGGTGGTGAATGAAAGTAGAAAAAAGACAACCTGGTTATTTAAAAAAAAAGAAAGATAGAAAAAAAGAAAAATAGCTTGAGTTCTCAAAATAGTCGGCTTACTTTCTGTAATCACGACGCACAATTTGGCCACCCACTCAGCGCGCGTCGCGGCGCAGCTTCAAAACTTTACGCGCTCCGCCATCCAGTTGGAGATTAATGAAATCAAAAGAAATCGGCCGCCTGAGCCTCTCACCTGCTTCTCAGCGCTTCATATCGTCGGGAGCAGCCCGTCATGTCGCCTATTGCAGCCAAATAAATCCGCTTTAAAACGGGACATCTTCGCGCGGCGCAGGAACGAGAGGCTCGGCGCGGCGCGGAGGCGACCCGCTCGTCTCCGCCGCTCCCGGGGAATGGTGGCGCGCGGCTCCCGGCGGCGCGGCGCCCACGGCCGGGCACGCAGGTGGAGATCCTCTCGGAGGGAAATCAGTGAAGCCAAATGCACCTTAAGCTCACGAGGGGAGAGGCGAAGCGGCGGGTGTATTTATTCATGTAAAGAACAGAGCAGGTTCCAGAGCGCGGGAGACGCGGAGTGACCAGACTCCGAGCTTTCAGACACAATGAGGCGCGCAGGCTTTGACAACTGACTTTCACCTGAAGTTTAATTCTTTGCTGAAGCCAGCGAGCTTCGGGTGGCTGCAGCCACGGACACAAACGGCGATTTCATTATTTTATGAATCGCGTTTCTTCGGGGAGTCGCTTTTCCTCGTGCGTGTGGCCACTGAGACGGTTTATTGTGTAAATATGTGAACACATTAAAAATTCCAACAGCAGCTCCGCAGGAGGAGTGGGAGGGAAGCCTTTTGGACTGCTCCGCGCCAGATTATCTTATTGCACATAACACGCTTGCATTAAAGACTGGATGGTAAAAAAATCAGTCTCTTATTTTTCCCCACGGACTCTGAAATCCGTGGGGATTGTGCTAATTGTGGTTTTAATTTCAGGCAACTCAAGCTCTGTTGCAACTGAACTTGCAGCAGTCATGTTGTGAATATAGACAAAGAAAACCTGGAACACACTGCACATTTAAAGATGCATTAATAAAAAAAAGATGGATTGTTTTTGACACCAAATAGATTTAGACTGCAAAGAACTAGATAAAAAAAAAGAACTCCTTCCTTCATGCCAGCCAATCAGTGCAGAAAAGTTCACATTTCCAATTCAACTATTCCTTTTTATTTGTTCACTTTGTTTTAATAAGAAAACCAATGAATTCCAGCTGCTTATTTGTCCTTTTTTTTTTTTTTGCAGGTTCATCAAAAAGTCCTACTACAAAAAGGTCCTCAAGGTCACAAATCTAAACAAAACTCTTGTTTGAGTGCCTGGTGCTCATTAAGGGGTTATGTAATCCAGCATGCTCACAGCATTCTGACATGGCCAGTTTGTGTTTGATGGGATAATTCTCACCCTGGACAGAACCCAGGACGCAGTTCTGACTGTCTCATAGCTCTTCTTGATGGCAGTCATGCTGTTAGCAGACCGTTCTCAGATTCACATTTTTGAGCACACACTGAAGAAACTGCAACACAATGCAGTTTGAAAGTTTCAGAGAATAAAGTCTGACTGTTATCAAGGAAAGTCCAAACTTACACGGTGAATTATATGCTGCAATAGACAGAATAATGTCCACTGCAGAGCTTTTGAAGCTATTGCTTTTTGCTGGCTTCCTTTTCGGAAGCCAAAAGAATAAACACAGGTTCTCTCTCGTTTGTCGGTGTTCTTTGGCAGGTTTGGCTCAAACGATGGGTTTGGAAAGCAGCCTGTGAGAATATTTCAAGGCTGCAGATCTCAACAGAAAGCGGCGCTCGCCATCAAACACGATGAGGATCAGCATGCCGGGTGTAGCCTAACATGTCCATTTTGTTTTATGAGTCAGTCCAGAGCTGTCTGGAATAATCTCCCACTCCGCTCGAGTCTTCGCGGAGAGGCTGAGGTTACAGCGCTGACCGGTGGAGACGCCGTCAACAGCCAAAGTCCACACATTGATATTCCTCAACACAGTGTGGCTGCAGAACGTGCACCGTGCACGCGGGCTGGAAACACACCAACGCTGCGACTGCTTTTTATTGGCCTATTTCCTTTTAAATAAAGAGATGAATTCAGGTCAGTTGCTCATTTGTCTGTATTCTCTGGCAGGTTCGGCTGAAAGGCTTCAAAAGCAGCATGTGATCCAGAAAGAGAACGTTCAGGGCTGCAAATCTCCACATGAGTCACTCGTCAATAAACCCTATCTAACCCAGCTTGTCTGTCGCCGTCGAGCGCGGCCGTTTTGTTTTATGGGGCGGTTCAGATCCCTCCTAATTCATCCCTCACTTCGCGGGAGTCACAGTGGAAAGGTTAAGGATACAGTGCCGACTGGCTCGGCGCCGGAGACAGCTCTTCACGCCGCTGCCTTTCTCTTTTTCCCTCTTCTCTGCGAGCCCAAGGGCAGCTCGCCTGACATGAACCTCTTTTTTTTCTAATTCACTCAGCGACAAGAAAGAGGAGAACACTGTGGAAAGCTACCGGAGAGCACATTTAATTCCCACTTATTGACTCAATAGAAAGACACCACATAAAATGTTCACTCACACTACATTTCTGAAGCTCATCTGCCGACGGTTAAGCCCTTTTCTGTCTTTTCTTCAAGGCCTAAAAACACTAAGCTCATGAAGGCTGGGGTTTGCACAGGGATTCTGTAAATGAAGGCAGGCACCAATAAAAGTTTAAAGCACTTCAACATCAATTAACACGTTAAGAAGCATGTCAGACAAGACTTGCCAGAGGTCAGGAGGGAGAACGAATGAAGAATCTGTCTGAATGTTAAAGAGTGTTATTCAAAAAAAAAAAAAAAAAAAAAAAATCACACAAAGACCGAATGACCATGTGCATATTCAAATCTCTCCGAGTTCAGTTCATGGCTCCCCGCTGGAGGGACCATAATACCGCGGCCCTGTCTTCCTGTGTCTCACTTCCACTCCACCGCGCTGTTACCTTCTTTTTCATCTTGTCGTTTCTCGTGATGGTTATTAGAGAAATTGATGTGTAAAGCTGTTTTTGCACATCCTTGTCTGGCGGACGCCGGGCACGGAGGTATTGAATTTTTGCGCCTGTTCAATGAAGGGTAATGTTGCCTTTATCCGGAGGAGGCGGAGGGCAGAGGAGGAGGGCCGGGGCAGGGTATTCATAAAGGAACGCTGCGTTTCGGCCGCAGTCCGACGGACTTTTACACGAGGCAGAATACAGCTGCGTCATCCAGCAAAGATGCAAATTCAGGCAAATCTGCAGAACAGGCAGTGGCGACTCCCACGGGCCAAAGTCGTACTCCAACCCAGAAGTACTGACTCGCAGATAAATGCCTCTGCTCACCGGTTCACATGTGGGGAGGACTGTCTGAGGAGTGGAATCGGTGAATGAACTCTACCTACATGGCAGATTCCCGACTTCAGCAGTCAGCATGCTTCACGTGATCAGTCACATTCACACGGACATGAAAGGAGACAGCTGCCACGCAGAGAGGGAGCAGCGAGAGGTTCAGCCTCTCGCCCAAGGATCAAACTGCCAACACTGGGATTTGACTCCACTTCACCCCAGGAGGAATGTAAACGCTTTCATCTGATGTTGTTTTAACTAAAATGGGACAAATAAAGCACATTAAGCTATACACCTGTTTCAGTTGTCTGTATTGGTATAGTTTAAGCTTTAGTTTTTACATTATTCAAAAATCATTCACCACAAAAAGCATCTCAAAAATGCTTCCAGCACAATAAAGGCCTTTTGCTGATTCATGCGTTGGATGTGAGGACGTCTCCAAAAACAATGAGCAGTTTTTATTTGTCAGCTAACTTTAAAGCACAGTAAACACCATCAATATCTGGCGTTGCCAAGGTACTTGGCAGGTGCAGCCTGCGCCGACCATCTTGGAGAAGTCGCCACAGTTCTACTGTGGATTCAGTCTGTCTCAGTGTCTCTTCATGTAATCCCGGGCTGAGTCCATGATGTCGAGATCAGGGCTTTGTGGGGGCCAGACCATCTGCTGCGGGATTCTTGTTGCTGAAGATAGTTCTGTGTGACTTCTGTCTGAGTGTTCGGGGTCGCCGTCATGCTGGTGGATAAATTCGGGGCCATCGAGATTCTCAGTCTCGGTGACGAACGGGAACAGAAATATCTCCAGTGCTTAAAACTTTTGGTGGAGGAAATATCCTGATAATGTAATTAAATTATATTCTGGCTTGAAGCAGCGTGTTGTATTTATTGATATTAGAAACATTTGAAAGGTGTTTATTCCTCCATCCATACCAGTGCTGCAGGCGACTGCAGTTCCAATCAGCCAGTAGAGAGAGAGAGAGACGGACTCCCACACACACTCACCCACTTAACCAAGGTTTGCATATCGATGGCGTCATGAGCAGGAACAGGAAGAACATGCAAACTCTACACAGAATCTCACCTGATCCTTACTTCAAACTGAAGCAGTTTTGGCGCCCGCCAGTTTGTGCTCAGTCCAGCTCCGACTGCTCAGTGTTCAAACTTTCATGGCACAAAGTGAGGAGAAACAGTTCGCATCACTTCCATTTGACTTTGCCTCTGGAAGCCTGGAGTGATGAAGTGAATAAGGTGAAGAGGTGAACGGCAACGGCGTCGTCGTTCCTCCGAGCTTCCGAAAATGCAAAAGAAATGTGGCGTTTCTTGGGGGGAGAGGGACACCTTGAGAGAGTCGGGACGGACAGAGAGAGCACAGGACGGACAGAATGGGGTCAGCGCCGCCACCTTCACGCACCTGCTCGGTTTGGACTTTGTGTCAAAGGTTTTTATCAGGCGTCGCTCAGCCGCCGCTCCGTCCCTCCACTCCAATCTGCCGCCTCCAGACCGCCGCTGCTTATCCAGCCGTCCTAAACCCATAACCCAGCTCGCCCAAATTGAAATATCATATTAAGTTATAAAACAATACCTGAGAAGAATTACATGGTGGCGTAATCCAAAAAGTGCATGATTGAAAAGGGATTAGCGGGGCGGAGGAGGAGGGGCACGCTGCTGGTGGATTTGTACTTTGCTCACAGGCTGCGGGCCGCCTGCCTCGGGCTGATTGTGAATCGGGGCCATCCCATTCAGATTTACGTGCCCCTGCCAGTGATTTGGGATTTGCTTTCCTTAACAGGCGCCGTCCAGATCTGTCCTCGCCGCGCGGTGTGTGTCCGTCCGTGAAGTCGCGCCTCGCCGCTCTCGGCTGGATGCATTTCTGATAGGCGGCGGCTTTTCTCAGCCCAGATTTGCAGCTCGGGGGTAGAATAAATACTGTTTGTCATTTAAATAAGTGTACGGTTTTATTACTGTTGAGAAAAAATAATGTATGCCGCAGGAAGGAGTTATTTTTGGGGTTGAGCAGTGGGCACAAGGGTCAGATTGTGTTGCTAATGATAATGATGACAAATGGTCTGGCCGGCTGGGGCCCGGAGGAACGGAGTCCTCCACTCCGGGGGCCGGTCCACCAAATTAGCTTTTGTCAATACCATGTTCCCAATTTGTCCTCGCAGGATGTGCTGACAGGAATATTGGTTACTGTAACTGACTGTGGGAATTGAATCCCATTGGCTTATTCACGCTGCCATTAGCATACCGGGATGAATGAGCGGCTCCGATTAGATCCTGTGCGCCACCAGGGTCCAGTCGGGTTTCAGCGCCGATCGAAAAACACGCTCCGGAGAACGACGTCCACTGATTATCCTGTTTGCTTATGAAGGATAAAGTTAATGATTCACACTGTAGAGCAGACAGTACGGGAAACATGTGAACCCAGACTCCGTTCTCTGCTCAGTGAGTCCTTTTACACGTCAGTTTAAAAGGTTATGAGGAGAGGGACGTCTTTTTAACCACATTTCATAAGCGAACACAAAACAATCTGGATAAATCCGGAGTGGTGTGGAGACACCGAACTAAACAGCACCTTCATTTTGGCGGCTGGAGCTGAGTGTCTCAGGCTGTGGTCGGACGTGGGGAGCGGCCCGCCGTGTTCCCGTCTCCCGACAGGCTGAAGAGTCCCAGACAAAGCGTATCGCCTCCGTCACTTCACTACTGCATCGCCACAGGACGGCCTGTCTTTAACGCTCTCACAATGCAGTGAGTCTCGGGATGTTTGAAAGCACTCTGGAAGTGTAAACACCTCTCAAACACGTCAAATCAGGTCTATTTTTATATATCTGTCCTGCTTTTCCTGGTTTTACATTATTTCCAGATACAATAAAGGCCTAAATGTAACTAATTTAGTAGAGAAAGTGGTGCACGATCTATTTCTATAAGCTTAATACATGCAAAACTGATCTCCTAATGAAGGATGGATTCCAGGACAGTTGTTACTGTGGAAGAGGAAATCTTATAGATCACAAACTGATGAAGATTTAAAGGCATAACTGTTAAATCTGTATTGTTTTTTTCTTTCTAAAAATTGAATTTCTTGATGAATGGCATCACTTGAGTGTCATCGTGGCTCCAACTCCAACCGTTAATGATATTTTCGTCTAAAATTAGAAATACAGTCCATTAATTAACATGAGACTCAGGAGCAGAACAGGAGTGAAAAAAAAATCAAGGAGCTTCACATCGTTCTAAGCTTATTCAATCAATACAGAGAGACATGTGGAGGCAGAGGTTGACATCACACCCAATGCTTTGGTGTCTCTACAATCCAACAAGATCCAACAAGACCGCAGACCTGCTGAAATCCCGAGTCTTTGGAAGAGTTTCACTGAGTCGGTCGACAGTTCGACCGTTTCCTCACTACAAATCCAGACTGACGTGGAGCAGCGTTCGGTATCATTCCTTCACCATTACGACACTGGACAGCTTTCGAGGCATGAACTGGAGCAGCTCTGGCATCGGGGGAGAGAATAAACAGAACCTGCTGCCGACGGCCAGGAACCCTCAGGCTGGGCGTTCAGACGCGACCCCTGGCAGAGGCGGCGGCCAAACCCGGCCTGGAGCGGCGGCAGAGGGGCCCTGCTTGAATCTCCCGGCAAGATTAGTGGAGGAATCCTGCAGCACTTAACAGATGTTCATTTCTGCTTTTTTTTTTTGGAACAGATAAACATTTTTAATTGCTAATTCTGCTGCAAAATAGTTAATTCTGTAGGCAGCAGAGGCTGTGGAGTTGGACAAAGCTTTATCTGCTCTGAGATTGTCAAAATTAAATTCATACATGAAACAAATGCACTGTAAATACCTGAGAGCAATCTGAGGGGTCAGGGGAAAGCCTTTTCCTGATGGGAAGTCTACATTACCCACAATGCAGTGCGTAGAGCTAAAAGTTTTACTCATCCTTCACAACAGTGGTATTGATCCATCCCTCCTGCTTTATGTTGACATCACTCAGATTCACGATGAAATGACTTTTCACAGCTAATAGATGATCCATACTTTACTTTCTAGACGGCAGGAGTCTCGATCTTTGTCTAAAAGTTGAAACAAGAGTCCTAATAGCAGCATCTCTCAGTCCGGCCCAGGTCCTCCAGTGAACAATGGTCCTGAAATCAGTGTGATTAATTTGAACACACTCTGTATTGATTGGTTTCTAAATTGCTGTACGATACAACATGAATAATCCCATTTCAAGTTTCAGCACTTGCCTCTAATGGCTTCCAAATCATTCCAGGCAGAAATAGATCACAATTAGTTTAGGACTTGGCGCTGGACAGTGAGCGTGCATGCGGGAGGGTGATTCTGGGCTGAGCAGCGGCTGCCTGCGCCACTTTTGACATTTCCATTCACTGGACACCTTCCTTTGTTCTGCCTGCAGGGCTGCTTTTTTCTTTTTCTGTTTTTTTTTTTTTTGTTCAGGCACCTGTGGAGACTGAGCGGGGCCTTCAGCCACATTAGGAGCGGTGCAAGAGTCCAATGCCATTTGAGTGAAAAATAAGATTGGCTAGTTTTGTTTTTCCTCTTTATCACACATAAAAGTGTTTGTTTTTTTCTTTTTTCTTTTCATCCAAACAGTAAATGACCCTGATGTCTGATCCTAAAAGAACATTTTATCGCTTGACACCAAGAACACAACATCACAAGACTGCCTGTTTCCCACAGAGTGATGATGGAAATAACAACCGGGACACACACACACACACACACACACACACACACACACACACACACACACACACACACACACACACACACACACACACACTACCTGTGGGTAGAATTCATGTACGGGCCTCTCTGTGTGAAGTTTGCATGTTCTCCCTGTGTGAAGGGTCACCCGCAGTGCAATGAGCTTCATCTGACGTTTGAGGTCGATCAGTGGCTATAAATTGACCACAGAGTAGAAAACAGAGAGATGGATGGAAACAACATGGTGGATACAAAAGTATTGATTTTCTTGGGGAGGAGTATAAAATTGAAAACCAGACATCGCGTGGAAATAATAGAAAAATGATCAAACCAAGCTTTGCAACTGCATTAAAACTCCCTGGCATGGACAACATTATATAGTAAGACCATAATGAATACTGCAGGTGCATCAGCTGCACTTTAAATTCAATATAAAACATACAAGAGCTCTATGAAGCTCTCTGCCATTACTTCAATAGTGCCTTCAAACAATCTACTTCTTAAACTCACTTCCAGTGTTTTCTCTTTTGTTTTGACTTAATTTTTTAATCTCATTTTCTGGTTTAACTTCCATGCTTTTCTCTGTGTTGCATTAATTCCAATTAAACTATTTTGTGAATTTGTGAAAAGGGTCTTAATTAATAAGCCATTTACTGCAGATCTTGGTGCAGATATGAGCAAAGCTCAGCGATTTGGGAGAACCTGACCACAGGAGGGTTCAAGTCTTCCTGACTTTGAGTCATTAGAGAATAAAGACTTGACGTTATCGTCACCCATTCAGCATCCTGCATCAACATTACTGAGCTGGAATGTTTGTAAAATTAATATTCTCATAACTATGAAATGTTGACCTTCAAAAGCAATTAAGCTGTTTGTTAAGACAAAACTGCACCAAAGGGCGAATGTAGGCGTCAGACTGCGGCTCAGGCTGTGCAGCTTCCCTTGTTTGTCTTTTGTGCATCAAAAATATTCTCAAAATGGTTCAAAAAGTTTTACATTTCAAGGTTTTATTTCTTTATTTTGTTCATGTTTCCTCTTATTAGACCCAGAAGGTTCCAGCAGATGCTGTACTTGGATGACCATGTTTAATTCGCTTGCAGCAGATTAAACTTTGTTAATATTATAGCTCTTTCTTTGAAATGTGCACAGTTTAATGCTGACCGCTCTGTCTGGACGTCAGGTGAGGAATCGCTGCTCCAGACAGTCGATAACGCTGCAGTGACGCAAGAATCGATGTTCCAAACCAGGATGAGCCGTAACAAACTGAAGGGATCAAAAAGTCAAAACAAACAAAAAAAAAAACCTGATGATTAAGATGCAGTTCAGCTAATTCTTTATTTCTTGCCTCAAAACCTGACAATGCTCTTGATTTCTAGGCACTATAACTTCTGATTAACTCCCAAAGTGTTCATTAGAGAGCGGGTCCACCGAGATAAAAGAACACCAAATTTAAGGCGATGAAGAGTGAAAAATGAATTTGCGGTACTTTTGTTGAAAATCAGAGCGTTCTGTTTAATCAGAATTCATGAAAAGGAGCGGCTGGTCCACACCAAGTGGCTGAGAGACGGAGAAACAATCAGTCTGCAGAGGATGCTCCAATTACATGAAGGTGTAATCAACACATTGCCCTTCCTTTGACCCCGGAGATGAATCATACCCCAGAAAAAAGAATGAGAAATAAAAAGCACCAGCAGAACTCACGCTTCTTTAAGTTTTTCCATTCCTAATCTACCCCTGTTTGCTAAACTATATTGCACATACACTGCCAGGACATCATTTACATTCCTCTCATCTTATTAAGCTGAAGTCCTTCTGCAGACTGCATCCTGTTCGGCGTCCATGTTTACTGAAGGAAGTGAGAGGCGGAGGCTTCAGTCTGAGTCGATGTGAAGCCATTAGGGAGCTTTTTTTTTTGTGGAGGAAAATTTAAATATGCAATTTTGATGAACATAGATGAGTTTTGTGAAGATTAATCAACACAGAGAGCAGAGCCTTTATAATTAATCACATGAGATGCAGCGCACGTCTCCAGGAAGAGAAGAGAGACACATTCAAGCTGCAGCAGGAGACAGAAACGCTTTCGATTGATGAATTGACAGATTTTATTAATCACATGTCAATACTGATTGAACTGTTAAGTGTCTGCAATCAGATTGTCTTGTTGTATTCAGGGACTGAAAAAAACCTGGACTCATCAGGATTAATGCACACACACACACACACACACACACACACACACACACACACACACACACACACACACACACAAAACACCATTCACTCATTAGGTGTTGATGTTGAACGGCACACACATAAGTTTACTGCTATTGCTATGATAAATACACATCAGTGATTGAAATATTATTACATGACTTTGTTTATCCTTATTGGCACTATAATAAAGTAATACTGTTATTACTAAATATCGTCTGCTGTGTGTGTGTGTGTGTGTGTGCGTGTCTCAAATAAGGATTTATAGAGAGATTTCAAAATAATGTAGCTTCTTCTCTCCTTTTCCTGTGGATAATGGACAAGGCTGACGTTCCACTGGTCACTGTTGTTGGGGAATTTAAATCTCTGCAAAACGACCGTGAAAGGGATTCTTTTGGTGCCTGAGTGCTCGGGGTGTGACGAGATCTCGTGCAACGTGATCTCGCGAGATTAAATCATGAGCGGACTGGACAGGAAAACGGCCAAAATACGGTCAAAATCCAGTTTTAAAGTCAGTTTCAGGAGTATCTCAAGTGTCCTGCAGAAGCTCCTGATGTGTCTTAGTTTAATAAAGCGTCATATTCTGGTGTTGCGTTTGTTTACCGAGCAGCAGAGCGTGGAGCTCCAGGTTCCGTGTCTTCTTTTCCGGTTTATTTCTGACAGTTAGAGTTACAGCGCCACCTAAAGGCTCGGCATATGCACTACATTGTTTTAAATCGTCAGACCGAGATCAATACCGAAATTATTCCTGATCCAGGCAAATTCAGGCTCAAAGTTTTCTTTTTATTCAACCATGAAGTTTTTGTTTTTTTTTAGATTTTATTCACCAGATATGATACAGGCATTTATAAGATTATGTACAAGAAGCACCATTGTGGGGGAAAAAAATCTGCTTTTATTTATATTTGAACAAAGAGTGGCTAGTCTAGAATTATTCACACCCTTATCATTAATTAAAATAAAAGTCTTCATTAGCTATTACCGCAATTAAACTCTTCCTATAATTACTGAGCAGCTTGTTTCATGTCTTCACTGGTATTTTTGACATTTTCAGCAATGAACTCCAACTGTTTTACTTTATACATGTCCTCCATTTAGTCTTCATAGCATGACATGGAGACGCGCTCGGTTTTACTGCTGGATGTCAGCAGCGTCCTCCAGACCCAGGGTCAGCTGTTCTTTGGTTGGATTCTGTGCATTTCTGTATGTTTACAGACATTTCTGTGTGTGAGTGTGGAGTTTATATGAATGTCAACCCGACAAATGAGCAAAGGAATTGAAAGAAAACTGAATGAATGGAACTCATGTAAGAGGTGAGAGGGCCGTGGGATCATCTTTACAGAAACGTAAAAAATGTGGCGCCGTGACATTCTCAGCAGAACGGAGACTCAGGTTTAGTTTGTCATTTACAGATCAGAGTGAATTAAAGTGAAAGAACCATCAGTCACCTTTAACCTAACGTAGGACCTTCAGACCCAAAACAGTCATTTATTTCTATTTTTTCAGTATAAATCACAGCACATACACACTTGACCCCCACTGAGAAGTCAGCAAAAACAATACAGCTGAACGATGAAATGAAGCGAGGACCCATCGGGAACCAGGTAACGTTTCCGGTCGATTGGAAGTCCAATCAATAACCATAAAACATGGAACCGTCTGCTACAATACTGACAAAAACTACTTATGTCCCTTTTAAACTTAAACATGAAGAAAATAAACACTGCTGGTACAAACTGTGCCGTTCAAAAGCAAAGTTTTCCTGAAGTCGGTGGTTTCTGCAGACAGATGATGGAGCGTCCAGTTTTTATTCAAAATAACGAGCCAATCTGGACCGAGCGCCGGAGCGAGCAAGGCAAACACCTGCAGCCTCCTGCCTGACTGCGGCCGCTCCAAATCAATATATCGGACCAACACTCATTTGAATGCAACATTTTGGTGAGACTCCACACAATATTCATGATTGAATTTGATCAGAATATCAGATGTCTGCAGCATGCGTCCAAATTAATCCAACACAATCCAAACAGGCTTCTCACAGCGAGGCCACCCTTGGATTTATTCAGACTCAGAGGGTCAAACACTGTTTTGAATGTTCCTGATGCACAAAACCTTCATTGCATTTTAATCTAATTAGTAGAGATACTTTTTTTAATTTTTATTACAAGTCCCGAATTATGAAAATTAAAATGTGTTTCTCAGTGAAGGAAATTTGGTAATACTTCCATTGTATGTTGCAGAAAAGAACAGGACATTTTATTGGTTACAAAATCTGGTAATTGTTAGATGGATTGATTTTTTTTTTTTTAAATATAACCACTGACTGCAGAGCTTCTGCATAATATTAAAATGTGTTCACATGAGACTGATTTGAAAGGGGTGAGGTTTGAGGTTTATTTTCCATTTCAGGAGTTATTTATGAGGTATGAGAGCAGGCGTGACTGAAAACCCTCTCAGGTCAGACTGGAGATCAAGTTTTACTGTAACAACCAGGACAAAGAAAAAAAACCTAAACTCTTCACAGTGAGCGCGTGGAGCTGAAACAGAGGGGCCAGGTGAGGAGTGGCATTAAAGCTGAGGCTCGCGGCTCCAGTCCGGGATGGAGAACGTCTTGGACTGCGTCCTGTGCTCCCCCACCGTGAAGTCCACGCGGATGCAGATGAAGCGCGCGCTCTCCTCGGACGGGAACATGCGCACCTCCCCGGTGACCGGGGTGTCCTGCTCCACGCGCACCGGCGCGTCCAGGTACAGCACGGCCTGCTTCCAGTGCGTCTCCGGCTTGAACGGGGACGTGGAGAGCACGAGCGGCTGCGGCTTGTCCGGGCACGTGAAGCTGACGGTGAAGTAGACGCAGAAGGCGTTGACGGCCGCCGAGCCGAAGCACTCGCACCTGAAGTGACCTTTGACCGCGCGCAGCTCCTCCAAGGTCACCGTGTTGAGGTCCAGCTCGGCGAAGCGGGCCGGGTGGGACAGCACGTCCTCCACGGTCACCGTGTTCACGGTGATGTCCGAGTTCATGATGCAGCCGCGCGCGAAGTCCGACATGCAGGACATGTCCACGCCGTACTGCTCCTTGACGGTGTACCAGAAGTGCAGGCGGTCCTCCGCCACCGGGTCCATGATGGGCGCGATGTAGAGCTCGGCCCGGCTCGGCAGGATCAGCCCGCCGGGCTTCAGCCAGCGGTCCCGCGCGTGCAGCACCGAGTCCAGCATGGACTCGTGCAGGAGCGCGTAGCCCATCCACTCGCTCACGATCACGTCCACCATCTCCGGGAGCTGCACCGTCTCCACCGTGCCCCGCACCACCTCCACCGTGTCCTCCAGCCCGTTGTGCCGGACGATCTTGGCGGCCTGCTCGGCGATGGAGCACGCCTCCACGGCGTACACCTTCCGGGCCCCGGCCTGGGCGCAGAAGATGCTCAGCACGCCGGTTCCTGCTCCCACGTCGAGCACGACTTTCCCCTGCAGACACTCGGCGTTCCGCAGGATCGCGTTCCGGTACGTGCTGGTCCGCACGTGGTCCGCTATCATCTCCTCGTGGATGGTCACATCGGTGTAGCTGTCGAAATACAGCCGGTCCTGCCGGGTTTTATCCAATTTTCTCTTTTTTACCACATGAGACATCTCTGCAGTCCGGGGTTACACACAAGCAGTGTTTTGTTCGAGTACTTCCGGGTCATACAGTCTGGGTCTTGTAGTTCTTTTCGCCCCTCATTAAATAATAAACGGGGTGAAACAAACTACATCTCCCACGAGCGGGCCGACTGTGGCGTTCACGTTCAGGGGGAAATGTCGTACATTTCAGTTCCTCTGCGGTAAATAACGGTTTTGAAAGCGTAACGCGTGTTCCGCTTGTTTTCTCTGAAATCAGAAAACCTGGGGCTGTTCTCAGCTGAGTGTCTGAACGAGAATGTTAGATCTTTTTGCTTTTAATGCAAACCAATTCCAAGCATGACAGTGAAAGTAATAAAACAAGCTGATTCATGTCCCATTATTCTTGGTGCCTGCGCCTAGCAAGGCGCAAAGATTACTCTCCCAGCCGGGCCATGTCCTGGGTTTACACATTTAACTTAAACTTATTCTTCTGACGTGAAAACTTTGCTGGATAATTAGCACTGTTTGGAGCAGCACCACAAAAAGCACATCAGAATGTGTTTAAATTCCGGGAATCGTGTGCTATGACTTTTCTCTGCGTTCCGGCGAATTCTCTGAAAAGTTTGATCACCACGAGGCTCAGTGGTTCTTTGTGTCTCAGGGACTGGAAGATCCCGATCCACCTGAGGGTCGTCAGCCATGTGGACTGAGACCTCCCTTTGTGGGAGCCCAGGGTAAGAAACAGTATCTTGTTTTTCTTTTAATAACCTTTATCAGACTTATCCAACAACAGAATGGAGGAAAAGTTCAGTTGTTTATTTTAACATTGTCAGTGAATCATTGATAATAAACTAGAACCAGTTTTCTTGAATGCGTAAAACTGCAGAAGTGACTCATGGTTGTGAGTTGACTAAATGCTGTGAAACCTTGTCTTTTATTCTATTGTTTTGTCTCACTAAAGGCACTACATAGTGTTGGAAGCCTCCTTCTTCCAAAGCCAGCATCTGTCATGGTGAGTAAACAGTAGGAAGCTGAGCTGGACTCATGATCTCAGTCCTCAACCTTTTATGGGACAAATGAACAAATGCAGTAAGATCAGCCTTTTCCTGCGTCTTTGAAACTACTGAGCTCAGATTTAGAATTGCTCACTTTTGTGATCTAAACTTTTTTTTTTTCTTTTTTAACACCAGTGATTAGAGTGGGAAGATTTTAACAGCTTTTTAAAGACATCCAGGGAACATTTGCCAATAGGCTTCATTGGTCTTAGCGATAGAAAGAAAAGTGAATATTTTATTTGCAGCTCCAGTCATGTTGTGCTCGTTGTAAAATAGTTTTTCTCTCTTTGGTAGGGTTGGCTGGGTTGAGTCCAGAATCCGGCACCTGGCCCGGCGTCTGGACACGGAACCCCGGATTCCCCTGGTCTGGATCTGCCCTGAGACTTTTCCTGGTCCCAAGAAGGCTGTCAGCGGGTAAAGACGTGATTATTCTGTGGAAACATTTGGAGCAAGACGCTCTTCTTCTTCTGTGTTTGTCAACAAGCTGCCTTGTGTGTGTGTGCGTGTGCGTGTGCGTGTGCGTGCGTGCGTGCGTGCGTGCATGCGTGCGTGTGTGTGTGTGTGTGTGTGTGTGTGTGTGTGTGTGTTGTTCAGACAGCAGAGAAGCACCATGTGGTGGCTGGAGCTGATTCCCAGTCAGCAGGAAGTCCGGAGACGGTCACTGGACGTCATGGCTCTGCTGAAAGAGTTCAGCTCTCAAGGTCAGTGTTGTTTATTTGTCATTCTGAAGAAATCAGCCTGTTTCAGTCTTTTTAAATGAGTGGATTTGCTTTTTGGATGTGGTGTTGTTGCAGTGTACAATAAGGCAAACTGGAAAACACACCAAATATAATGTAAAAAGAGAGGAAAAAAAATCCATAAAACTGCATCTAAGTAGTATTTTCAGAAACAGTCGTTTGTAGTTTGCAGCGTTTTATATCCTGTGAAAATTAATTACAGCAGCAAATCATCTGCAGCTTTTTCCCCCCCTATAATGATTACAGATAGTAACTGCCATTTACACAACTACTGTGTCCATCTTCTAATTGCACAGCACAATATGGTCGTTAGCAGCTCTGAGCTTCCCCTGAAGTTGTGTGAGGCAGAGCCCAGCTGCTCCAGGCTCAGCTTCTCTTTCTTGTCGGCGGTCCTGAGGGATCCTCCCCGCTCTCCTTCAGAGGTCTTTGGCAGAAGATGCAGGACAAACGAGCAGGAGCTGTATCCCATTTCAAACAGATGAGGAGCGGGAGGAGGGAAGCAGCGGCGCTCTGAGAGGGAAAAAGTGCAGGAAGACGTTGGGTGGTTTGTCATTTCACTAAAGCAGCCCAATGAAATGCGGGGGAGTGAAATATGCAGGAATTTTGGAAGTGGGTGGGAAAGTGGGCTGCCTTAAAATCACAGATCTTTCATGAGGGAAACGTGCATCTGTCCAAAAATAAGTAGAAAACACCCTGAAATAATTCTGCATGAAATAACCAGATCAGTCACCACAAAGGGAGGATGCTTTGTAATTTTTTCAAGGCAATCACAAACACGATAATACAAAGAAAGCAAAGCAGGAGGAGTGTTTTCCAACGGGAGTCTGCTGGACGGAGGAATTCACATGGTGACTCCGTGTTTTTGGCAGGAGCCTCTGCAGACACACAGGCAGCTGTTGGCAGCTGTCCTCAGCTGTCCTCCTGTCCAGCTTCAGGTGGACGCACCACCGGCTGCACCGCCGGCTGCACCACCGGCCAACACCCGGTTCACACCGTCCTGACAGTCGGCTCGGATATTCATCCTTAGATAAACCAATAAAGTGAAGCAGGTTT
Source organism: Salarias fasciatus (assembly GCF_902148845.1). NCBI lineage: Eukaryota > Metazoa > Chordata > Actinopteri > Blenniiformes > Blenniidae > Salarias > Salarias fasciatus. The sequence goes on along the minus strand of NC_043753.1, from coordinate 21,969,797 downwards.
GTTTTTTTTTTTAGCTGTTGGAATAAAGCGGTTCTGAAGGATTATGGGTCACACCAGAGAAAAAAAAATGTGCTTTGATGATATTTTTTTTGAAGAAGTTCTGTAATAATTGTGATGGTGAGACTGGAAATAACAGAGTAAGAGTTTTGAAATATTGACCAGATTCTTTGAAGCAAACAAAGAGTTCTGTTTGTGTTTTCTGTGGATCCAAGCCGTCGTTCACTATATTATTATTATTGTTAATACTGGAAAATCAGCAGCCCACCAAAACAAGACTAATTAGCCTGAAAGCAACATGTGCAATATGAGGGTTGATGGGCTTTATTCCTTCAGATTTAATATCATTTTGATGATATTTAACTATTTGGTTTGTTGTATAATTTTCCCATCTGTTGATCAGTTTGATAAATGAAAGGAATTTTATTATTAAAAAAAATGTGCTTATAAGTTTAGTGAATTAAAGCCTTGTTGAATTCACATTTCCCACATTTTTTTTGTCTTTTACCACTGAGGCTATTAAAGGTGCTGTAGGCAGGATTCGGCATCTCCGCCATCTTGACCCATCTAAGATGGCGATTTGAAACCCAGCACAGCCAATCCTGTCCTGTTTTCTCTGAAACCACGCCCTTACGCAAGTTAAGCCCCTCCCACAAGAACGTGTGACGAACGCCCCTCGACCAATCACGGTTAGAGCCTCAGGGGCTCTTCTGATTGGTCAAAGATACCTGGAGCTGTCGAGATTCCTTTTCAGCTCAGAACAGAGACAGATGGAAACGCTGCGCCCTCGCTGCAGTGCAATTATGCTACACTCCTAAAGGATTATCAATGGATACTCTAACATTTAATCCAAAGAAAACACTGAAAAATTAGCATTGACTAGCAAAATCCTGCCTACAGCACCTTTAACTCCCCATGCCTCCATCCTCCCCATGTCCGTTAATAACACAGATAAAGCAGCGAGACACACACACCTTCAGGACAGTTGTAAAATGTTTCACAGTTTTTACAACGTGTGATAGTTTGAGGTTGTGTGAGACTTTTACAATGTTTGATAAAAGATTTGGCGATATATCAATTTCCTACAGCTCAGCATTTTACTAAAATTGAATATTGAAAAATACATCATTTATATCAATAGAGCCGTTATAATTTTATAATCTTGACTTTTAAGAGTCGCTACGTTTTCCAATTTCTCTCCTTGCCGCCCCTTCCTGCATGCTCGCCATTTTCACATTAAGTTTTCAGACAGAACCAACGAACCAGCGGGCAAAAATGTTCTTGCATCTGTTCTATTTATTTGCGATAAAACATTTGGTTTCTGTATGTTTATGCTCTGAACCTCTTCAGTTTCTCCCTGAACTGACTTTGACTCAGCTGATTAAACCAAAAGTAGAGTTTTTAAAATGTGGACCACTTTTTTTCACCACTTCTCTGGAAAATTCACATTTATTTTCGGCAGCTGGTGGTTAATGAAAAGTGCCTGTGTTACACTTTGTTAGTGACTTTGGCCCAGAATTCTATTTCTGGTAAAACGTTGATAAGAAAAAAAAATTAAATCAGAACTTTAATTTATGTTGCATTTCACCATTTTGGAAAAAAAAAAAATCAATAAAATATTGAGATATGATTTTGGGCCATATTGCCCAGCCCTATAGGCTATTGTGCATATAGATTCTTTTGTATCAATAAAACAAATTAATGTAAATTTTTATCACACTTTGAATGAGATTAATTTACAGACTGTTTTTTCAATCATCAGTTGTGAGCATTTCTCCCCCTTTCAATTGTAACCTTAACTCCAGTCTTGATAAGCTAACTGTCCACCAAAATGCTAAATTCTGTCTCTTTATCTGGATTTAGACAAAGTCCTGCAATATTTTAAACATTTAAAGTGTTTTGGGATGTTGTAGTTTCATGTTTTTCATCAAAGATAAATAAACACAGTAAAATAAAGCCTGCTTGTGTAATAGACACATTTTGCAGAGGCATCAGACGCTCGGACCCCTCCCTCCCGCCGCCACCCTGTCCTCAGAAATACCCGTCAGTTCATTCCTTTCAGACGGAGCAGGAGACTTCCAAAAAAAGCTCAATATTTGCACGGCGATGCACAACTCATCCTCTTTAATTAAACCTGGCCGTTTCGTGTTTGCACATCTAAATCATAGCTCCTCATACAAGAGGCTGGGGATCAGAGAGAAGTGCAGGGGTGTGTGCGTGTGTGTGTGTGAGTGTGTATGTGTGTGTGTGCCAGTGCCTGAAATATTTTTTGAGCAAATCCAGAGATAATGCTGAAAGTGGGAGCGATGGCGGGAAAAAGCATCCCGAGTCGGGGTCGGCGAAGCGTGGCGACGGCGATGTCAGCCCGATCGCTCTGGACGAGCAGGAACCAGGAAGAATCGATAAGCAGCTTTACCCCCCCCCCCCTCCCCCGTACACGCTGTACAAACTGTATCACAGACCAGACCGTGTTCATTGTCAAGAATTAATTTTTCACATAGTGAAGCCAGAGAGACGAAGCAAAGCGTCAAACCGGGTTAGAGATGAACCTGATCTGAACGATTAGAGGGAGACTGCGGGATGAAGAGGAGACGTGTCTTTAAGAGGAAGTGAGCGACAAAGGGAAGGCGGCGTTTGGGCTCTTTGTACTGGAAGCTCATCAGCAGCTGTGCTTCTTCCCGGCCAGCTGCTGTCGGCGTGCGCAGCCTCACGGGAGCCGCCTGCATCCTGTCACCGTTACAGGACCTGTCAGCCGCCGCAACAAACACGCAACCGCACAACCGCACAAGCCAGTGTATGGAACGCATAAAGGCGTCCACTACGTCCGCGCAGCAGCTCGTCTTCACACAGCCGTCAGGTTTGGTCTCATGATCACACATTTTCGGGGCAGGCGGGCCGCCGAGCAGCAAATACCGAGGTGCAATGGCTCGGTATCGATCGGTCCCGGGGATCAATACCAGGCTGCTTTGATATCTCACTCCTGGAGAGAGAGGCTGCATCTGCAAACGCCGGTGTGTCAAAACACACTTTCCGTCTCTTATTCAAGTCCTTATTCACCCATTTTCTCTTTTCTTTTACGGCAAACATAATTCATCTCGCCCAGAAAGGCAGTTTCATGCATGGATCCATCCGGATGCCTGAGCCCGACGTGTGTGTGTGTGTGTGCGTGTGTGTGTGTGTGTGTGTTATCTACCTCCCTGCTCTGGCCCTGTATGAACACACTGTGTGCCAGTACTTATCAGTGGAAAAACTTATAACCACGGCGGGAGCAAACGCTTCCAGCCCCGGGCGCTTCCATGTTTATTCAGACCGAAAACCGTCACGCACGCCGCCGCCGCCGCCGCCACGGCGCCCAGAGCGACCTCCTTCCACCAATCGCTCCCAGCGATCTTCACCCGTCGGTCCGGGACTGGAGCAGCCGACTCATTAATTACAAAGCTCTCCCTCACGCCACGCCGGCATCGCTTACATTACACCGCAATTAGACTGAATTAGCGAGTGAACCAGCGGATGACAGCAGTTACGGCGGCTTCGCAGGAGAATTACACCCACTGCTCGTCAAACCCTCCACGCAATTAGCAAAATGGAAATATTGTGGGTTTGGTAATGGAGGGTGTTTGATCAGTCAATGGGAAGGTGCTGCATTAGTCCCGTTATGACTGTGCAAATAAACATCTGAGAGTATGAATGAATCGTCTGACTTGATAATGAAATGTTGCAATATTCCACAAACAGAGAGATCATGAACAATTAAAAATACCAGAGCGAAGAGTGGAGAAACCTGCTTTCTGAGACCAGGACCGGCGCTGTGGATCAACACCAACCCCGCGCCACGCGCAGCCCTCCAACAGATCAATTCTGCTCCCATTCCTGGTCTGAGAAGCGAGTAATTCTCTCGCAACGGGAGGGAAGCACGCAACACGAGGCAGAGGGCAGAGGGAGGGTTGAAAACACTGCTAAACACATGCAGATGTATGCCGCGTCGGCCATGACGGGATCAATCCTCGGCTGAGGAGGATGACATTTCCTGTAATGCTTCTCGCCTCTTGCTTGTAATTATCCCTGACGAGGAAGACAGACGTGTGAAAGCTCCATTTCTCGAGTCGCGGGGACAACAAAGAGAAGCTTTTTCTTTTACTTTTATTCATTCAAAATGATCCTAAATGCTATTGACCATATACGTTGCAGTAGTCGACACATTGTATTCTGATCATAATTAAAATAGAAGTTAAAATCAGGGCTGTTGGCATTAATGTGTCAAAATACATAATTTTTTGGTTTCGGGGGCGGAGCTACTTGGATTTTCCGTCCCTTCAGGCACACGTAGCCATACAGACGCTACAAGAAAACAAACACCGGCTCCTAAAGCCGTTTTATACCGAAACCTCACCAAACTAAACGTGGGGATTAAGATGTTGTGAAGCTGTTTAATCAGCACGGAGCAGCGAGAGGGGAACACCGTGGGTCCCTGAAAGAGGACCCTGACCCGCTGCAGCTCCCCGGATCCTGTCAGAGCGGCATGAATGATGCATCTTTTCTCTTTTAAAACCTTTCCTGATGGCTCAGTCAGAAAGCCCAAAGCAACGCACAACACTCCCAACACACCGGCGAAGAGATGGAACGAGGCAGACGGCAACTTCTGGAACCCTCTGCGTGTGTGCAACAACCAATAATGCAACAGATTCCTCCTTTCTTTTACTATTTTATTGGATTAATAGTCAGTTATTAGATTATTGGCTTTATCACTGGCCGAAATGATTGTTTTTAGGAGATAAACAACCACTACTTGACAAAGCAGAAACAAAAGCTGTGTAGTTAAATTCAACTTGTTAAAAGACAATATAGATCGTAAGAATTATCGTAGAGTTGTTTGCCAAATTCATGGGAAACAGATAAAAACTGTGTTGACTGTCACAGAACAGCAACGCTGCTGTGCGTCGGGCGGATTTCCACGTTGACAGCGCGGCCTTGTAACCAGCGATGTTTACGTTGAGAAAATTACCCTGGTTTTCATTTCTCCTGCGATGTAATCTCCCCTCCCCTGTTCTGCTGTCTCTTTTAATTCTGCTCATGTCCTTAAGGCCAAATTTATGTCATTCACCGGGAAAGAATTAATTTGGAAGTGCTGTCACCCACCATGATTACACCCATTACTTTCTGTTTTTTTTTTTTTTTTTTTCCCTTTCTGCCTCCGAGGCTGCGTGTGCTTTCTTTTTCTTTTGTAGCCTCGCTCAGATAACACAAACAGCCGGGGAAAATTCTGAAGTCTGAGGCCACGAGGTAAATTTGGTCTGAGGAAGGGAAGATAAACAGGAGCGCAGCCGTTTAGAAACGCTGCCACGTATCGCTTACGGCCAGAATCCGCCCGAAAAAGAAAAGACGCGCGGCATCGGAGCACTTTATTCATCTGTCTTAATTTCTAACGCACGGTTGTAGGAACATTTAGGAATGCACTGCTCCGCTTTATGCAAGGTCACGGTGAGTCAGACGGCTCTGTTCTCAACTTCATTTGTGTTTATTCTCCCTTCAATAAATAGACTGAGAGGAAGGCCTGTACTTCTGAGGTGATAAGATCCTCCCGGCTTGTTGTTGGCGCTGACCTTGGGCGCTGCAAAGTAAAAATCAATGCGTTTTCAAAGGACAGGAGGCAGTATTCACTTTCTGTCGAGGCGCTGCGTGTCGTCCAGATGCAGAGAGAGGCGGTTAGCCCTGCGCCTGACGGAGGAGGGTTTATCAGACAGGGAGACACTGGCGTGGCGGTTAGCGTTACGCCGTCAGGTCACCAGCCGTGGCACATCAGACCCTCACCCGTCTCCACCGGCCTCCGGCTGAAAGCAGCGAAACCACCACGGGCTGGAATCTGAGCCTTGTCAAGTGCAGTGTGAGTACCTCCGCGAGTTTCACCTCGGCGCAGGCGTCGTTTTTCTGTCTGGTGCGCCGCGATGTTCAAACGGCCGACCTGCTGCCCGCCGCTCCGAAAACCAGGCGTGGCCGAGCGCCGCTGTCCTGAGGCAGCGGGACGCAGAGTCAGGTCTAATGTCAACGGCACACAGACTGCTGCTATTTTCAGGGTGCAGAGCAGCACACACACACACACACACACACACACCGGGACGGTCACACACAAATCGCACCATTTCACTGCAGCAGTTCATGTGCAAAACCTCTCAAAGCAATAGAAAAGCATATTTTTAATCATGACTTTACTGAAACTCAGATATGTCAAACCTTTTGTTATACGCTTTATTACTATTTCATTTGATTTATTTTTCATTACTATGTTCTCTCATAAATGGAAGCTATGATTCCATGTGAACCCCAGTTCAACAAATAAGGCCTCATGTGATTCAGGTTGGGTTAAAATGTAACAGCGAACATATAATTCCTTCACACTGAACAGAACAGAACTGATAAATGAAATGGCGTCCAGATTATATGCAGTTAAAATGACCAGAAGTGTTTTTTGGACATGCCAGCTTCAGATCGAAAACAGGAGCCTTGATTGAACCTCAAATAAAGTCAAAAACCAGTTGCTGCCTGATGAAAAACTGCTCTCACAGCTTGCTGCTCCTCTACAAACTCTTTAACTGAGTCAACAGTGGCTCTCTGCTGCACGGCGGGAAGAAGCTTCAACCCAACAAGCTAAAAATAGCAGCTACGGCGCTACAACTGATGAAACAGTGATAACTGTAGGAGGGAATGTGGAGGTATTTATCGATGGTGCATCAGGTGTCATCTTGCGATTGGTTAAAGACGAGTCTGATTAAAAAAAGTTGACAACTTACTGTCTCAGTTTCGTACCTTGATTGTCAGTTTTCGAAACTGGCAGAAAGCGGCGAGCAGAACAATATTCAACACCCTGCAGTGTGTTTGTCTCCGTCGCACCTTTTAGTATTCTGCACCTTAATAACACACAGATAAAGAATAAAACAGAGACGCCGTGACTCTTTGAAAAATCCAGGATGGTTCAAGTCTCTTTCTCAACTACTGCTCCTCCATCAAAAAGTTGTGAAACACCGCAAATTGCAAAACACGGTTCAAATGCAAATGTCTGCTATTTGCAGGAATAATGGCGTCTGGCTGGAGGTAAGCGGGACGTGTGGCGTTCGGGTGAGTCAGAGCTGCTGCACTGATCCGGCTGCACCGTCAGGGAGACGCTGACGGAGGACGGCTGGAGAGAGATTTAGCTGTACAGTATTGCTTTCCTTCAACCAGATCAGAAAATCCATTCCAGCACATTAGCACTACTGCTAATTGCAAAGGCCCGGTGTGTCTAATTGCACACATTGATCTGTCCACAACTTCCTCCAGTTGAAATGGAATTGTGAAATTAAAGACCGCAAGTGGACAGATAAAGGTTTTTCTTTTCCTTTTTTCTTTCGCCACATTCAGCCACGTGATTCAGATTTGATGAATCAGTCGTTGGACATTATGGATCTGCAGTAGCATCAGTCCTCTTTAACTCAGACTCACATTTTTCAGGAGTTTCTAAACACAAACATGGCCTCATGTCAATGTAATAAAATCAGGAGTGCGGCACGCACGTGGTAACTTCATCACGCTGTTCTGTAACCGTCCTGGAATAAAGAGAAATCAAATGTCCACAAGCTAAAAATACACTGGAACCGATTCCTTAATCCGGCATTACTGATCTCATTTCTCATTCACATTTCAGATCCAGTACAAAACGTTTGGTTCAGCGCCGCGTTTCCACTGTACTGCGAGCGGCTGTGGTGCACGAGCCCTCATGGTAAGTTCTGATTCGAGAGGAGCATCTGCTGTAATATATCCGGCCATAAATCACATTTCCATAACAGATCAGTTGGGGCGAAATGATTACCAACAACCAGCAGTGGCGGCGTTGATGAGCAGGGTGCCGGTGGGAGCTGGAGGGCAACACGGGAAGAAAGACAGGATCAGCAAGGAGCCGCAGCGCCTAATAAAGAGAGGAGGTGAGCTGATGACGGCGGTAATCATGAGCAGGACTCCGGTGGAAGTGTGTGTGTGAAGGAGAGGTGACCATGAGAGAACAGAACTCCAAGAGCATGTTGGAGAAGGTCAGAAGAGGAAGATGAGCCTGGAGGGGCGACTGAAGGATTGAAAAGACAGATGGAAATAAAGTCAACTATCATCCTGAACTCGGTACTTTTATTGATACTGACCAAATTCCATCTGTACTTTACCATTATACCATTTCATGTACAATCAAACGGTACAATGTTTCGGTACCTGAACACATCCTTGTGACTGTGAGGGAGTGGAAGAGTAGGGAATTTTCCATGCCGGACCTGAATGCAGCGTTGAAGTACAAGAGCGTCATGATGTCAGTAGCTAGCATGTTAACAAAGCAAGCGAGACTAGAAAGTCCTTGAAAGTACGGCTCCACTTTTTAAAACATAATGCAAATTACACTTGCTGAATACCTCTAATCTCAGGAAGCTCCTGGTTAAGAATGAGATTTTTCTTGAGGCTGAGGGGTGACCAGTCTCAGATCTACGGCTACAACTCCTGCATTCAGCACCGTTAGCACGCTAGCATCCGTTTGCGACTCGTCGCCTGCAGCCAGCAACAAACTAACATTTATTACCGCACACACCCACAAAGTACCGATGACTGGTACTGTTAAGTACCTGTACTGATTCCCAGGTACCGGGCATTGGTACCGTATTGGTTTAAATGTGAAGGGTACCCATTCCTAACTAGCATGGCTATTTTCAGCATTTGTGATGTTTCCATGTAAACAGGGATTCATTTTTTAAACTTTTATAAAACACAAATGCAAAAAGGGCACGTTTCCACTAGAAACGTTGCCGTGTAAAGCGGCCTGCACATGATCCTGTCCTCAGTCACGTCGTTTGATTTACAGCCTCTGAAATCTGTTAAGAAAATCAACCATTCATTCATTCATCACCAGTCAGCGCACTTTAAACAGAACAAGACTGGATTAAAACAAAACTGAATCATTCCTCAAAATGTTAAAACCCACTAATTTAAATCTTCATTTTGTATCTTATAAAGTCAAGTTGATGTGAAAGCCAAATCTCCCGTCTTCTGAGGCACTGCAGCGCACTGGAGGAAGTGAACACATTGTTGAACAGAGAGTAAAATGCACAGTCTTGGCCTTGGGTGATTTTTTTTTTTTTTTTTTTTTTTTTTTTAGGTCCTTATTTTAACCTGTCATAGCGACTGTGTGGGCCCCGGGCAAAATCCAGCCAGTATCCTCAGGCAGAGTAAACAAAGCGCTACTGTTCACCCCACAACAGATTTGTTTTCACATACAGGAGACGTCTCTCAGCAGCTGTCAGTCTGGCGGAACGCCACATATTGGCATCATGTTTCCATTTTACACTCATGTAAGGAAGCATTTGTTTCACACGACTTCCTGAAGTCTGCCAAACACCAGCGTTAGCCGTATAGTGCAGTAGGGGAAAAGAAACAACAACAAAAAAAGCAATCCTTTTGCCTTTACTGTGCATTTCTAGTGAGCCATACCTCTTCATTTTGCTTTGTGTTCGTCCCCAAACAATGACTTCATCCATCTAAAGCGGCGCTCCGCTCAAGTAGCTCCATCCTGACCTCTAATTGGCGAGGCAGCGTGCGCCAGAGGGAGCATTACATTGCATTCCTAAATGGCTACTCTGGGCCACTGAACAGGACATTTAGTTAAAGCTGGTCATTCTCCGTCCCCGGAGAGCCAGTAAAGAGTTTGCCACATCGCCTGGAAGAAAAGTGCAAAGACGTAGAGTGTGTGGCGGATGACAGGGTTCCGCCGGAAGGTCCCCGGGTGCAGCCAAGATGGCAGACCGCACAGCACGCCGCTAAGTAATGCCCCACTGTATCTGGCTAATAAGCTGTAAATAAGCGTCAGAGGTTCACTCAGCTCTTTTTCTCCGGGTCCTTTCTAGCATAACAAGGAGACATTGGGCTGGATGAAGACTTTTTCTCAACAGACTGGGGAATGGGGCGGCCTCTGGAGCGTGCCTTGTTTTTCCAGCATTACCTCGGCGGAGCGCGGATGTGAATAACAGACGGGCGTCCAGGCAAACTCTCGGTGAACCTTTGTTTTTGCGATAAATCAATGTGAACTCACGCTGGCATGATGCTTGGCAATAAAAAAAAAAAAAAAAAAAAAAAAGAGAAAAAAGATTGTGAGTCAAGCTGAGCAGAAAGAGCGATGTCAGGATGGCAGTGTTGTGAATCCATGGAAAATTGCTTGTGAAAACATTCATTTATCGAGTTCAATCGAGGAAATGAAATCTCAAAACAAGAACAAAACATTCAAAATATCCTCTTTCTTGCTTTTGAAAAGGGAACGTGTGTGTGTGTGTGTGTGTGTGTGTGTGTGTGTGTGTGTGTGTGTGTGTGTGTGTGTGTGTGTGTTGTGCGTCTTTATTCTGAAGTGAGCGATCTAATCAGAACGAAGTCAAGAACTTAAAGCAGAGCCGTTAATCAGCGATAATAAGCGTCGCTTCTGAAGCACGTTTGAAGAGTCTGCTGAGTTCAACGTCACAGGCTGAAGCTGCGCTCTCCTGCCACGCTCTGCGCCGAGAAGAACGGCCCTGTTGCGGTAATTGTCTCTTTGATTTGACGCGCAGGCTGAACAGAACGGACTGTAGGATGAAACGGCGTTCGAAAGAGCTCTGCTTCGTCCCTGTCGGAGTTTGAGGACAAACTTCTCAGCTCCAAACAGAGCTCGGACTTCTCTTCTACTCAGCGTTTGGTTCGTACGACCAAAACAGCTCTAAAGTCAAGATATTAAGAGTCCCAGAAGACCTGCAGTAGACGACTTTAATGTCGCTCAATACCTCTGATCTGATCCGTCAGTTGAACTGAAGCTGAGGCAGACAGACACAGCAGTAATGGATGCGTTTTATCGTGCAGGCACTGGAGTACAGTACTCTGAAACCCGTTCCCTTCCACTCGCACCACAAGACTTCCACTTGACACCAGATTACCTGGGCGAATGCAGAGTGGCTCTAATCAAAGGGTTGAGCTCTCAGTTTGGAAGGAACACAAATTGCTGCACTTGGCATCCTTTTAAAAATTGTTATGTAAAGTTGCTTAATACCACTTGACTTTGATTTCACACAGCTGTCGGCGGCGGCATTAACGAGCGCGGCGTTTCATCCTGCGCGGGGCTGTCTCACAATAAATAGTGATGATTAAGCACTGGGAGCTCCGGCCTGTTTTGTGAAGGAGTCGCTCAGTTTTTAATGAGAATATGTCACGTTTTCTCCCCCGGAACGGCGGAGCTGCTCAGGCATGGATGTAAAAGTGGCCTGTCGTGTGAAATCGTTCAGCTCCATTCACCATTCAAAACTGAACGTTTACATTCTCCTTTAACACGTCCTCTGACCTGCCTATAAATGATGAACATATTTCTGAACTGTGTTATTTTAAATCTGTGCTGAATATATGTGAACATGGATTTGATTTTAAGTAGCACTGATACAAGCACATGATTATTTCCCAGCATGCCTCATTCTTTGTGAGTCTTGGGAAGTAATCATGATGATAAATGAATAAATAATGTCAATTCATTTTAGGTGATGCTTTGGGAGCTTCAAAGAAGCCCAGAACTCAGTCCAACTGTTGTTTAAAGCAGGATTTTTCACAATAAAAGACTCCGTTAGGTTACTTCAACACCATTTTTTTAAATATTCTACAAATCCCAGTGTCTTTTGTTGTGAAAATACAGGAAGTCAGTCAGTCTATAAAGGGCTAATCAGAAGTGCTTCACAGTCGATGCTGGCAGATTGAGGCGTTGTTGATACAACAACATTTAAAGTGAAAAATTGTTTTTGTTTCAGAAAAATTTTGCGTCTTGGAAAGGATAGAAAAGATGAAACTAATATATTTAGCATTCCGGGCCACGAGTTGACGCCATGAGGTTGATTTTATAATTAAAAAACACGCATTTATTAACGGACATTTGCATGGATGGACAAACGAGCTGCAAGTTCCAGGAGGACAAAGAGCCTTCTTATAACATTCCTCCTCGGGAATCGTTCTTGAAAACTTGCGTTTCCAGTGGCTGTGAGCGCTGTGGTCGTGTAAACAGACACCCAACAGGAAAACAGGATTTCAAAGCTTTCATCTGCTGTTTTCCCGTCCAGTTTGCTTTAAAAGCAGCTGTTATTCTGCTCTCCCTCAACATGGAAACTCACAAGTAAAAAGTGTTTGAAGCGATGAAGCTAATGGACGGTAACAATCTTCAGACTGGAAACAACTTAAAGGATCAAACACTTCTGGAAGGGATGATACTCCATTTATCATTCAAACATATTCACAGCGTGTTGAGCGATCCACTTCCTTAATTTGTTCTATTTTCCGTCTATTTTTTAATCAAGGCTGGAATTCATTTCAGAGATTGAACCTGAAGTGTCTCGGCTTCGGTCGACATGTTTTATTAGCGAAACATGAATCGAGTCACAACACATGAAAAGGAGACGTACAGGAGGGAACGTTCCTCCTGATTACTAGAGATGAATGACATGTGAGGGATAGCATCAAAGTTCATCAAAGACTAATTGGATTTAAGATACGAAACTTAATTTAAAAAACGTTGATTCATTTTTGTTCCAGTTCAATGCTGAATATTGACGATGCAGACGTTGTTCTGTATTGGCTTTTTCCGTTCTCTGTAAACTGGGCTTAGGGGAACTAAATCCATTAATGTGATAATGCTGGCTATTTTCTAACTTGTCAATAGTTAAATAATATTGATAACGACTTTTTTTTACAATATGAATAGAGAAAATTGCATCATATATTTCCTCAATGAATGAATGTGATAACTGTGTGATCCATAACGCATTTGTAATAAGCGAACTGCAGAAAACCTGCAAAAAGAAGCTTTTTTTCTAGGGAATCCAGCCCTATTTATGTATCATTACAACACTGTTCTGTCATTACATTTTGAAATAATCTATTTAATCTACTCCTTAACTTAACCTTATTAGATTAATCACAAGAAAAACACAACCAGATCACAAGAAATGCTGATCAGAACCAAACAATCCCTTAAACAAGAACATTTTCACATTTAATTAACCGATCTGGTCATTATTAAACTAAGAGTTTCTTAACTGATACTTAACTACCGTGAATGAGCCGTGCAGCGACTCCCACGGCTCTCGGAGCCGGCTAAAAGAGCTGCGTGGCCTGGTCGGCGCCGATTCAGCCCGAGTCACCCACATGACATGTGAGGATAGAAAACCTGAGCTGTTCAAGGCTACTGCTCTTTTTCTGCAGGCCGTCGTTGAAAACAAGACAACAAAGCTCCGTTTGCTGGAAGGGAAAAAGAGTTTTTCTTCTTTTTCTCTTTTAAATACGCTGGATCAGAATCTCGAGTGTGTATTTCATCCATCCTGCAGGGTGAGACCAGTGCAAACGTGCCGGGCGACTCCATGAATACAGCTCCAGTCTCTGTTAAATGACACAATGAGACCCTCGCTAACTCGAAAATGAACGTCTCTTCTAATGAATCCCCTCACTGAAAGGAGCCGGCAGCTCTGCTGTGGATTCCACAATGGGAGCAAATTTGCCAGTCGCGACCTTTTTGACCCTTCCTGTGTCTTCCTGAGGTGGCATGAATTAAAGTGGTTCAGTCCAAACTCTCAGTTTTTTCTCTCTTCTCTTCGGAGGCACTGAGCAGGTGGTTATTCTGGATTTTCACCACATATATTACTGTTAATAATTATCCTTAATTATCAGACAAACGCACAGAATGAACTGCCTTCCTGAAACAAATCTCCCATCACGCGGCGTCTCCTCCCTCATCGGTTCCAGGCTCTCTGCTTCTCTTCAAGGTGACTAATTTAATCTCCCTGATTTGACTGACCTTTGCCGGAGTTGTTTTGATGGCAATGATTTCCTGTCTCTTTACCTCAGTTGCCGCGGCAAACGGAGCAAGTGTAGCGGTCTGGTTTGTGTTCCCGGCTCGGGGATGAAATGTGAAGTGAGCTGTAAAGAGATCCTTGTGAGTAACCCCGGGTCAGCCTGCAGGAACAGGTGAGAGAAAATAGCTTCTGGGACGATGCGTTCAAGCTCCGGCAGTTCCTGGAAAAGAAAAGATTAGATTTGCTAATGTCTGCACTTCTATGAGGGCTGCTTTTTATTTATTCTTTTTTTTTTTTTTTTTTGTCCTGTAAAACAACCCCAGACTCCAGATATTATTGATGGAGTTAGAGTGGAAAAACACAGAAAATAAATTATATAAATAGTCACACAAATTCAGGGTCGAAATGGAGTGAAGACAAATTAAAACTACAATTAAAGAGAGCTCTAAAGTTAAGATGTTTTATCTGATATCAGTGTGTGCTGGAAAGGACGGTAACAGTTTGAAATATCTCCCTTGTGTTGATCTTTACATACAGTAATTAGGATACACTGAATACGTCCTCTAGTTTCTGCAGAACAGCTGTTTCCCATCGTTTCCATGGAGACAGAGGCGCAGCATTGTCAGAAATTTCCCCGTCGGGACTTATCTTCAAAAAGCTGCATTTTCAGAGGCTGTGATCATCCTTGTTGTGTAAACAGACGCCCTCGATGCAGCAATCGCTTCGCGAATTCACTTGAAAATGTGTAAACGATAATCAGCAGCCGCATTTTACTAATGTCATCATTCCTCTTCACCTCACAGGTTAAAAAGATGCAAACGTGAATAATTTAACCAGTCAGAGAGAGTCCAGAGAGAGCAGGTAGTCGCAGGTCTTCATAAAGAGGACAGATTCAACACGTGTTCGAGGGGAACGGCGTGCTCGAGCCTGCAGGTCTGAACGGGTTAAGCAGCTTTACGGCTGCAGAGTGGCTCCAGCGCACAACAGGATTAAAATTTCCAAAAGGCTCGAGGAAATTTATCAAGCACCAAACATTTATTTCGAAATAAAGTAAACTACGGCACGGTGAGGCCAGGAAGAAGCGAGTCCCCTTCGTTCATTTAAGACGTAACTGGAAGGATTTATCATCCAAGAAAACACATGAACTGTACATATATTTGTCATAACAGTCGAACTGTCAGCCATCAAACGTCTTATCGATTCTAGTTCAGCTGTCAATAATGAAAAATTAAAGGCATTAAACTCAGATGAACCACTTGGTGCAAAGCAAACAGCCTGAGCTCAGGATGAAGACGTGAGTAATTCAGCACCGGTGGGGATCGACTCACAGCCGTCCTGCCAAATCGCACCACGCATATATGAAGGATGAAAACAATCTATGCATATTTCCACTGGCGCAGCGAGGACATAATCACCCTCAAATGTTCTGTCAAATTCCCCAAAGCAGTAATGTTTTGCCATCTCTCCAAAAAGAAATCCTAATGACAAAAGGGAGACGCGGCTTACAGTCCTTTGTTCCGCCGCTCTCTGCTTTCACTCAGATTTCCTGTGGGCCGTGTATAGCGTACTACCCACAGGAGAAGTGTCTCTCACAAAGGGCCCGTCGGTAACAATGACCTGAATGCCAAGCTTGCTTTTTTTTTTCTTCTTCTTCTTTAATTTTAAAAAAGAACAGCGAGTTTCACGTCTGGCAGCCTTCACTCCAAATGCCGAACCTGATCTAAATATATTATAATCTGTCTGTTTCACTGATCTGAACACACAACACACACCGGTCTGCCTTCGCACTGGTGAAATTAAAGGCTAGCAGCAGAATATTGACAGCTTCCTTTTAAAATGGCTTGCATCTCTTCTTTGAAAATAGTGTCAAATCAAAGCGTGTCAGAGTATCAGAGTTACAGTGAGGCCCGTGTCTTCAGTTCTGATGCCGCACCGCTCTCCCAGCAGTATCTTCTGCTTCCTGTTGATCATTTTTCTGAGCCAGATGCAAACCAGCTGCAGGCTCCGGAGGCAGCGGGACCCGGATCCAGCTGACCACAGCTGCTCCTCCCCGTGAACAATGACTCTCTCACGTCTTCACAGCCTGCAGGGGGGAACACTTAGCGATGAAGAATGGACTTTTGTTCTGCAGCGTTTTATCTGCCCTTGAGCAGAAGACGCTGCTTTTTCTGTTTTTCCAAACGTAAAACTCAAAATCAGATTGACACCTTCAAAAACCCACAATATGACTGATTTGTAAGACATGAAATGTGGGGTCTTGTTCACGTGACGGTTAAACAGTGACTCAGCCGACGTTAAACCGATGAGCAGAGTTTAAATGCACGGCTCGTAATGGCTTCCTGCGGTGTAACGACATTACGCCGCTCCCAGCATGCCGCGGCTCCGCCTCCTCTCAAACACACTGATCTAATTGACCGCGCTGATCGAGCACATCTGGATGCCTGAGCGGAGATCCGGCGGCAGGTCGCCGGCCGGACCGGCGCGAGCCTCGCTCCCCCCGGTTCTCCGTCAGGACTGAAGGGCTTGATTGCTCCGGTTTATCTGCGATTCCGCCCCAGCTGTTTGATCATGTGGAAATATGAATCCTTTAAAAGAGACAGGTTTGCCACACATCCTCCACTGAGCCCGCCACACCTGCAATATAACAGCTCGTTTATCTCCCTTCAAACTGCCAGTTCCATATTCTCTTACCAGCCTGTGAGTGACAGCTGAGTATATTACATTTTATTGCCCCGCGTTGGAATGGTGGAGCGATAGGGCTCTAATCGGGGGGGAAAGGCAGCGGCGTTCTCTTACACGGCGAGGAGTCGACTCAATGCAGCCGCCGCTGATAGCAATAATCTTTAAATAGGGGGGCATTTATTTCCCGGCTGCGGCGGCCGGAGCTGCAACAGTTGTCGGTTTCGGATGAGGACACGCGGGCGGCGGCGAGGGCCGGCCAATCAATTTTCGAGGGCAACTTTTTCGAGCAGAGACGTGGCGAGAGGCAAACGGGAAACAATAACTCCAGTTCCACCTCGGCAGCCGCAGCCATTCATGACGGGACAGGAAGTCTCGCCCCGGAGACCCGGCATATCAGACTGCTTACCGCCGTATTTAACATTTTGATGCGGCTGCATTTCGTATTGATCCGGCGCTCGGAGAGGTGGCCTTTATAGCAGCAGCCTTTGAGTTTTTTTTTTTTTTTTTTTTTCCACCATACAGGATGGAAATCGGTTTTAAAGATGCGACCGACCCGGGGAACGCTGGGAAGCAGACATTACTGTAAATACAGGTGCAGATGTGGTTTTCTCGCCGCTCCCAAACAGGCAGCCCATCCCTGCACGCAATTAAGCGGAGTGCGGCTCGATTTGTTCCATTTCTCCTAATGGTATTCTCAGCACCTTAACTGCTTTCCTTTATTTCCCCGACTCCAGTAATAAAGGGCTTTCTCGTACTTTCAGGTGACTGGAATGCAGATGGACCATTGTGCTCATCCTCTCCCATCACCAGATTGGTTTTGCTTCGGGCTCTGATCACTCTGTGCGAACACTAATACAAAATGTAAAAGTACTCTCTCTCTCTCTCTCTCTCGCCCGCATAAACTAGTTTGGGATTCAGCAGGCAGCCTGAGCATTTTCCAATATTACTAACTTGTTATTCCAGGTTCTGCAGTTATTGTGTGTAACTACTCCATTACAGATTGCAAAGCGGAGAACAGTGGCTCCTCCAAACTGAGCTGTCATCAGCATTAATCTTGACATCTCATTTAAAACCTCGGGATCTCGGCTCCGCTGGGATGTTTCTGCGAGCCTCTCTCCATAACTGTTCGGCCGCCCGGCTCGTCGGGGGGGGGGGGCTCCTCTGAGTGTCAGCCCCGCAGCCTATTAAAACGCCGTCAGGCTGCAGGTTTCAGCCAGAGAGCTCATACCATTATGAGCTGCCCGTGGCCCTGCGAGTGGCTTTAACCAGCGGCCACGGAACGCCAGGTGATTTAATATGGCCTGCGGTAAGCGCTTCTATATGGATAATCCTCCCTCGCTGCATACATCAGCGGCCGCTCAGTATTCTTTATGCTCCTTTTCTCCATTCACTCGGCTGCAGAGGAGAATGTGGCTTTAGTCGGCATAGTTGTCTGTCAATAACGCCATACTGGAATTTAAATATTCCCGACAGTATTTCTTGGAAAAAATACCTTTGAATAGAAGCACATGTATGTGAGTCTATTGCTACTGGACGGACTTAAATCTCTACCATTACAGGAGCTTCTCTTCATTGTTTCTTCTTCTGTGGTGTTGGATGAAGGCGTGATCTGCTCTAGAATAGTTAAGATGTGATTTTTTTTTTTAGAGCTAAAGATAAAGTTAGGAGCTGATTTAGTTAATTGCTAATTTTGGAAATTTGATCATTTATTACAACATAGCTGTCTTGTTGCATTTTATACTTCTCCGACCTTGATGTCTCTTCTAAAGTTACGACATTTTCACTCACTCACAATAAACCCTCCGAATGTCTGTGTTCTCCCACTGTTAATGTGTATTGCGAGTGTGAGGTTTCTGTACCAAAACATCCAGCAGCACCAACTCCTGCTCCCACATGCGAACTAAATCATTTTCAGTGTTTCTGGTGTTTCCGTGTAAACAGACACTGTTTTCAGAACATTGAACCAACTGAGCCAGTTCCTGAAGGCATAAATACACAAAAAGTGAGTGTGTTTGTTTATTGTGTGTAATGTTGACAATGATGGGGGGAAAAAAACCCTGCTGTCCTGCTGATGCTGCCTTTTAAAAAGTGGATGTCAGTCAGCGATCATCAATATGATGAAGGTGAGTTTTTGACTTTCTCGAGTGGCTCCCAGAGTAAACATGTCCCGGTTTCGTCCCTTGGAGGAAAAAATTGTCACTGACAGTGTGAACTTCAGCATCCAGCTGGACGGAGTCAAACTGAGGGGTTTTGACCATCCTGCAGTGTCTCAGTGACAGGAAGCAAGGACCTGAAATGCATGTTGTCCAGACAGATTTCAGCGGTGTAATAGCGCTGCTACAATTAGACAGTTTTCGATGTTGGATGCTAAACGTGTCCAGCAGGTGTTCTAAGCTAGGTGTGGAGCAGCCAGGATCTGGATCAGGATCACAGTTTCTTTCCTAAAAGGTCAAGTGAGAAGCATTTTAATATTGAGAACAAGGGGACATTTCCACTGAGGAGCATCCAGAGTGAAAGCTCATTAGTTCTGGTAGGTCACATGCTGATCGATGGGCCGGCTTCACATTTCCTGAATGCCAAGAATGAAACTCAGAGAGGGGGAATCTTTAAAAACACCTCATGGCTGATTGAAAAAAAGACAAAACAAAACTTGGGCACCACATGTGTAAAACACACCCCAAAAATTTCAAGTTGTTTGAATCTTAGACTTCCAAAGGTTTTTCACATTGTTGTGATCTTCTAAAGATGTGTGTCTTCAGCAGCCAGAGGAACATGCTGGTGTCTGATGTGATCTGCAGACAAATGTCAAGGGTGTGCCCTGACAGACGCCTCTGTGAACACGCTGGAAGCAGAACACAGCAGCTGAAGTTGTTACCGTGCCATTGGAAGGCTTTAATATGCAGCGCGTTTGCATGGACGTGAGGAGGACGCTTCGCGGGAGCAGCAGGTACTGAAAGATGACAGTGAAAGCAGAAGGAAGAGGCTGAGAACACCGGAGACTGGAAATCAAACTGTAACTTCATATTATATATTCAGATTATAATACGAGTGTTGCAAACATTTGACAGCATGTGCACAGTCAGATGGATTTCCACTAACATCAAACATGGCGACACACACATGAATTTTAACCCGGGTGTAAACTCCAACGAAGAAATGACTCCTGCTTCCACGCCACGCCTTCGGCCGCCAGTCAGTGACTTACAGCGACTTGTCAACGGGCGGAAACAGAGGCGGAGATCAAAGCCGCGACCTCCTGGCTACGCGGCTGCCGCCCCGACCGCCGCCTCACGCAGCCCTATTTGAGCGGAATTGTAGAAAAGCCTGTGGGCTGGAGTGTGACTGTGAATATAAATCACCGACATGCTTACATGTAGTCAGTCTCACGCTGCTGAATGATAGCGGGCTGTTTATGCGCGCCTTATTAAATTGACGTGGCGTGTGGAAATGGGCAGGTGCTGCCAGCGGGACGGCGGGGGTATAAATAGGGATGAGGAGCCATTTACAATGGCAGAGAGGTCTCAGGAACATGACTTGGCATCACATTAGACTCCACTGTTAGCGATCTTCATCTCATCAGAGGTATTAGCAGGGAGCGATGTGGGGCTGCGTCACCTTCAGGTCGGGATGATTTCATTCCACACATTCTTATTTATGAACAAGTCTCCATCAGATCTGCTCTTCATGTAATCCTGATGAATAAATTCTCACCTGCAAAATGGAAAGCTATACATGAAAACATCATCTCCACTGAAACTCTTTTAGTCTTTTTGGGATCTGATTGAATCAGCAAGCATCACCTAATTTAGTGATAAATGTTTTAATAAGCCCCAACTCCAAATAAATCTTTATTTTTAACACACAATCCAAAATAATATAAATAACCATAAAAGAGAATTCATGATCCGAGATGTAACTTCTTTTGATGCAGTGCTTCGTCTCTCTTAGTGTACCTGAAGTGCTCCGTAACTTTAATGTAGACCTTTTATAGCAAAAGTGTAAACTACATAAATGTATGCCGAAATTGAAAACATTAGCAAACATAAGATGTTAAACTATCTGGACTTCAGGATACAGAGAAAAACATACTGAATCAGAGGCAGTAACCGAGATAAAAGACAGAGGAAAGATACTGTGACGGGACATGAGTCTAAACACTGACTAGATCTGGAATCTCCCACCTCATCTCCTCTCACAGCTATTAAGATTCAGACCAATGGTCCCAAAAGATACTCAGGTCCTATAAATCAACCATTCTAATCAAATCAATCAGGTTAGGGTTTCACTCTTTGGCTGATGACACCTCGCTGTATTTTTGAAGTCCAGAATGGACTTTAAACTGATTTCCCTCCATGGTTTCCCCTCTCATTTAGCATGTTAACATCTTTGATACTTGTCCTGTATGGTTAGTATTTATAGTAGTGTGTGCATATATGCATTTTTTTCTGTGTAAAACACATTGAGCTGCATTTTATCTCATGTACAGTAAACTTGGAATTATCCAGGCATTAAAAAAAAAAAAAAAAAGTCTATTAGCTATTCTCCATCTTCCTTTCCTGGGAGGCATTACCGTAAGTCTCTGGTGATCTGATCACAAGAGGAGCGCTCGCTCCTGGGATTACAGAGATTCTCCACATCTTGAGTGACCACTTGTGACTGGATCTCGCTTCTCTGCTCTGTATGCAAATAAACTCAAACCTCACTTCTCTCGACCAAATCCGTGGTTTCTGAATGAGATGGAGATCAAAGTTTTATCTGCCACTAGCATGCTGGAGATTCAGGTGAATCCTCTTGATTTATTCCCCACTTAGACCTGAGACTGATGGTGCGAAGATATCGAGCAGACATCATGGGGATGGTTATTCATTTCACCATTATGTGGTCATAATGTTATGGCTCATACCTGCAGTTAATCACCTTGCCGCTCAGAGAGTGTGGTAAGCAGCTCAGGCAGATTAAAAGGAAAAGGTGATCAGTGTGGCGTTGATGACGGCGTCATTACCGGGATTGATTAGCATGCTGCTTTGTCGCTGCTCGCCATCTGCGCCCCAGCTGACGGCGGCGAGGCTTTCCTCATTGATACCTGATTGGGAAACAATCAGGGCGGCGCTCTGTTGTTTCATGTTTCTTTGAAAAAAAAAAAAAAAAAAGAAGAAGTTGGAAACAGACTGTGAGCAGACGAGCGGTTTGAATTGATATAATTAAAGCAGGAGACGTCGTACGACATGTCGGGCCAGCAGCTCTACGACGGTCTGAACCGTGAAGCGGCGGGAAAAATCAGACCCTACACAGTACGTAAAGAGTCTAACACGTCTCGCAGCAGCTGTTTCCCAGCAGGAAAGGTAAATGAGTACTCACACACACACACACACATTTCGCCCATAAATTAAGGATAAACATGTCACCTACCACCTCCGCAGAGCAATCTCGTGTGAGGAAAGCGATGCCGCCCGCTCTCTCGCCTCGTCAAGGCTTTACATGGCCCGCATGTGACAGCTGTGACAGAACTGCCACATAAACAACTGTACACACTACTCTGGAACCAATGCGCTTTACAGGCTGTGGGTGATTACTCCGGCCGTAATAAGGGCGGGCAATTTGTTTCCCTTTCTATACGCACTTTTTGAAATTGTGCAGCCAACAAAGAGACGGCGCTTTATTCTGTCAGTCATCGCTGCTGCAGGAGCGCCTCATTAAACATTTAATCTGCAGCTGGTCACGTGACGGATTGGACGCGGTTCACGGTGGCGCGCGGGTCAAACACGACCCAATAAACACACACACACAAATCAATACGAGGTCCTATTTGTATGAGTGTGTGAACCGGTGTACCGGGTTTCACCAGCGACAGCAGGAGGAAGCAGCCACGGCGCCTGCTTTGACGGGGGTCAAACAGCCGTCGCCGCCGAGCTCAGCCACTCTGGTGTGTCTCCATACGGCTGCCGAAGAGAAGCAGAGGCCAAGAGGAGCAGGTGGAAACACCTTCGTTAAGTCAAACACTGCAGGGCCGCCACACATCTGGTTAGGGGGCGTTTCAATGCTGCTGTTGGACTCATGTAATCACTTCTCTGCTCCTGTAAACACACCGAAACACACACGATAAAACTCTTGACTTGACGTATCTGATCTCGGCCTCCTTTCTCTCCCTCTCCCTGTGAAAGCGGCAAATGGTTCTTGCTTTAAATTAACCAGAAGAACTAAAAGGAGCCGAAGCTTTCAGCTTCATGAACCAGGAGATCATATAATATAAATAATGTATTGAAATACAAAAATAAAGGAACTTAAACTTATAGATTTCAGAAGGCAGATGTTGTCAAATTTAGCACTGGAGGAGTGGGAATGGTTTCAGCTTTGTTCTCTTCTGAATGTTTTCTTATCATCAGTCTCTCCCTCTAGTTTGATCTGGAATGATTTTCGTTTGTTGTGTATGAGTGTTTGTTTCATTTAACACAAAGAAGCAACTGTACTGCTATTTCTATCATACCATCTGTAGATGTATACAAGTTTGAACAAAAAATACTTTGAGGAAAAAAAAAAAGTGCTATTAAGTGTCACAGTGTTATAAGCAATATATGAACTCACTGTTAATTTTATAGAAAAACTGTGAAGTAGGAACACTAATCAAAGGCCATTAACAGCCGTTAATCTTTAAATGGCGTGACGTGAAACCTCTTAACGTCCAGACTCGGCGCCGCAGCAAACAGCGGCGAAACGAACACAAACAAGCTGATTCAGATCCAGACATGAGGGCGTGAGAGTCTCATCTGCTGCTGAAACGTGACGGGCGCTGTTCAGCAGCATCATGTCTGCTCTTTTCAAGAACACTGTAACATGTAGAGAGAGAGAGCGAGAAAAGAAGCCGCTTTGGCTTTGACTTCAAGGAAGGTCGTCTCCATCTCCCCTCCTCTCTGTAAGCCAGATAAATCATGTATGCACACACCCGGCTGAGCCGCCGCTCGCCCACGCCGCACCCTGACACACACCCCCGCGGATAAACACGGGCACAGATGAACTCTTCAGGTGATCCTCCCGATTCCCCTGGGCACACGTCAGGGAGATTACAGCCTCGGTGAATATGCAAAAAGAGGGGCGGCGGCGGCGGCGGCCGGAGCGTGGGACCGGGGAGGGACGGCAGCTAACATCCCCGCACATAATGACGCCTGATCACTGAACAACTGAGTGACTGTGGATGCCGATGCGCTGCTCGTCTTGTCACCGAGGGTCACGCGTGTGGAGGAAAGAAAGAAATAAGACGCCACACGGAGCAACAAACAAAGCGATAGCATGTCACGATCAGGAATCAGTGAGTCTTTTAACTCCAGTAAGTCTGTTTAAAAGTCTCAGATTGGGCTGGTGGGGGGTTGGGGTGGGGGGGTCTAGAGAAACGAGTGCAGTGACGCCTCGGAACAGCAGTCCCAGTCTATACAGAGCCAAGGCATTGATCACGCTGGGCTCTAAATGAACTGAGGGGGAGGCTATCGCCTTTCTCCTCCTGAGCTCTCCACGGACTCTGGGCTCGCCGCATGTCTGCACAGGGACGGTCCGAACAGCGGCGCGCCGGCCGGCTAATGGCGAACACAGCGCCACTCTCATCCACCAAGAGGAAGAACAGCAGCGCCTCAGTGCTAACTTCACCGCTTGTCTCCACAGCATTAACTGAAACGAAGAGAATGAAGGGTGCAACTAGCAAAACACAAACTTCATAAAACGCCGTTTCTTTTGTGCACATGCATTCTAAAACTGTCTCCTTCCCGAGCACGTGGCTCCTCTAACCCGGCGCATTAGCACTCTGCTCCCCGCTAATGTCGATCAAACATACTTGACCTGTCGCGGCGATAGATTCCCTCCGTGATTAATCCCAGCCTCTTGTCTTCTGGATTAAGAATTCAAAGGCCTCCGTGCTCGCCGTTATCCGCAGGCGATGTTCTAATATTGGAGACTGGAGCGCGGCCCCACTCCCTCTCCTCACACTCACACTTCCTGCTTCCACGGAGGGACATTCTGCCAAGAGAGAGTCTTTAAACCCGCATTTATTTCCAAGCCACAGAGAATCAGACCAACACATCCTCATTTGACTTGATTTAAAAGAAATAAGATAATCAGTCAAACAAATACAGACTCATACAGTAACCCAATAATGCGACATGCTGATGAGAGATAATGATGGAGGAGAAAATATGCTCTTTAGTCACGCTGCTTACTCATCTATTGTAGATATCATCTGCTATCAGGACTTTGCTCTGGGAGATTTAACCACGTTTAGCTCAAAGACGCCTGAGCTAAGTCCTTGATAAATATTAATTTCCCTGAATAAGTGGCATTGATTCAAAGATATGTGAAGTGCGGGGGCGGATTGGTTTTTATTTGTTGGCAGTCGACGTGGAAGCCGGCTCAACAGGTTATTCTGCTTTGAAATTCTGCCTTTAGAGATTATTTGTAACAAATTATCGCCTGGCACCTCGGGGGCCACTGTGATTATATTTTCTATTGCAGGTATCGTTTGATGTGATACAGTCATGCTTCCTCGATGGCTGATATCCGGGGGAATTCCTGGTTACACAAGATAAGGCTCTGCGACGCTGCGCTCAGCATTTCTTTTGTGAAACGCTGATTTTAGCTTGCTAACACACTCACTGCTACAGTGTTAACGGAGCGCTGTTTCGTGAAGGCTGTCTGTAACATGAGGGTTTCCCACATGCATAAAAATATACAGGTTTTTTAATACGTACGTGCATTGAAAATTGAGTGTAAATAGTACCACGATATGTTGATGTGTGTAAGAAGCGATGAAGCCACCATGTGTGAGGCTCATAAATAGTTAGAGGTAACATAATATAAATAAAGATCTGAGCAACATTACTTCCAACCTGCCCACAAAGTGTCAAAGTGCAAGTGGTGATTTTGAAAGGAATTCAGATTTTGCATTTTGCTGTTATTTCTCTACATTATCACAATAAAAACTCGAGAAAACTCTTTGTTTTTATGTTGGATTTTCTGAACATTGTATCATTCCATTTTTTAAAATTATTTTATTTGTCCAGTAATGCTTGAAAAGAGGCCATTATTTTGTTATATGCGATTTTTAAAATACTTTTAAGGTATTTTTGTACCACTGATTGCTTTAAAGATTATTTGAGGTGTAGTAAGGGATGCCCAGTATCCTCTGAGAAACCCATGTGAATTTTTGTCCTGGGTCTAAAGGAACTTTATTTTGTTTCTATGACCTATTTTTGTATCCATACAGACAAATCATATTTTTGATATATCAAATTTGAAAGATGTCTTTGATTAAAGTATCTAATACAGCCACTCCTCTTCTTTTAATGTACATCTTGTATTGTTGGAACTCTCCCATTCCAATCACTACCTGCCATTATTAACCCAGCCTCGGAGCTGTTAGCTTTTCAGCATGCATGAAACAGAAACACACTCACACACACACACACTTCCATCAGCTTTCTCACCCAATCAGACGGCGTTTTGTCCTTTGCTCCGGCAGAACACGGCTCCGTCTTCCCCCTCATATTGTACATGATAATTACCGGTTGTGGCTGTTTGTTTAGCCTTTTGTCTGCCGTGAAAAGGGTAGACGGCAGTGAAAGAGACCCGGAGAGGGAGCCGGAGACAGAGCAGTCCATCCCCGGGGTTCTCCACCACCCTGCATTGGCATTACATTGAAATATTAAAGGTGAGCCAGATCCGCACCGACATATTGTAAAACCTGTCACTCCGATCACAAAGGCACTGAAGTGAGTGGAGAATGAAGAGCAGGAGGAAGAGGAGGCGGGGGGGGGGGGGGGGGGGGGGGGGGGGGGGGGGACAGGTGCAGAAAGCAAGGGAGGCAAGGGACCCCGGGCTACGACTGAGAAAATGTGTGTGTAGGTGACTGAGAGGCAGCGGCCGGGAAAGTCACAGTACAACAAGCAATCATAATTCCTGAGCCGCTGCTGAGAGGAGCTGGCGAGCAGGACGAGTGGAAGGGAATCGCATCGACACGGGCGCCAGGCGAGGGATGTCGGGAACATGGAAAAGACCGAAGACGGAGAGGATGTTGAAACACTGGCAGAATCGACTGGCGTCCACGTATCGATTTTTACATTTAATTATTTATTTATTTCACCTTCTGGTGGGGAGGCGGCGGCCGTGCGGACAATTGAACACGTGCACCCGAGTCAGAAAGAGGTGAAACACTGAGCACTGGAATCACAGCAGGTGGTACTGTTGGTTTTAAATGCACCAATGTTCACTGTTTAAGAGCAGTTTTTATATATTCCTGAGAACCAGCATGAGAGAGAGAGAGAGAGAGAGAGAGAGAGAGAGAGAGAGAGAGTCGCATTTCTCCTCAGCTCTAATCCCACCCTGATCCAATCATCCCATCACGGTGGCCGACAGACGAGCTCGTTGTTTGGTTTGAGCTCACAGACACAGTTCACGCTCGCACAGAGCAGATTTTAAATGAAACATGGAGCGAGAACCGGGAACCCCCACCAAGGTCAGCGTCAGTGTGGCGTGCGCGACAAACCAGAGAGTAAGCCGCACTCTCGACTGTCAGTTCCTCATGAGGACATTAAATGCATATTCATTTTCAAAAAGTTGTGTTTTCAGCGGCTCCGAGCATCATGTTTGACAGCCGACACCCGAAGCGAAACCAACACTTGAAATGTTTTGTAAATAGGATCTAATTCATGCAGCTTTAATGGAACGCTTTTATGCATTCAGGATAATTATTTGAGAAACAACAGGAAGGTGTTTAGCAGCGATAGCTGGCAGTGCAGTAAGAATAAAACTTTATTCATGAGGAATACATAAATAAACCCTGCAGATCACATTAAGTGTGTCCAGAGGTTATTTCACTTCGTGTCTTGTGTGTGTAGCTTGGTTTGATTGGGTGTAGAAGCCTCTGAATTTTTTAAGATGTGTACAGACTGTCCAGATGAATGCGGCTGCAGCTCTCACACGTTGGAGTTCAACTGCAAGGTGCAATAAAGGAGCGGACAGACCTGAAATGACCAAATTGTGCGTGTGTGTGTGTGTGTGTGTGTTAACGCTGCTTTGAGTTGTGCTGAGTCTGCGGTCTTCCAGCTGATGTCCAGCTGGCTTCCTGTTACAGTAAGAGAACTGTTCAGAACACACTGATCCGAGGACATTTGTAGAACCGGAGAGGGAAGGAGCCACCTAGAGGAGGCGCCGCCTCTGCAGCCGCCCTGCCAGCTCCAGCATCGGCCTCTCCCATCTGAAGCTCAGCCTATTCTCTGGTAATTAGCCTGATGTGGTGAACAGCTCAATCAGCCGGGGGGGGGGAACAGATTAGACGGAAGCATGTCGAGGCTGTGATCTCTCTGCTCTCCAGAAACTCCTCACAGCGGGCGAGCGAGGAGCCGCCGAAGGATCCGAACCTGCAATTACAAATCAAGGCTTTTCACCAGAGAGGCTCTCAGCCACCAAGGCTCTGAAAGAAGAAGCGCTTTCAGCTTGGTTTCATGTTTGTTGTTGTTTTCCGTGTTTTTATTCTTGCGTTTCGTTCCATCATGCTTCCTCGGTTTGTTTTTTCGGTTTGAACGGGGTCCTCTGAGCGTCTGTTTAAGACCCGCCTCCTGTTCTGTAAAGCGCCATAAACACCCGCTGGATCATTTGAGGCTCTTTGTTTAGTCTAAATTTATGAGATACATTTCATTAGAGGAAAAACCCGTGCGCTGGACAGTCATTGAGGTTGGCACAGATCATTCATAATTTAGCAAGGGCAAATGAGGTTTTATCGATTATGGTTGTACAACTCTTGGATATATTAGGCAATCGATAACTTAATACTGCTGTGAACAGTGGATCGCAGTGTAGCTAATTAGGTTCATTAAATGTGACGTTTTAAAATTAGCTTTCTGATGGAAAGCCGTGTTGTGTCTGAGAGAAATATCCGTGGCCTCTGCTGAGGTTTTGAGAACTTTCGGGAAACTCTCTTCATCTCAAACAGATTGCTGAATATAGTTTTTTTTCAAAGTCATTATTTTGTTGAGAAACATTATGGATTATAGATTGGCTATATATGTTTAAATTTGGAAGCGCCTGGAGTGTTTTCTTGGCTTAATCTGGCTGTAAAAGACCGTGGAAATACATTAAAAACACAGGAGTGTGTCTCTTCTCCTGTTTGAAAACCGTTTTTCTGCTTTAGCCGTAATCGTATCAGCAGAGCGTTTTGGTTTTAGGGCGGGTCCGCCTCACAGCGGCGGCAGCAACATGGCCGAGCCGCCGCAGCTTAAATAACACCAGCCAGATCATCACGGCCCGGATGGATTGTAAATAGTCGGGGGGGCGATAAATTTGTCAGCGCCCGGACAGAGATAGGGCGCATTACCTTCAGAGGGAGCATATTTCACCCTTCCCTGGGGCTGATGAAATGCGGAGCACAGGGGCAACACAGCATCTGTAAGTGAGGCTTTCTTTATGGCCTGATTAAGTCATCTGATGGCGGCTATAGAGTCGGCCGCGCGGCTTTATTTCACCTCCCACTGTGCCGTCATTGTAATCACCAGGAGGACCATGAAGGTAAAACAGTATCGGAATAGCCTCCGTAATATGGAGAGGACAGTCATTCCCTCTGCTTTTACCTCAC
The DNA here is from genome assembly GCF_902148845.1 of Salarias fasciatus. Lineage (NCBI taxonomy): Eukaryota > Metazoa > Chordata > Actinopteri > Blenniiformes > Blenniidae > Salarias > Salarias fasciatus. The sequence goes on along the minus strand of NC_043753.1, from coordinate 21,940,670 downwards.
ACACTATCATACATTTCAAACTAATACTCTGTCTTTTTTTTCTTTTTCTTTTTTTGAGGACCTGCAGTCATTTATCCTCAGTTATTTTTGAAATATGCCACTTTTTAGTATTTCACGGTTACTTTGCCCTTTTAGTTTCAGTAGCAGGACGATTGAACTCCTCTCCCAGGTTTGGTCATACGCACTAATTACAAACAATATAAAGTATGAAAATAACCTGTATTATTAGATACAAGCAGGATGTTTTATCTTCTCATGACTGCGTTTTGTAAAGTATTGTCTCCCTGAAATCGATCCCCTTTGTTTCTGTTGCAGCTGAAAAAAACATAAGAAATCGATCTTGAATGAACTTTTAAGGTTTATACTCAAAATGATCCAGGTTCATGTGATCACAAAAACAGGGGGGGAAGAGTCACTTTCCACTGATCACAGAAGCAGGCGTTGCTTAAAATTAATAGACTCAAAAAAACAGTCATCCCTTCCTTTTTTCCACTTCTGTGACTTTTGAATCTTTTTATAAATGCAGTTTAAGGCAAATCATATTTTAAAAAAAAAAGTTTTGAAGCATGAATCTGATCAAAATGTTCATGTATATTTCATGTTTTTCAAGTGATGCTTTTTCTGAATACTAGAATTCAACAATTCAATGTTTTAAAAAGTCCTCAAACACTGAAATATTGAACAGTACTGAGAAATCTGCAATATTTTAAAGTTACAAAAAAAAAGTTTAAAGTTAAAGCTACAAGTTAAAGTAAAGGAGTAAAATACAGCTTATGAAAAAAGCTTGAAGCAGATCTAAAATAATGACAAATAACACTAATAATAATAATAATTCATTTTATTTTGCAGTGCACTTCAACAAAAATTAATTGTCAATTTAAAAAACGTGAGTTGAATGCAGCACCTTGGCTCATTGTTGTTGCCTTTTTGGATTTTTGGAGACATTTGAACATTTTCTTTGTTGTTTTAACAGAAGCTTTAACTTCACCTAATCAATGTTCTATTTTCTGTCCTATATTTGACAGTATGAAGCTTTGAGCAGACAGACGTGCAGTGATAAACCCTGGTTCTGCTGCCCTGTTCCTGCAGCTGCAGGCTGCGAATTGCCTCTTTTTCACAGACTCACGGCCGGCATGATGAAACAGGAGCAAATCCACCAGAGCGCCACCCCACAGCACCGCCAGTGGTCAAACGGCCCAGAACACGGTCCAGGACCAAAACCAGAGGTTTCTCTGAGCCTTTCTGTCCGGATCAGGCAGTAACAGCTCATCTGACACATCTCTGCCCTTTTCCACTTTTCTCTTGTAAAGCCGTTTCGCAGATTCTCCTTCAGATCCGACCTCATGTCCCTCGGCGAGTTACGGCCCGTAATAGCTCCAGTAATAATTAATTCATGTTAAAACACCAAACGTAAAGCCTCAACCAAACACTTTGCAGATAATTACCTCTGAACGCTCGAACATTAGAAGTAAGCGGAGGCTCAGATGATTGAATAGTTTTCCGCAGCCATTCATCACGGCGCAGAAATGAGCAGAGCGGGCATCATGTTACTATAATGCACCTTCCTCTTATGAAAACCTGCAGATCGATACTTTTTGAATGATACCGCCAGGCCGTATCGGGTTCTCTCTTTGCACCGAACGCTGTATATGTGATCAAAACTAAATGCACTTCACATACCACGGGGTTCGGCCAGAGAAATGTCCCTGTTTTAGTGTGTGTGTGCGTGTGTGTGTGTGTGTGTGCATTAGCTGGCTCGTAGCACTTTGGCCGTCAGTGTGTGTGTCCAGACTCACAGGCTCCGGACAAGAAGGGGCCACAGGCTCCATGATGCAAAAATACCTGCAGGGTATTTACAGACGGTGCAACGTTAACCCGTTCATCTGGCGATCAGATTAGGGAGTGTTCACAGTTTACTGTCAGGCTCTCTGGATAATGGACGACAGTGGCCTTCCCCTGGAGGGGGGGTTCTTCTGCAGAACCAGACTCAGAGGAGACTTTCTCCTGTACTGGTTGGGTTTAAAGTATAGAAATAGAGAAAAAGAGACAGAGCAACAGGTGACACACATATACCTGTTGCTACCGGGTTCAGGTCGGGGGTTTAGATTGAAGGGGAGGGATGCAGACCCTGGTTGGGGAGGAAGCTACACCAGAAAAAAGCAACAAACAGACTGGAGCTCAGTCAGATCCACAGGTTTCAACATTCTGCATGTTAACATATGTGTCAGTTTGCACACGTAACTTACTACGACCAGTACTGCTTCAATAATGCTGGATCAGGGAGCCGTTTATGTCTGGAGTTCAAAATGGAGAAGCTTCCCAAACCGGTCCTTGCTGTACGTTCTGGCAGCAGAGGACAGATGGCGAGGCTGAGCCATCTGACAGACCTGTTTGTGTTTTTGAAATCATGAAATTCTATATAGCATGGCTCCTTAATCATTTTATAACCACCCCCTCTCTGTTTTCATCTGTTTGTGTCTCTCTCTGTCCCTCTTTCTCTCTCTCTCTCTCTCTCTCTCTCTCTCTCTCTCTCTCTCTCTCTCTCTCTCTCTCTCTCTCTCTCTCTCTCTCTCTCCTGCCTTGCTTATTATCATCTCAGTATGTGCCAGACTTTATCTAATCCTCGTGCCTCTCTCCCTCTCCTTGTTTTAGCCCTCAATGAGCGGCGCCGCTCTCCCAAGATACTTCAAACAGGAGATGGAAAAATTTGGTTTCATATGAAATAACTGACTATATTTTACCCAGAGCCACACTCCACGTTTGACACATTCTGAGGAGGTTTAACAGCATAAGGGCCCCGCAAAACACAAAACGGCATCAAAAAAAAAAAAGGAAAGAAAAACAGGAAGTTCCTCTGCTTCTCTCAGCGGCACCACACAGTTTCTGGAAACATCAGGTGTTTTATTGGAAAAGTCCCTTTTCAACTATACCTCTGTATATAAGTCAAACATTTATTTTAACATAAAATGCAGTGATGAAATCCAAGAATGTATTTCATATATACATATATCTATCTATATCTATATCTATATATATATATATATATATATATATATATATATATATATATATATATATATATATATATATATATATATATGTATATATGTGTGTGTGTGTATATATATATATATATATATGGATAACGCGATTAATCCATTGAGGTCTGCCAACTGGGTCAAAGAAAAGAACTAGAGGATAATAGTGTTTTTTCCTGACATTGGGACTGATTTATGAGGATTAGATTCTTCATTGCGATTAATCTCAACTTTAAAAAAGTTAATTGTTGACAGTTCTCCATGAATTAATCACGATTAATTGCGATCAATGCGATTAAAACTGACAGCACTAATATATATATATATATATATATATATATATATATATATATATATATATATATATATATATATATTAGTATATATAAATTTTATAGCCTAATTTGAATGCATGTCTCAAATACAGAGACTCAGCAATATGGACACAAGAAACAGAACAAAGCACAAACAATGAAAAACACAATAGATAATTAGCACCAGGGAATATTTGCTACCAAATTATTCATGACTGAAGAACTCATTCATCTTTAAAAACTGTTTTGGAAGTTCTACAGGTAAACTATCTCACATTAAATATTCAACATGAATGGTTTTGAATCCACTGCTATTACCCCGTATTTGCTGGCTGATGTTTTTTTGTTCTGATGGGAGTGAAGTTAAGCTGCAGCAGAACTGGAGTCTGCAGGTCTGAAGGTCAAAGTGATCCTGAAACGTCTTCCAAGGTCACCATTTATTAAACTTTATTTTTCAAAATCGTGCAGACGAGATCAGATCGAAGATGAGGCGACGAAAGAAATGCTATTTTAATTTGATTCCAGGCGAATTGTGCTTTAAAGGGCGGCGGCAGCATTGATGGTTCCAGATTTGTAAGCTTAGCGCTGCTTCCTTCCCGCGGACGTGACGCCACATTAACGTCTGCGGTCTCTGTTGCCATATCACGGGGAGCAGGAAATCTTTCCCCGCTGCCTCTCCCCCAGCGGCCTGCTCGGCGGTTTAATTTTGTTGAAGTCTTGGCAGATTACCGCCACCCCGGTGCCGCTGTCACGGAGCGCGCGGCCCAGGCGGGCGGCGAGCGGGCAGCCGGCACATTGATAAGGACAGCTGCTCTTGGGAGATTTCCCCGGAGAGGGGAGTGAGACGGGGCCGGCGCAGACGCGTCGGACATCAGGTGAAAACATCAGGGCCGCCCTCGTCGTGGCACGCCGCCTGGTATTCAAGCCCCCCTTATTATCTGATAGGGGGGCTTACAAGGTGGGAGAGCATCAACTTTTCTTGGTGGAATCAGAGGGCTTAAGGGTTCCATTCTGATTGAATTCACTGGCCCAGTCACAAGAAGATCAGCAAGCAGATTGATAACAGAAAAACAAGTCTGTCCTCCCCGACTGCATCTATTACTGAAACTTCAAAACTTCCAAATAAAACATGGAGACAGCAGAGCAAAGAGAGGCTGAAGAAATTATTTGGTTCATGAGAAAATACCTAAACAGCCTCATCGGGGGACAGTTTGTTCTCCAGTGTAATCAGTGGGAATGGCATTCATTTCCCCGCGGACAGACTCATCTTAAACTCCCATTCCCATCCCGCGCTTTTTTGTTTATCCAAAACAGAGAACAAAACGGCGTTTCCATGAGACGGCGGAGCAAAGCGCTGTCCGGGACGCACGAGAAACCCGAGCAGAGGCTGCTCTTTCCCGGGATCTCACCGGGCTTCCTTGACAGAAGCGGAGCGGAGTGACTTTGATGGGGAAATGTTTGCCCCTCTGTGAGCGTTCAGAGGCAGCAGGAACTCCACACGGCATCCGTGTGTGTGTGTGTGTGTGTGTGTGTGTGTGTGTGTGTGTGTGTGTGTGTGTGTGTGTGTGTGTGTGTGTGTGTGTGTGTGGCTGCACGTACAGGACGCCGGCGCAGAGAATATGCACATTTCTGAACAGCCTGTCTTTGAAAAGTGGCTTCTGTCATGAATTATAACCATCTGTTTATCTGCATCGGGCAAAAAAAAAAAAAAAGGAAGAAATGCTGATAAAATAACATTTCCTCAGAATTCACAGGTAAGCAGGAACTTATATACATACACAAACACACACACACACACACACACACGTATGGCGTAATTATTAAAACTTCATGTTGTGCAGCTATGAATGATAAAACACCGAGGATCCCTGGAGGTCAGCCTAATGTTTTCTATCCAACCAGACTTAAGAGGTTGATATGATTTAAACACTCACATTTGTTGACAGTCTGTCTGTTTTAGCAAATTTGAAAATATTACTTCTTGGTACCGACTACTACATTCTGGCTGGGGTGCATCTGCTGCTTGGAGAGGGTTTAATTAATCTCAGGGGGGACTTAGATAAAAAAACACAAATCCATTTAAATACCAACAACCCAACCATCCTCCCAGCAGAACGCTGTGCACCGAAATATCACAAATTTAGGCACTGAGAAGTCTGAAAATACCCACCGCTGGTAGGAACTCACTGCAGCAACTTTTACTGTACAAGCAACCAGAGACAGTCACTTCCAGCCTCGTTTCTTTAAACTAAAGCTGCAGGATGAGTCTTTCCTGACTCCTGACTCCACCTGCAGACTGAAACACACAGACAGGTCTGGTTTGGATTTGAACCCACAACCTCCCTGCTATGAAACGAGAGCGCTGGCCGCGATTCGGCCTCAGTGTGGCGTCAGAATGACGCCGCCTGCGATCCGTCCCCGCCTCATGCTGCTGAGCCGCCGCTCGCCGGCGCTACGGCAGCTCGGAGGAACCGTCTTCACCGGCTCCTTCAGTTTATTTGTGATTCTTAGAGGTGTCGACTCTTCTGAATGTGTTTTTCACGCTGCTCTCTCTCCGGAGCTGACATGGAGCAGCATTATAACAGTCTTATGGGAAAGCATTAACAAAATCCACTCAGCCGAGGAGACACCAGTGTGTAGTGTGGACTGAACGGATCAAACCCTGGATTGTGTCGAGTGCAAGTTTTGATGTATTGCCAGAGGTGAGGAGTCTCTCTCTCTCTCTCTCTTTTCTCTTTCCTTCTTCCATACAGTGCATCCCATCTCTGGTATTGGTGCGGTGCATCACTATCACACACCGCTCGTCCTTTGGAAGCTGCCTGCCGGGGTTTCGTCTCCCACACATCACGACGGCGAGATCACTCAGCTTCCCTGTGTGGCGATATCGTGCAAACAGCGCGGCGCGTCCCGTCATCCGCGGTAAACATCCCTTTATGTGCACATCCTTTATGCCAAAACGCCCCTGAAGGTCACGGGAATGAGGCACGATGACGATGACGCCGCCAGGAAACGGATTGCCAGGCGGCGTCCCGCAACAGCCGGGGAATGAAGAAGCAGGGGAGTCCTTCAAAGTCACGTCTGGAATCTTCTCTCCTCGTCGTTGTTAAAGATGGATGAATACAAAGTGTTTGACCTGCCTTTCAGCAGTTCAGAGTGCAGCCGTGTGCCCAACCTGAGAAGACACCTGAAACATTAGCAGCCAGAAAGTCATTTGCCTTCTAACAGTTGTGAACAAATATCGAACCGTCCCCCAAGGCTGCTGCATTACACGCGTGTCATACGGAGATTATTTCAGTCCCACACCCCCTCCACCCCCCCCCCCGCCCCCTCCTCTGACACTGATCTGGGGCATTTTATAGCGAACCAGGGGAGACAATGGAGACATTAATGGGCACTGTAATTGCATGGCGAGGCCAAAATAGAAAGATGAGTGAAAAAAGATAAAATCGTGAGGAGGGGGGGGGGGGAGTGCTGCTGTAAAAAGACACCCGAGAAGAATATGAATGTATTGCAGCACAAAACGTTTGACATGTAGCAGCCACGGCCACCCCAGCAGCTCCAGGGGAATACTACAGCGCAGACTTTACGCTATACAGAGGAGATTTTCTCCTCTATCCAAGCCAAGATGGCACACTTCTCTGACTGACTGGGAGCCAAAGCGTTCACTTGTTTTGTTCTTAGATTAGATGCCAGTTTGGTAGAAAGGCTGATAGTTTTAGAGGATTAAACACTATACTTGTGTAAAATACCATCTTGAGCTTGTGAGTGACTTAGGTCTGTTGGTTTGAGGATTTAGTGGCTTCAGTAGATCGTGTTTGCACTAATGCAAGCAGGGAGAAGTAGAAAACATGCTTTTACTCACACTTTGGATACACTGGTGGTTGCCAGAATAATAATAAAAAAAAAAAAATAAAAAAAATAGCAATTCATTGTAGTGTTAAGAAGCACAGTTGACATAATATTTACCATCAATTTTTGGAGAAATGCTTTAAATTCTTTGTAAGACTTTATTCTGTTGTGAAAATGCACATCTTGCCCAAATGTCAGAATAGTTTGGATGATTTTCCTGCATCCTCCCGAGCACCAAAAGCACATGAAAGCTATCGATCACAAAAATGTAATAGTTTGTGTCGAGAAAAACTCTTAGTGAAAATATCCAGCCGATCATTTTGATGATCTGTAATTTTGCAGTCAGAGAAGAAGACTGATCTGTGTGTTCCGTGTCCTTCCAGCTTCACACTAACATCGCTGTCATCATGTCAACAGGGAGGACAGTTTTACCCCCTGATGATGTGTTGTTGCAACAATAATAACGATATTTACATTACATGCTTAATTAAATGAAATACACTTTATTGTGTTTTGTACAAAAAAAACAGTGTTGCTTTGAAACGGATACATTGTTGCAACTCTTCACTCAGAAAAGTTCTAAATTATGTCATCTTCTAATTTGCATATCAGCTCATTTGCATATGTAGGTCAGATTCGATTCCAGTCCATTCATTTCATTAACCATATACTCAGTTTAACAATAAATAATTCAACATGCATCTTAAAGTTCCATTAAGAGGAGATCCACATTATTTGACACATTTCAACATGTAACGCAGCTACTTTTCCTAGTAATTAGTTACTTTTAAAATTTTGCAACTCAGTTTGTAATTCCAGTAATTCCAATTCTAGTAACTATAACTAATTACTTTTTTAAAGTAACTTGCCCAACACTGTCGTGTGGCCAGTTCCTTAAATTCCAAACACTGCTACTAGATGTTTGGACAATTATTTGACACAGATGAAGAGATAAATGGAAAATCGGTCCTTGGCACTGTATCTAAATGCATAATCTACTGTGTACACACACACACACACACACACACACACACACACACACACACACTCTGAGTGCACTCTTCTTGATACACGTCAAGGCTTTTCTGCAGCATGTTATCCAGGCTGCTGTGCGGATCTGTAAAGCAGGCCTGTGTACCTTCAGATATGAGGTTGCGTGTTTTATTTGCTTTTAGCAGTTGGTAGTAGCACTGACCGTTAATTGTATGACGACTGAGCTGCAAACAAACTGTATGCTTTGCTGTTAAAACAGCACAAGTGGTCTTCAACAGGTAAAATTGAGCTTTTAATACCAAATGTATGAGATCTGTGAGGTTCAATCAATGTGAATCAAGTCAGTTAATCAAGACAAATCAAAGTTACCTGCTGCTCATTAACCTAAATTAAATAGAGCATGCCTTTTGTGTTTCCTGTTCACATGAAAGACAGCCACGTCTCATCCAATGAACCCGACATCGCAGAGAGAAACGTAGGATTCGGCCCACTTCCTGGTCAGTGTCACATGTCCGGGCTAAATTGATTAGCTGATGGTGAAAAGCTGATTTCATCGGCAAGAGCAGCCAACCACAGCTGGGATGGAGAAAGCACACTGAGGCTGCTGAAGTGGGAAAAAGAGGACCACACATGTACCGTCCATTTATGACTCAGTGAAATCATTCACGGTTACTCTAAAACAGACTGATGAGACAAAGCATTTGAACAGAGGAAGACATCTCTATTCTGCACAACATCCAGGATTTACTGTAGAGGAACATGATTGGCAATTCAAAGCCTGTAAAGGCCCTGTGAGGAGTGGATCAGTACCAGCCAGGCCCGTTCCCCTATCAGAGCCACACTAATCCAGCTGCTGATTGGCCTTGAAGCCATCGTGTTTTGACTGCTCCTCCAAGAGGTGAGCTCTGCAATTACAGGACGGCCGCCTGTCCTGCAACTTAAATATGCATCGACTTGTTAGAGGACGAATGGAGTTGTTTACTTTTTTTATGTTCATATGGTGTTTTTATTACACTGTAAGAATAAACCATGAAAGAACAGACCAGAGAAAACACATCATACATGAAGCAGTGACCTCCACAACAATACAAATGTTAGATCACTGTGAGGCGGCCAGCAGAATCATATTCACCTGGTTGCATCTCATGAACGATTTCATTGAGAAAACATCCGCTTGTTACTTTTACTGTGCAACAAAGCCGAGGAACTCGTCCCACACGGACACAGATCTCGTCAGGTGTACAGCAGAGGCCTCCTCTCCTTGAATTAGATTTCACTCTTGACTTAATCTCTTTATTCGTGTGGAGAGCATTTTTTTTTTTTTGCCAAGGAGGTGGTGCATGATGTGGCTTAATCCTTCTGCTTGCATGGACACAGGCAGGCCTTTGATCAGCTCCTGTTTGATGAGAGATATCGACAGACCTCATCTGACACAGCCCCCCCCCCCCCCCCCCCCCCCCCCCCCCCCCCCGGAGTCGTTGAGGTTGATGAGATTAAAAGAGGAGAAGATGGAAGCGTCAAATGTCGGGAAGCACGGAGGGGAGCGGGGAGGGGGGGAGGGGAGCGGGGAGGGAGGGAGGGGAAAAAAAAAAAAAAAAGCAGCACCGGCACCAGCGACTGGCTGGACCTTGACTTGATTTATGAGTGCACTCCATTTCTTTTTATTTCCCTGCCTCTAGCTTTGAATCCCCCCCCCCCCCCCCCCCCCCAATGTCATTGTGCATGCACATGAGCAACACAGAAACAGAAATATGAGAACACGCATGTCAGGAGGAGATGCAGCTTGGCGGCCGCTGCCCTCCTCAGAAGGTTAATCATGATCTGGGCTATGACCCTCTGAGAGGTCGCGGCGGACTCTGACACCAGGTACGACTGTGGCTCCTACATGAATCCCCCCACAGTCGTTCACCGTCCCCTTTGTGGCTGCGTGACATTTAGAAACACTAATAATGTGCTAATGATGCAGTATTTTCATGGCGCTGGCCCACGCCACCAGTGGCAGGTACCGCTGCCTTCTCTGTGAGGAGTCAAACATTTAATTAACGTCCAATTCAGCTTAAAACAAAAGGTGGGAGAAGAGGTGCCAACATGGCTGAGGCCGCAACAGAGGATGGAAATATTGGTTTTCTGAAGCATTTCAAGCTTGATTTCCATATTTTAATTTTATTTTACACTCAATTTTATATCTTTTTAAACATCAGTTCTATCTTGCTTTGCTTATTTCAGCATTTATTTGTCTTCTTTAAAGTATAAACAGCTGATTATTCATCTAAATTTAGAGAATCACTCTTTAAATCCCTTTAAATGCTTTATCTTCTCTGTGATTTCTCTTCCCTTGCTTTGTCTTAATATCACTGTGTTAATCTTTCATGAAGCGCTTGAGTTGAACCAACCTGTATGAAAAGTAATATATGCTCTTAAAATAGTATAAATATTGTTGCCGGCTTGGCTCCTTACATTGAAATGTATTTTACCAAATCATATTTTTCAGTAATGAGCTTAATGTTTAGGTGGAGACATTTGAAGTGTGATGTTCTTCAACACTAGAAATGAAAAAAAACAAAAAAAAACCATGCTGGATTGTCTCTCTTGTCCAACAACGGATGAAAAAACCCAAAGTAAAACCTGGATGGTTTGAATGCAAACATGCTGATTTGACAGAGGTCCGTCCTCCAGCGTGTCCTGGAACGGGTTTGTCAGCGGCGTTTCTCCTCTGATGTGAAAATCAGGCCACAGCGGCTCTTTGCTGCTCCCTGTCACTGACTGTTAAAAACACATCAGGGTTTCCTCCACTGCCACCAAGAGCAGCGCGGCGCCGCTAAAGGGGACATATTATGCTATTTTTCAGTCACGTCATATAGGTCTCAGAAGCCCAAAAACACAATATTTAAGTTTGTTCGCAACCAAATTCCTCCTCTGTTCGGAGCATCTGGCCACGCCCACTCTCTCACACACAGTGAGGGGGCACAGTCAGGGGGAGGAGTTAAATTCGCTTATTTCAGGATAAGCGGACCCAACTCAAACTCGATCGTTTCAGCTTCAGTTTCAGTTTCGTTTTCATAAAATGTGGTGTAGCAAGACAGGGAGGAAAAAGACAGTTTTCAAATGAGAACGCCATAATGAGGCTACGGTAACACTTCCTGCTGTAAGAAACTCTTCACAAAGTGAAAAAAATCATAATATGTCCCCTTTAAAGTCACTTCAATCAACAGTTTCAGTCAGAAGGGAAACCCAGCATTAGCTACTTCTTAAACAGATGTTTCATATTGTATGTACGCTTTCATCTAAATTCCCAGGATCTGCACTCCTCTGGCACCTGCAGATCTGGAAACTGTCACTCCTGTATTCATTATGGTCAGTTTAGTTTAAAGGAACCCATTTATATCCAAATCAAAAACATCACTGATATCTCAGCTCAGGGCTCAGTGTTGTGCTGTGATGGCTACTCTTCAGAAATTTGTAAAAGAAAAATCTATGTTTTCTATTGAATTTTGACAGTTTCTTTGGTGGTTTGGCCGGCCGGATCGCAGCGTCTTTGCGGAGGAGTTTTATGAATGACATCTTTGCACTCAGTAGACTGGCCACTGGTTTTAGTTCGGCTGGTTTTTGGACTCCAGGCTTGAATTTTGCGATTCCTGAAACACAGAAACCCTCTCAGCTTGGTGCCTGTAGGAGCTTTACATGGTGTTTACCTCACGGTGTTCATCTGCAGCACTTCAGTCCAGCTGTAGTTGCCTTTAAAGTGCTTGATGAATAAAGTTATGTTTGTGTGTGTGTGCATTGTGAGTTGAGTAAATGTAGATTTGTGCGTGGATGATTGTACATGTCTGTATTCTGATTTCTGCATGCAACAGGTGTGTGTGTGTGCAATCCAATATGTGCATGTGAACCATGTTTGAGACGGCTGATCACTGCAACAGCCACAGATTTAAGAGCTGTATAACTATGAAGACAAGCCCTTATGCATACCTAATTATGCTCAAATGACCATTTTTGTCCTCATTTTTGAAACGTTGCACAGCAGACAGTCATTCAGAGGGACTCTTGACAGTTCACGGTGAAAAACGTGACACATATGAAAGAACTGTTCCTTGGAAGGCTAACCGAAATGTGCTACAGCCTGACATGTTACCTGCCAGCCGCCTTTCACTGCAGGGGAAATACTGAATGTTGAGACGGCAGAGACACGCTCAACATGTTTTAGATCGCCGTCATCCGTCTGTGGAGAGCGAAGCATGGGCGAATCCACACAGAAGTCTCTGGAAATACTCGCTGGATGTTTGATGCATGAATAAAAATGAATAAAAACTGTATTTAAAACAAGTTACGTTTCAGAAAGCCATTCTTTTGACAATGACAGTACCTCTAAATGCATGTTAAGAAAACATGAGTGTGCACTTGAATGAATATGCAATGGATACAAAATTTGAGGGTTTTTCATTTTTCATGCAACACAAACACACAAACACACACACACACACACACACACAGACACGCTCACACACAGTGCAGAGAGTGAGAGCGGCTGACGTGTTGTCAGAGCCAAACGGCCTCCGCTGAGAAAGTGACCCTGCCTCCACCTCTCCGCCGCTCCAGGAATCAGAGAGCGTTTGAAAGCTATTTTTTCCCAATTTGCTTCTGTTTAAGCAGATTGTCAACCGGTGAATAGCAAAGCCCGGCTGCCCCCTGACACTCTCCGTGGAGCGCTGGACCGCGCCCGCAGACTGCAGGAATTAGAAATACTGAAAGAAATTCCAAACAAAGAGCACTTGAGCCACGATCTGCGCGGGCTGAAGGCCTGGGCTGAGTTTTTCTTTTTCTTTTTTGCCGTCCTCTTTTTCTCTTTAAGCCAGGAGTTATATTATGGGTGGAATTTAATATCTGAGAGGAGGGAGGGATCTGGATTTTCATAATCTTATGATAAGGAAAGGGATTAAGAATAAAGAAGGGATTAATTCGCTTGATCTGCCAATATGGTGGACCAACAATTTTCCCCCCAGGAAGTGATATGTTCTCCTCCTTGTACAAACCGAAGTATAACCCAATTATTATTCTCTGAAGAAACTTCATTTGGCCAGTACACGAGTGGCTCTGACCTGCTATTATTCCACTGCGTTGGCGAACAGTCTGTCACCTGTTGAGATGCTGCAGCCGCCCGGAACGTGACGGTTCACAGCAGAACACCAGCAGCTGCTGTTACTGTCAGTCTCTGGACCGGCTGAATGACACACATGTAGTCCAGTAACTGTCATGATTTGTCACTGTGGAACTGAAAGCGTGACAAATACACAAAAACATTATTAGTGCAGTTTGATCTGAATCGTGAGGAAAAAAAAAAAAAGTCAAATTGCTGATGACATTTAATCCTATTACTCAGATTAAAAGAGTCGCAGCGTTGAGAGAGAGAAGCTGCTCAGATTGTTCTATTCTGGAGAAATGACAACAGAGGAAAATGACTTGAATACACATAACAGAGAGGTTACCCGGCAGCGTTTTAATTCCTCTTACGTTTAACCTCTGGCGCGTTATCCTCCCTCCACACTCTTTCTGAGAACACTCTTCTGAGCTCTCTCCGGTTTTTTTTTTTTTCTTTTCCTGTCTCTTGTCAGAGTCTCTGCAGTGCTGGAGGTGAGAAGTGTGTGAGAGCCTGAAGGCTGCCGCAGCCTCGGCCTGGACCTCCCAGAGGGCCGAGCGTGGAGCCGGGCGGGACGCCGCCGCCGGGGCGGGGGTCCGCTCGCCGACCTCGTCACGTCGGTCCTGAACGGCGTGGCTCAAAGCGTCGCCTGCCGGCCGACCGGCTGAGCAAACACAAAGCCCGTTCATCTGCCTGGGGAGAGTTCATCATGGATCGATCGCTGGAGAGCCGTGATTAGCTGCTGGACGGACGGATCAGATAAAGATGTGGTATTCTGCTGAGTGCCTGCAACTATATTCCTACATCTTCTTTGGTCTGTGATTCAACAAATCCACCTGTTTCAAGCTGTAGCATATCTTCAGCGCTGTGATTTTCCCCCGATGTGAGGCGGTGGTGGACGGTCCCGCCAGCAGGAGCAGGCGCTCGGAGGGGGAGCGGAAGCTGTTTTTAATGATCCCCGGAGACGGCTGGTATATTTACCATAATCCCGAGCCTGAGGGAGCATCAACTTCTAATCACCTCCATCTTCCCTCCCCGCCGCAGATACAGATCAGCGCCCATTATAAAGCTCATAAAACACCCGGCTTCCAGATGATTGTCTCCCCGTTCAGAGAGGCTTAGGCCGAGCCGGGGAAACGCCGGCTTTGTGACTTGGTGTGTTCAGCGATCAGTTTTATTCTTCACAGAGGATGTGATGGCAGCTAATTATTACATCAATTCCAAGAAATCATTCAGTTCATGAATGACAAATAAAATCAATTAAAAAATACAACACATCTTTCTGCTTAATGTAAATTGTAATGTTATTTTCAGGATTTTTCAGGTTCTGCACTGGACAATAACAGCAATGGCGGCTCCCAGAGTGTCATGGATCAGAGCGGTGAACTCTGCCGCGCCGCGGACGAGCGGGCTGGGACCGCCGGAAAAGCAAGTCTGAGGTCTCCTTTCAAACGAGGTCTGAAGTTCAAAGACATCTAAACAGACCGAGCGCAGGCTGTGAAAGGCTACAAAAGCGCCGCGTGATTGCAGCACATCTTTTTATTCTGGTGCGCTTGGAAGAATTCCTGACAGTGTTTTGACTGCCTTCATACATTCTTACAAACTGTTTTGGAGTTTTCAACCGGTAGAAATACTTCCACCATCACCCTGCATGCACTGGATTGGATTTAACAGCAAAAATACTGACCGTTATGAAACATCGTGACGGATCACTGCTGCACCCTCCGATTGAATATCATGGTGAGAAAAAGATTTCAAAGCATATGGAAAAATCCCCGGTAAGTATCTTTATAAACCCCCGACCACGCACCTTCACTTACATAAGTGTGTGTGTGTGTGTGTGTGTGTGTTTTTCCTCACACACAGCAGTCAGAGGAAGCTGAGCGATCCATCCAGCTTTTACCAGATGTGCTGAACATCAGCCGGTGACCCGCGCCCCTCCCTCCACGCGACACCGCGGTGGACTTGTCATCTTTGTTTTCCGCTTATTATTCTCCGAGAGAACCCAACGATTTGCCTCAGGTGCATTTTTTCATTTCCCCCCCCCCTCCGTTTCATTATTTGCTCAGATTAATACGGGCGGCGATATCAGCGGCGGCGTGGCGGGCTAAGCTGTGTCTAATAGGCTGGAGTCTAGACATACCCATACCAATTACCCACTGTAAATAGAATCCACGCTTTGGCTCAAGGCTTTGTTTATTCAATTCTATTCACTTCATGATTATAATTAAAGAAAATAAACATCTGCTCAGAAGGTGAGGCCAGAAGAAATGTGTCGTTTCTCCCTCGTGTGTGTGTGTGTGTGTGACACATCAAATGTGATCAATACAAAGAGATATTTATAGGACAATTATGTGGTGGAAAAGCAGCAGCTTAATTATGAAAATGTTTTTTTCTTCTCTCGCTGCATTCCAGGATGTGCTCCAGTTGTGTAAAAACATGCCTGAAGACAGAGAGTCAGTCATGAATGTGTTTTCCTGCTGGCAGCTGTTCGTTCGGCGCTGCAGCTCTTATTTTGCACTGTCCTTCATGACAACACACCTGGAACAACCACAGAGCGTCGACTGCGCTGGAAAAGCAGGAGGTACGACGAGGAACAAAAGACCTGGAGGCCATCAGGAAAACAGAGCGGAAAGTAGGAAAAAAGCTGCATTCAAGCACATCAGAGATGGATCGGATGCCTCTGGTGGAGGCGCAGCTGCAGAGCTGTGAATCTTCAGTAAGCTGATTAATGAACGGCGTATCAGGATATCAGGAGTGTTGGGAGGTGTTGAATATGAACAAGTGTCACTTCCCTGAATGTCAGTGAGCCACTGCCAGGAGTTCACATCTTATTTCCTTTATTAAGACTGAAAACACTGCTGTTCAGTTCTATTTTCAGTACAACCTGCAGGAAGAAGCTGCGAGACGACTTCCAGCTGATCAACACCAGTTACCGCAAACTTCATACACTATTTTCATTAATTATTGGAAAAGTTTAAGATATTTTACATTAGTCACAATGCATCGCATCCAGAATAATCTACTCTGTTGGGGGGATATATTAGTAAATCTGATCCTGATGGAGACTCGGGTATCAGTATCCAGATGTGAACTTCTCTAAACATCACTGAAACCGAGGAACGTCCGATGAGAACCAGAGTTCTGCTGGGCGATAACAGGAGACGTGATGGTGCTGGTTGTTTGAGAGCTTTATGGGTTAAAAGAAGGATTTTAAATTCTGTATGTCTGGACCAACGCTGGGAAAAACAAACGACAATTAAAGTAGTTCATTTTACACTAGTTGTTAAACTAGTTCAACTATATCACATCAGTATGACACCTTTTGGTTGACGAAGTCCCTTTAAATAAAAGCATTTTATTCAATGATAAAGCCACATTTTGATGTGACATAATTAGACTTTTTATGCTGACCGATGAGGACATCTGTGTTTCTTTGCATTTCTCTGCCGTTGTCATTGAATTGACATATTAGACGCAGACTGTCCAGGAAGACGCCGCTCTTTCAGAGTCGGAGACGCTCTGTCACTTCATCACCTCGTCCCGCTCCGCCGCTGACGTTCTGAAACATTTGCTTACCGTGCAGGAAAAGGAAAAAAAAAGTGTCTGCCGCTCAGCCGCCAACCTGAAGCCGTCAGCACGGCCCGGGTACATCGCAAGTGACACAAAGTCAGACCCTAAAATCTCAGTATAGACAGGGCTAAATCTTTCATGAATTTATCATTTCTTATTTATACAAACTCTCTATCCACTATTTCAGTTTTTTTTTTTTTTCAACAGATGTGCGGCTGACAAGGGAGGTCCTTGCTGCGCGACCTTGACTGCAGACGGAAAGTTGGAAAGTTGGAAAGAGCAGAGCTTATTGACGAGACTGCAAGAGGAAACTGTTGTGACTGAATCGTCTGTTGAGAGATGAGTGAGTTTCTGTTGAATCCTTTTCCTGGTGAACTTTAATTTCCTCCTCTCAAACCAAATTCCACCACGTCCACGGTTTGTCTGTGAATTCATTTCTTTCACAACTGGCATTTGGAATAATGGACGCTTGTGAGAGACCGTGAACAATCACACACATACAACATCTTCTCCATCCTGTCCTCAGAGTTTAGGGCCTTCCTCCTTCCTGTTCCACTTTGTTGACCTTTTCTTTAATTCTCCGCTTCTAAAAACCTCAATTCATGCTGCGCGTGATAGAGTCTCATCAAGAATCATGGAAAACTCCTATCAACAAATATTACGCCCCGCATGGCTTCTGAATGACGATCTGCTGGAGAATGGGCAGATAAACTGTCTAAACAGTGAAATCCTTCGGCTGCGTTGTTCTGGGGAGATAAGCTGGAGGTGTGCGGCGAGAAAAGGGTGGATTTCAGGCTGAGTTGTGAAGGTGAGTCCGCAGCTACAGAAGAACTCCTGATTCCCTTTAATTCTGCTTTAAGAGAAGGAGACAAGGCCGTCTGCACAGAGCTGTGAGGACAGCGCTCCGCTCTACACTCTGTCTGCTGAAGCCAGACGATCGGCGATTGTTGTCACTACTTCCACATTAAGTAAAAATAAATTCCACTTATGGTTAGGAATGAAACAACATATGATTTCAACATGAACAATGATTATTTCTGATCATTGCCACCAAAGTAATCCATTACTTTCACAATAAATGGAGTCCACATTCCTGGAATAAAACAATTTTTTTTTCTTTTCACATAACAAAAAAAAAAACCCATTGTTGCAGCTTGTCTGTCTAAAAATAAATCACAGTAACTTTTAAAAGCTCAGTGGAAAATGTTCCCTGGCCGCTGTGTGTGGATCTCCGGTTACAGAGAATAATTCGGTGTGTTTTCGACATCATTATCATGCTGTTCACTTCGCCGCACTTACGCCTTGTAGATAAAAGTGTTGTCATCCTGGAAGACATTGCAATTAGTGGAGAAATGTATCGCAGGGGGTAAAAGAAGAAGTGGGAACTCAGAGGGACCATGGTAATGATGATTAGAAATGTTTGCATGCGCAGCGTTTACGGCCATCGTGACACTCTGACTTCATTAATTTAAGTCAAGAATCCTCATTTGTTGAGCCGTCTCTCCGTCCTCTTGTTCATTGTTCACGACAGTGTTTTTTAATGTTTGGTTTAATGAGACAAACGCAGCGCAGATCCAGTGTTTACCTCCAGTCTGAGCAGGGAACCACTGTTAATTCAGCGCTTTAACTGCGCAGCATCATTAGTGTTCTCTTTTCTTTCTTTTTTTTTTAACAAAGAGACCCTCTGACGTTGTTTGGACTTATTTCCTTGAAAATAAAGAGCAAATTGGCTTTTGTTCTCTTAGATCTTTAACAGCCTGATTAATACGTTGAAGAGCACCGTTTCAGTTCTTCTGTTGCAGAAAAATGTCTGAAACTTCAGTGAAACGCTCTTGTGACTCAGGTGAATTAGACAAGTCAAAAAAGAGATTTAAAAGAAAAAAAACAAAAACAAAACATTTCTGCTGAAAATTGGTCCCACACTTCTCAGCTTAAGTCGATTAAGTTTGGGCACAAATGGAAAGCAAAAGGAAGACAGTTCATGTGAGCATTGACTGAACGAATGGACGGATGAACCAAGCACAGGCTGTGAATGGTGCAACTAATGCTGATGGAAAAAAAAACCTTATAAAGTGATTCTATCAGATCTATTCCAGCATACAAGCAGCAGTGTTTGGGTAGTTACTCTAAAAAGGAATCAGTTGGTAGTTACTCATTACTTCTGTAAATAGTAATGATATTACTTTACTAATATATAAAGGTCTGATGATTTTGTCCGAGAAAATTAAAGCATAAGGGCACTTAAAACCATTAAAAGGAAAGAAATGCAATGCAATTAAATAGAGGGAAAATTCTCACCACCTGTTAAAGAATGATAAAACTATGTTCATGATCTACGGATGATAAAGAAAAGGACTATAAGCAGTGTTTGATTGATGAGTGGGTGGAGAGAAGGATCGGGGTGCAGCTGATCAGTGGGCAGCAGTGGGGATCAATTAGCCTCGTGAACCAGCCCCGCCCACTCCACATCTGGATTTAAATCCAGATGTGGATGTGGAGTGGGCGGGGCTGGTTCACGAGGCGAGGGATCAATAGTGATCGGTATAGATGAGGGGGGAGCAGTGGGGTGCAGGTGTCCAGTAGTGATCAGTATTGATTAGTGGGGACTCATTGTTCTTCGTAGAAGCTGCAAAGTTTCAACTCATTTCTACTCAGTCTTTAACAATTTCCTCCTCCCCAGTCCAGCTGTCACAACAAAGGGGCGGGGCATCCAGTTTGTGTACGCAAAACCAGAAATCGTCACATGACGACTGTATCACGACTCATGAATAAAATGTCACTCCGCTCAGAACGTTATAGAGCTGAATTACAGAATCACAGGTGATTTCACCTGCAGAACTTTGGGTGTTTAGGAGAGTGAATGAGATGTTTTTAATGATCTGCAGATCGTGTGGTCAACGAAGGTCGGATCGAGATGAAACCATAATGGTGATAATCTTTCTGCCGTGCAGGCTGGAAGGATCAGATCTTCACACAGATACAAACATGACTTGAGTAACGCAGAAAAGCTCATTACTGTTGTCCGCAAAAGCAATTTTATTACTGATTTTTAAAGTATAATACGTTTCTTTACTTTGTTACCCAAAAAAGTTATACCCAACACTAGTTACCCCAACACCGCCCAGCAGTACGTGTGTCCACTTGCTTTGCTGCTCTTGATGAACGCTGCTGTGTCCAGCTGTCAAACACACACCGGCTCTGGATGGCAAACCTGCTGGATGGTACGGTACATTACCGCATGATGACGCCTCTGGGTAACCGTGTTGATCCTCAGGGCATTTTTCTTAAAAAACAAAAAAAAGTCACATCATTTAAGTGACTTAAAGGTCATCCATTTAAATGTGTTTTGAGTTCTTTATGAAGAATCTCATTTTTATGTAGATCTATATTCCTGTCACAGCACGTCTGTGTGTGTGGACATGTTGAAAGATGGAAGTAAAATAATTCTGCTTTTCTTTCTTCAGTATCAAAGCCAAACTGACACTTATTGCTCCTATAAAACAAAACCAATAGAAAAGACCATCGCTCCACAAGAAGAGACACAGATTAAGCAGAAAAAGGTTTTCTCAAACAACAACAGACTCCAGCTCCGTTGTGTTTTTAGAATCTCCTGAACATTTCCAGAACGTTCTGATGTGGTTTCCTCAGTGTTTCATGACTCAGCCTTTGGGGAAAACTGGTGTGTAAGAAACTCAAACAGAGAAAGTCGCTCTTTCATGAAATACTTAAAAGCTATGCTAATGTCCGGTCCTCACACTGAGGCTGGGAGTTTGCAGAGCGGGAAGTGCCGCAGCGCGACAGTTCATCAACAAAGTGGGAATTGCTCAATCTAAGTTTGCCACCCGTGGTTCAGCTGGTGTCAACGATAATCAGCTTTTGTATTCTGGCAAGTGAAATATGATGTATGAGCATCTGCTTTCCAAATGAGTTTACTCTGGAGTCGGGGCCCCACGTCTCTGGGCAAAGATAATCACTCCTTGTTGTCTCTTAAGGTGGGAGATGGAGGAAGGTGCAGCGGAGGTGGGAGAGAGCCAGATGGATATTACGCTGACTTTTGAGGAATGGAAGACAAACAAAAGGGTAACGGGGGAGGAAGGCAAACTCAATCTTCCATTTCAGACGGGTTTTTTTTTTTCTTTCTTTTTTTCGTCTCTTCCCTTTATATCTGCCATGACTGTCTTGAGCAGCGTCCTAATGACAGCCGGCTGGTAAACAGAGAGGTGGAGAACGGGTCCTCGCGTGACATTCTTCCCGACACGTGTAGCTTCTCGGCACATGGCGGTCGCGAGGCAACCATGACCGTGAGAAACAAACCGGAGTGTGGGGAGATGAACACAGTCCTCCACGATTTGGGCATCTTTATTCAGATTTAAAGAGAAAATATTTTGAACCATCTGTCGAGTAGAACGCTTAAAAAAAAATGCAGGAACTTCAAAAATGTGACAATTTAAGAACAAACATTCTTGAGCCATGATAATGACAATCAGTATTACTGACATTTAGACTGCTGGAGAATCTCCTGAAAAGGCTGAAAGGCACTTTTGACCTGTGGAAATGTAAACTGGCGTGTTTGTCTGATTCACCACACCAAATGAAAGGTCAGATCTCCTCTGTCCATTCATCCGCCGGGTCTCCCTGATGGTCTTTCCAAGTTTTCGGCTTTTACCGTCTCGCTGTTGTGAAGCATTCGCCGCTCAGAGACGGCCGGGGCTTTGAGAATCTTTCCGTCTAGTCAAACTCTGTTACCACGGCAACACAAGCCTCGGTCAGGGAGGTGACAAAGAAGTTAGAGCTTTGGCCCCTCTGCAGGGACGAGGGGGAAAAAAAAAAAAATCACCAAAAACAAGCATCAGTGCTGCAATCCATCAGTGCACACCAACAGACACAATGGAAAAAAAAAAAAAAAAGTGTGTATATCACAGCCTGCAAAATCACGTCAAAGAAATGAAAGTGAACTTTGAGTGGAAACCGAAGCTGCAGCGGCTGAAGTGCTGACTGGGAAACCGGTCAAACGGTGTCAAACACCATCAGGTCATCTCACAAAGCGTTTCCCGTCAGCAACCTGACCTCGGGTTCCACTCGACTTCAAGCAAACGGCCGGTTTTTCAATCTTCCGTCATCGGCATTGATTCAATATTTAGGAAATCATCAGACGGCGCTGCTGCGGCCTCCAGGAGTCCGTCGCTACCTTGTGAGCAGCCCATGTTTTATTGATGCGGCGGTGTTGCTCTTTGTGGCGGACGCCCTGTGTGAGTTCTGCGGCTGCACAAAGGCCTCCGTCTTCAGTTGACTTGTAAATATTGCATTGTGATGAAGCGCCTCTCATCCGCCGCCATTCAAGGGGCCAACCACCAGTGTGGTTAACTTAGGAATTAATCTATTCTGCTGCCCCCGGGCATGAATGGAGACTCGATTCACTTTCTGGCTGTGGCTGTGGAGCGCACTCGTGCAAAAACAACAGTAAAAAAGTCATTTTTGTGAAATTAGATCTGTTGGACGAGCCCATGTTTTCACCTGTCCTTTCATATTCAGAACCAAACACTGGAATCAAGCCGAAAGTTTTACTTTCAGGTCTTTATAGTCACAAATGTGACGGCTAAAAAAAGGACAGCATGACCTTGTGAAATGTAGAGAAAGCATATTAAATGGCATGAAAAGATTATCCCGAACTTTTTTTTTCAAATCAACTCCAAATAATCGTTAACGTTCTTAAATCCTGGCTTTTCATTTCTTTATGTGAAGTGCTTCAGTACTCCAGGTTTCATTGCCACTAATAAAATTTCCTCCTACAGTAAAAAAAAAAAAAAAAAAAGCAGCAGGTTGTGTTTTCCTCACAGCTTTTCATCCGGATGTGCATTCATTCATCTTCTTTATACTTTATCCTATGCAGTGAGAGGTATGGACCCGTCCCAGATGACCTTTAACCTTCAGCGCTTTAGCGTTAGCTTCATTAGAACATGCTACAAAACACGGATTCTAGAGTTTTAATTATTTTTAATGTGACTCTGGCCCTGTTCACATGGATTTCAAGAGAAAACACAAACCTTGATAAATATTCTTTACTTGATTTTACTGCGTCCGTCGTCAGTGAGTCATGCCCTTCAGAGGCAGCAGAGGGTTTTGACCTGAGGTGAGTTCTGCTCAGATTTCTTCTCTGCTAAGTTAATCCCTTTGTCCACTCTGGGATGAGAGGATAGTCGGGGCAGAAAACATTTTAATTTGGAGATGTGCAGCGGCAACATTGCTTTAATGTTTTCAGAGCTTTGCGGGAAAATCTTCCGCTAAGCTTCGGCCACACGACAAAAGCTATTCCTTTGATTTGGAAATTACAGTAAAAGCTTCAACATTGAAGACGATTAAATTTTGTAGCGCTGATCTGACATGTCACCCACTTAGGTTATTTAAGAGGAACCCTGGCATGACCCCGGCGGTCTGTCAAGGCCACATTCCAATGACCCAAAACGCTGCGCACGTCCGACAGTTCGATCGATGATCCACACAAACAGGTCTGCTTCTAGAGAAGTCACATCCCGAGCTCTACTGTGTTTCTCTTTCCCAGCTTCCGCTGGTTTTCTCCCAAGTCAGCCTTGGATAATTAGGTCACCGCCTCACTGCGAACCGTCGGCCCTCATGTTCCCCAAATGTTCAATATAATCCCCCCACCTTTGATCATGATTCCCTCCTAATCCAGTTGGAGGCGTCAGGTGAAGACAGCTCGAGGCGATATGTCTGCTCAGGGTAGGAGACCCGCATCGTCTCGCAGAGAAACAACCTTTAATTGCTTCTGTTCGTTCCCTACAACTAACCCGAGTGACCAGAGTGGAAGTTAAATCGCTCATCTGATGAATCAGCGGCGCAGACGGTTGAGTCCGCCCATTGAAGTGAGCGGGGAGACACAGCTGGGGAGGCGGTGGGAGCTCGGGCGGCATCCGCTCTCTTCAAACTTCATTAGAACTGATTAAAGTGACTTTGCAACACTGCATCATCTGGTCACATCAGACGAGTGGCTCGGCAGAAGGGACGGATTTTGTTTTTTTACTCCTCTGAGTTTTACACAGACTGTGCTTTTAATCCTCGCACTAATACGATCCACACATAGAAAGGAGCTCCTGCACACACACTCACATACACACTGAAAAAAAGCCCCTCTGATCACCACCACCCCCAAAGGTGCGACCTTTTGTTCTCTGCTGGTGAAGATGATAAAAGACAACGGACATGAGAGGTCATGTGAAAAACACTGTCTGGAATGCCTCAAACCTTCCTGCCACTGTCATGTATTTCTCAATAAAGCAGAAGAGATGTGCGGTCACCGGCACGGCGATTAGAGAGAATTCTCTCATCAGTCGTGGTTTTTCATGATCCTTTCTTTCCAGCTCTCGTCAGTAACGCCGTGCCCTCCGACGCCCTGCTGTCAGACGGCCCTCGCTCTGGCTTCCTCTCAGCTCACGCCGCTGAGATGGCATGCAGACGAGTGGCCCCGAATTAATCAAACATCGCGGGGGAAAATCAATCTCCACCCACATCAGACTCTCAGCGTGACTCATACTTGGAAACGCTTTCAGGTTTTAGGGGCAAAAACATTAATGAAGATCAACTCCGTGTTTATTTTGGCTTCCTGGAACAATGTTGCCCTCGTTCTCCACTGCTGACCTGCGGTTGTTTGCATAAGAACAATAATAAGCTCACTGACCTTCACACAGGAAAAAAAAGAGAAAAGGAAAAGTTCACGTTTGTCTGCTCAAGTCTCATGCATCATCTCTGGAAATCAACACGTGTCGCTGTCAGCTGCTCTCACAATGAGCGCTAATGGTCGCAATTAGACAACTCCGCCACTGATCACTTTACTAGAACCCTGCAGATATTTCCACCAGAGCAAGGCCTCAAAAAACAGACATGGGATTGTTGAATAGGTGCCGCAGAACTGTGTTTTGACTGGCGTTAATCTCAGGAGGATTTACGTGTCTCCTGTTGGATAGCAGCTCTTTGTTGGATGGGATTTAGGCCGGTTTTATCAGCTGTGAGTCCTTTGGGGCTGACTCACACTCCGCTCCTGTAGCATCTCTTCAAGACTACAGATAAAAACACTAATAGATGTCTCTTACAGCCAATAATGTAATAATGGACAATGATGCTATAATTTTGGCCTTGTTCCAATGCAATAAAGCCCATAATGTAATAAGTTCAATTGAGTATTTGAGACATTATTGTAATAAAATTTTACAAATAACCATTATATTCATTCATTCTATGAGGCGCTCCCAATTATAATTTACTATTTTATGACATTATCAACTTTATTCCACACAAACTGATAAAAATTACAACATTATCGGCTGCTAGAATGCTCCACAAAAACTTGATCAAGACCACAAATATCTATAATTAAAATACACTTATGAATTTAAGACACAACACACTAAAAAAGTCTACATTTTTGTTGTTTTCAGGTTCCAAATATCCAAATATCGTGAGATTGTATAAAACACAGTTTGCTTCCCTTTTCATGTTGCCACTTGACAGCCATTTTTTTTCTCTGAGTGCTTTTACCAGCGCCAACGAAATAACTGTGTTTACACAACAGCTCAGTCAGACTGAGTCTTATATGGTCGGACGCCTGACACGGTCATTTAAGGTTTCCTTGAAAATGGCTTCTTCCAACCCCGGGATGAAAAATACTGACAGGAGGATAGTGGAGGGTCAGAGAGAGGTAAGCCGTACGGCGCTATTCCCTTTCAGAGAGGTCGTTCAGGGCGGGTCGGTTAACAGAGGAGGCAGCACCAAAGGCACAAAACAAGCCGGTCACAAGAGTGGACCCAAGAATAGCAGCTACGTTTAAATTCTGAATCAGAGACCCAGTCCCAGAGAAGTTGGAACCATTTGTCAATATATTTACGTGACATTGAACAACTGTTTAACTGTCATTCATCCATTTTCATTGCTGGTTATTGCTCAGTATGCCCATAGGTGAGATGCATCAACAGAACTCAGACAGGTTTAATTACAGGGAAATGGCCTTGCATTTATTCCCCATTGCGAAGGTTGGAACGACTGACACGTTTACCCCCGTCAGAACTTCATTAAAGTCTCTGGACGTGTCGCCCTGGAGGTGTGTCCTCCTGCGTCTCACTCAGGATGAGCGGGGCGTCGTTTTGTCATTCCCTGGAAGGGATGTAACGATGTTTCAAGAACCAGTTTAAAATCAGTTCAAACTGGTGTAAATGTCAACTGAGACACAAAAAAAGAAAATCGATTCATAACGGCCTGTAATCAGACTCGTGAATGCACAGTACAGAAAGTACATCACTACTGCTTTCTTCTCATGTTTCTCCACCACCACTATGTCAGGCCATCACCAGTTTGTCAGTCTGGGTCTTGAAGTCCCACAGGATCTTGACTCGGTTGTTCTCCACCACTTTTGGGGGTGTTCTCCATCTCGACTCTGGGTTCTCCAGTCCATACTCAGCGCAGATGTTTCTGTATACTAATACTCTTCACCTGGTTATGGCGTTTCATGTACATCTTTCCTGCCAGCATCTTGCAACCTGCTGTGATGGTCTGTACTGTTTCAGGGGCTTCCTGTCACAGTCTGCACCTGGGATCTGGTCTAGTGTGATCCATCCCAGCCTCTATTGATCTGGTGTTGAGGGTCTGTTCTCGTGCAGCCATGATCAGTGCCTCTGTGTTCTTTCAGTCCAGCCTTTTCCAGCCACTGGTACGTTCTTTCTGTGTCAGCCACTTCTTCAATTTGTTGGTGGTACATGTCATGTAGGGGTTTGTCTTTCCATGATCCCACCTCTGGCTCCTCTTTCTCACGGGGTTCCACTGTCTGAGGCATTCACTGAGCAGGCTGTCATTGAGGCCATTTTCTGGATGTCTTTGAAAACCCCTGATCCCACAGCACGTGTTTTTGGAGCGTTTGGCTGCTTCGCGCTGGCCGCAGCAAATAGGTTGCTATTGTAGTGGTCAGGAGCAGTTCCACATCCAGCGTTCACTCGCGTGCGTCACCGACGCTAGCGGCGCGCTCAGCAGCATCCGGGATAAAAATACGCGTCCCACCTATTTTTGGCCGTGGCCGCACGCGAGCGCGTCAAGCTCCGCTGTTCTGATAGCTCCAAACAAGAAAGAGAACTGAAACAACTTCCGTGTTTCAAAATGAAATAATTTGAAACGTTTACATTTTTGGTCATTGTCAGAGATGTTTACTGAAGTATCTTTGTATAATCTTTAGTACGTATATTGTGCCAGGTCACAAGATATGGTTAGTCATGTAGTTATACATCTAATTTTAACAATATTGTTTTATATATGCATGTTGTCATAAATAAAGCTCATTACAAATATCCAAAAAAACTGAAGATGTGCATATTTCGATATCTGAATACATTTGTGGAGTCAAAAAAATAGCATATGGTTTGTTTTCCATGTAGTGGTAATGTTTGTCCCCTTAATACAGTACGTTTGTGTGCTTATTTTATTGTGAAAGGGTAATGGAGTTAACGCGCAGCACAGACGGAGTGGGTCGGGTCCGTGTCCACTTCCGGATGCGCAGCTAAACTATCGCCATGGATGAAGAGAGACTCATTGTGGAAGTTGAGAAACTGTTTGGCAAAGAAACGACTAATGACTGAGTTGTTGTTGTTGTTCCGGCTTTTAGTACTCACAGTATATCGCGGGATCTTGAACAGCTCGCACATGCGCTTCACAATGTTTTTGGAGCTCTGTGACGGAGCAGAGCGCAGGAGAACGCATGCAGTGGGCATTGACGCGCGCACACAAAAACGGACGTGAACGCGCAGCGGCGCACTGCAGGTAGACGCGTGCTGTGGGATCATGGGGTTAGAGGGATGATGTTTCCTCCTGGATGGTGGCTTTGACACTCACCATTCTTCGGCCTCCTTCACTGTGCAACGTATATGGCAACCTCAGGATGCTTGACTTCGTGTGGAACTCTGTGCATTGTGTGAGAAGTTTCCATGTCTTGATATCGGAAGCTTGCATCTCTTCCAGTGGCCAGGATATTACACCAGCTGGGTATCTGGTTACTCGCAGGGCAGACATGTAAATTGCCTGGATTTGATTCTTGCCATTCAGCTGATTGTTCAGGACCTGTCTCCCTCTGGAGGAATTTGGCTGTGGCTGACCTCCTGACCTCCAGGTTGCTTCATCCTGGTTGCCATTTGCCTGTGGTATCCCCAGGTATTTGTAGCTGTCTTCCACATGTCTGATGTTGCCTTCAGGTAGTTCAATCTTTTCAGTAGTGATCATCTTCCCTCTCCTTGATACCATCCGGCCACAGTTATCTAGTCCGAATGAAATCCCGGTGATTCAGGGAGTCAATGTCCTGCTCACATGTTTCTGGTGTCCTTTGACAGCTCTTTGGACTTGGCCATAATGAAGTTTGGAGTGTGACTGTTTGAGGTTGTATACAGGTGTCTTTTACACTGATAATGAGTTCAAACAGGTGCCGTTAATACAGGTAACGAGTGGAGGACAGAGGAGCCTCTAAAAGAAGAAGTTACAACTCTGCGAGAGGCAGAAATCTTGCTTGTTTGTAGGCGACCAAATACTTATTTTTCTCCATAATTTGCAAATAAATTATTTAAAAATCAGAGAATGTGATTTTCTGGATTTTTTTTCTCATTCTGTCTCTCATATTTGAGGTATTCCTATGATGACAATTACAGGCCTCTCTCTCTCATCTTTTTAAGTGGGAGAACTTGCACAATTAGTGGATGACTAAATACTTTTCTGCCCCACTGTACATATTATTGGATTTTGACGATACATTAACTTGTCATAAGGGGTTGGTGAAACTATTATGGCAGCAGGTGAATATGGATCTCATGGTTTGAGACAGTTTAAAGGAATACTCCACCCAAAAAACGATTTGGCCTCATTTTCTACTCACCCTCATGCTGAGAAACACTCTGGAGCACTTTTTTGACGTTTCAAATGCAGTTGGAGATGTTTGGGGATTTTCGTTGTCAACAAACAGGGACCGACAGAGCCCGACAGAAAAAATGGTCCATAAAATCCAAAAAACGTTCCCATTTTCCTTCATACTGCTCGTCCGCTGTAATCCAAGTGTCCTGAGCGCGTAACGTCCATAATTAATTCTTAACGAGGTCATTTAGTACATTTTAAGAGCCCAAACAGGGCACTTTCATACAGCTCCATTGCATGTCTGCGCGCGCACCCTGAACTACGGAAGCCGCGGCAGACCAAGCCAGACGCTTGCGCGCTTTCAGCGACTACTTTTCTTAATTGCAAGCGTAGAAGAAGAAGTTCCGCTGTTTATATTCTGCTGTGAGTGACCGAGCTGTGGACAATCACAAAAGTGATTGGCTACTGTTTTAAAGCTTTGAATTCGGTGTCCTGCTGAAAGGGCACAAGCGTGTTGCTTGGTCTGCCGCGGCTTCCGTAGTTCAGGGTGCGCGCGCAGACATGCAATGGAGCTGTATGACAGCGCCCTGTTTGGGCGCTAAAAATGTACTTAATGACCTCGTTAAGAATTAATTATGGACGTTACGCGCTCAGGACACTTGGATTACAGCGGACGAGCAGTATGAAGGAAAATGGGAACGTTTTGTGGATTTTATGGACCATTTTTCCTGTCGGGCTCTGTCGGTCCCTGTTTGTTGACCACGAAAATCCCCAAACATCTCCAACTTGCATTTGAATCGTCAAAAAAGTGCTCCAGAGTGTTTCTCAGCATGAGGGTGAGTAGAAAATGAGGCCAAATCGTTTTTTGGGTGGAGTATTCCTTTAAGTCATCGAAAGCGTTGGATACTCACAGGAAACCATCTCCATAGCTCGCCATCTTGCCCCGCCTCCACAGAGCTGCTGTCAGAGGAGGACGGACGAGAAATCCGTTGTCACACTGAAAAAGAGAAAGTTAAAGTCAGAGCAGCAGTTCACACACATCTTAGTTTCTCTGAAAGAAATCTTACCTGAGTTCATCTGGACTTTCACAGGCACTGACTCCAACACTGGTGAGTACAGCTGATCACATCGATATTGACTCCGAGGAAAATGAAGAAGAAGGTGAACAAACAGACAGGTCCACTTTTCACCTCCTTTTCAAGGTGTGTGTGACAACAACTGATATATGTAAGCTGTGAATAAGATATAATGATGATCAACAAAATGCAGTAAATGAACAGAGATGATGTTTTTGAGGATTATTTGAAGAAATTAGGTTGAAATTTAAGAAAATCTCCCTCCTTGTTTATCATGTTGACAGTATCTGGTGTCCAAAGCCTGGTAGACTTTGAACGTCATATCAATACTGTGTTTATGGTTATTGCACAATATGTGTTAGATGTATAATGCAATGACTCAGAGTTCAGTCTGAAAGCAAACAAGGTTGAAAAAAAAATCCCACCACTTACATGTTTTAAACTGGACCAACTGGTTCTGTAAAAGGTATGAATCAGTTTGAACAAGGACCTGCAGCTGTAGCTCCCAGCCTGACATGATGTACTTATCCAGTATGTGCAGTGGTCGACACCAGTCAGATAAAGTCATGTGAAACAGTGGGACTGTTGACAATTAAAGTATTTAACAGTCTCTTCAATAAATGTTGTCCACAGTGTGTGAAGATGTCTGCTGCCAGCAATCTGCGCTCTCAAAATCAGTTTCTGTGCTCCATCTGTCTGGAAGTGTTCACTGATCCAGTCTCCACACCATGTGGACACAACTTCTGCAACGAGTGCATCACTCAGCACTGGAACACCAAGGTCATCTGTGACTGTCCCCTGTGTAAAGAGGTTTTCTTCAGTAAACCTCAGCTGAAGGTCAACACCTTGTTCTCTAAGATGGTTTCTCAGTTCAGACGTGAAGCTGAACTCAAAGCCAGCAGCAGCTCAGAGCAACAAGCTGCCAAACCAGGAGAAGTTCCCTGTGACCTCTGCTCTGGAACCAAGGTGAAGGCCCTCAAGTCCTGCCTGGTGTGCCTGGTCTCCTACTGTCAGACTCATCTGGAGCCTCATCTGACAGTGCCAGTCCTGAAGAAACATCAGCTGATGGAGCCTGTGGAGAACCTGGAAGGCAGGATGTGTCTGAAGCACCTTAAACCTCTGGAGCTGTTCTGTCAGAGAGAGCAGACATGTGTCTGCATGATGTGCACTGTTTTAGAGCACAGGACTCATGAGGTGGTTCCTCTGAGTGAAGAATCTAAAGGAAAGAAGAAGGAGCTGAGGAAGACAGAGGCTGAAATGCAGCAGATGATCCAGGAGAGATGAGTGAAGATCAAGCAGATCAGAGAGTGTGTGAAGAGGAGTAAAGCTGCTGCAGACAGAGAGAAAGCAGAAGGTGTTGAGGTGTTCACTGCTCTGAAGGATTGTGTTGAGAGAGGCCTGGAGCAGCTGATGAAGAGGATGGAGGAGGAAGAGGAATCCAGAGAGAAACAGGCTGAAGGTCTCATCAGAGATCTGGAGGAGGAGATCTTTGAGCTGATGAAGAGGAGCTCAGAGGTGAAGCAGCTCTTCCTCTCTGAAGACCACCTCCACCTCCTCCAAGGCTTCTCCTCCCTGAAAGCTGATCCACCCACCAAGGACTGGACAGAGGTCAGCATCCGTCCATCATCATCCACTTTTGAGGATGTGCTCTATCTAGACTCTAGGGTCTCCGGTCTGTACTTGGCACACATGTTTTTGTATACTATGCCCTCAACCTGGTGATGGCGTTCCATGTATAACTTTCCTACCAGCATCTTGCACCCTGCTGTGATGTGCTGTAGTGTTTCAGGGGCTTCCTTGCTCAGTCTGCTCCTGGGGTCTTAGTGTGATCCAGCCCGGCCTCTATTCATCTTCTGTATAAGGTCTGTTCTTGTGCAGCCATGATCATTGCCTCTGTTCTGTCTTTCAGTCCTGTCTTTTCCAGTCACTGTTACATTCTTTCTGTGTCCGCCACTTCTTCAATTTGTCGGTGCTTCATGCCGTGTAGGGGTTTGTCTTTCCATCATCCCACCTCTGGCTCCTCTTTCTCAGAGGGTTTCACTTATTTGAGGCATTCACTCAGCAGGTTGTCATTGGGGCCATTTTCTGGATGTCTTCTTGGAGGGATGATGTTTCCTCCTGGATTGTGGCTTTGACACTCACCAGTCCTCGGCCTCCCTCACTTCGCTTCGTGTACAGCCTCAGGACGTTGGACTTCAGGTGGAATCCTCTGTGCATCTGGCTGGCCCTGGCGGGATGAGCTTCTTGCTGCACTGGCTCAGATGGCACAGCCAACTCACAGGGTTGCCCCGCTGGAGTCTCTACGTGTGCACGAGGGGGGTCCCAGACCTCATCTGTGGTGAGCTGCCAGTATTAGAGTGTGGCGTTGCTCTGTCGTGCATTAATGTGCTCTGCAGAGAGTCTGAAAACGGGAGGCTGTCTGCCCTGTGCGCTCAGAGCCCATTCTTTTGGGTCTTATTAAACCTCTCCACACCGACATTGGCCTGCGGGTGGTACAGGGCAGTCCTGATGTGTTTAATCCCTCTCCCCTCCATGAAAGCAGCAAAGTCAGTCGAGATGAACTGGGGCCCGTTATCTGTGGTGATGGCGTCAGGGACACCCCCATGGGCGAACGGAGAAGAGGAAGCCGATGACCACTGCAGTAGTAACAGACCCAGCAGGCAGCACTTCTGGCCATTTGGAGTGCAGATTATAGGCCACCAGGAGGAAGCGCTGATGGTGTGGGGTGCCATGGAGTTTGCCACAGATGTCCACCTGGATGTGGGTCCACGGTGTCTGAGGTCACGGTATGGCAGGGGTCGGCAATTACATTTGGCAGCGGGCCACTTTTTTGGGGGCACTTCAATCGCGGGCCAAGGGGTCTCCGGGCTAGCGGACTGGACAGCGGGGGGGGGGGGGGGGGGGGGGGGGGTCATCGGTTGTGTTTCACGCGACTGCATTCGCGCAACAAATGACACCATACCGCGCTTAGACGCCCGACTTTTATCTCTGCTGTGTGAATTCATTCGCGGGACGCGTCACGCTGGAACAAATATGCAACAGAACATCCTGCAGAAACATCACAGCTCCTCCTCACCGCCTCCTGCAGCAGCAGTGGACAGGACTCTTCTGTCTGTCCCACAGTCCTGTGTGCACCCGGCTTTCTGTGTGTATGTGTGTGTGTGTGTGCGCGTGCGCGCATTCTGATCGATGGTGCGGGTTTTGTTCTTTTTTGTTTTTATGACTGTTTTTTCTGTTCAACACTTTTATGAATATGAGAAGTGCTTTTACAAATAAAGATTGAGATTGAGATGCTCCGTCTGCCACCGTCGCTGCTCTGTATCTGGCCTGAGGAAGGCACCTCCGGCTGCGGCCGAGGCGCCGGCATCGCTTCAGGCTGCCTGCTGCCCTCCGGAGGCGGTCTGAGCTCGGTGAGTTCCACCGTCTTCTGCAGGAGCTGCGCCCGGACGGCCGGTTCCAGCGCTACTTCAGGCTGACGCCCGGTTTCCACCAGAAGCGGTGAACAAGTGAGATCGCGCACGCCGCTCGCCTTGGCATCATGCCAACTGTTCTGCGTGCTCGGAGTCCTGCTGCCCTCCGTCAGCACGTCTGTGAAGACCTCCACGCTGATAGGCGGCAATTCGCTATTTCAACCAACTCGAGCGACGAGCAATGGAGCGGCGGGTGGCGGCGGCAGCGAGTGGCGGTGCAAGTCGACGGGCTCTCGGATTTTTCCCTGGAAACGCTCCCCGCCGGCCGCTCGCCGCGCACTCACTTGTGCTCTCTGTTCACTAGACGAGGTGCCACTCCTCTTTATTTTTCAGTGACAAACCGGAAACCACAACTAAACAGCACATCTTTCAAAGATTGTCTATTGCAACACAATGACAGATATCGCACTCCAACAGGGGTGTGTGCGTGCGCTGGAGGGCCCGGGGTAATGCGTGGGTTTGTGCGCGCGCGTGTTGGAATCCTCTCGCGGGCCGGATTGAACGGTTCGGCGGGCCACATTTGGCCCGCGGGCCGCTAATTGCCGACCCCTGCGGTATGGGCTGCAGAGGCGGGGAAGGAGGTGGACCAGTTTCACCGCTGGTGAGTTAGGCTGCACAGTCCCGGACTAGATCCTCAATGTCTCTGTCGATGCCTGGCTACCAGATCAGACCTCTGCATCTCTGCTTCACCTTCACGATGCCCAGATGGCCATCATGGACCATGGTCAAGACAAAGCACTGGGAACCACCCTAGCCACACAAATATCATTCCAGTAGGAGAGGTCATTCCTGTCGCAGTGAAAGGGTACTAGTTCCTCTGGGACCCTGGCAGGCCAGCCATTACAAATATAGATGCACAGCTGTTGAAGTACGGGGTCCTGTGCTGAGGCTGCCTGCAGATCTGGGAGGGAAACAGCTGCCTGAAGGCGCGTGTGCAGCATGAGGACCAGTTCTGGTTCCGCAGAGTCCTGGGTGGTGTCTGGAGTGGAGATGGGTGTGGCTCTAGAGAGGAGATCTGCCACCACATTTTCTCTGCCCGGCGTAAACTGTGTGGAGATGTTGTACGCCTGCAGCCTCTCAGACCAGCGATACAGGCGCAGCGGTTCGTGACCTGATCCAATAGTGGCCAGGAGAGCTGTGAGGGCCTGGTGGTCGGTCCGCAGTGTAAAGTGCCTGCCATAGAGGTACATGTGCCACCGCTCACATGCCCAGATGCAGGCCAGCGCCTCCCTTTCCCCCACAGAAAACGTCTGCTCAGTTGGAGTGAGGTAAACACTGTGAGGCAAACGCCATCGGGTGTTCTACCCCTTGGTGCACTGTGACAGGACTGCACCGATGTTGGAGGCATCACAAGTGAGGAACGTGGGGCTCTCCAGGTCAAAGTGAGCGAGCACAGGTGGAGAAGCCAGTTGTGACTTGAGCCGGCGGACTGCTGCAGAGGATGCAGCAGACCAGGCCCAGGTGACATCCTGTTTAAGGAGGGTGCGCAGTGGTGCAGTGGTCTCGAAGTAGAGAAGAAGGAAATGCATAGTAGGCAGTCATCCCCAGGAATGAGGACAGCTGTGCAGGACAGGAGGGCTCAGGCAGAAGCAGGATGGCGTGAACATTAGAATGTAGCGGACTCAGACCCTCAGCAGTCAGGCGGAACCCCACGAATTCGATGGCAGCGGCTGCAAAAATGCACTTTGTGGCACCAGGTGTCTTCAATACTTCAATACTTCAGAATATTCTGATTTTCTGAGATAGGGGATTTAGGGTTTTTTTGGGGGTTTTTTTGTTTTTTTTTTTTTAGTTTTCAGTTCTAGTCATCAAAAATAGAATAAATAAACACTTGAAATATATCAGTCTGTGTGGAATGAATGCATATATTAGACAAGTTTCACTTTTTGAATGGTATTACTAAAATAAATAAACTTTTTCATGATATTCAAATTTTTTGATGAGCACCTGCATTAGAGATACATTTATCTTTATGTGAGGGTATGTCTAAACATTCATCAATCGCAGACTGTGGTTTTGTTTCCAAATCTGTTATTCATTTCTGCACATAATCTCTTATTTGTAAATGAGTCAAGTTTTTGCAATTGGTAAAGAAAGGGGTATTGATTTGTGATTGAAATGTGAGTTGATTTGTGTTCAATTAAATTACAGTGGGGCAAAGAAATGATTCAGTTAGCCACCAGAAAATCACACTGTCTGATTTTTAAAGAATTTGTTTGCAAATTATGGTGGAAAATAAGTCTTTGGTCACCTACAAACAAGTAAGATTTCTGGCTCTCACAGAGCTGTAACTTCTTCTTTAAGAGGCTCTTCTGTCCTCGACTCGGTACCTGTATTAACAACACCTGTTTGAACTCATTATCAGTGTAAAAGACACCTGTTTACAACCTCAAAAAGTCACACTCCAAACTCCGCTATGGCCAAGACCAAAGAGCTGTCAAAGGAAACCAGAAACAAAACTGTACCTGCACCAGGCTGGGAAGGCTGAATCTGCAACAGGTAAGCAGCTTGGTGTGCAGAATTCAACTGTGAGAGCAATTATTAGAAAATGGAAAGCATACAAGACCACTGATAATCTCCCTCGATCTGGGGCTCCACGCAAGATCTCACCCTGTAGGGTCAAAATGATCACAAGAACGGTGATCAGAAATCCCAGAACCACACAGGGGGACCTAGTGAATGACCCTGCCGAGAGCTGGGACCAAAATAACAAAGGCTACTATCAGGAACACACTACACTGCCAGGGAGTGCCAGACGTGTCCCCCTGCTGAAGCCAGGACGTCCAGGCCCATCTGAAGTTATCTAGAGAGCATTTGGATGATCCAGAAGAGGACTGGGAGAATGTCATCTGGTCAGATTAAACCATAATACAACTTTTTGGTAGAAACACAACTTCTGGTGTTTGGAGGAGAAAGAATGCTGAATTGCATCCAAAGAACACCAGACCTACCATGAAGCATGGGGGTGGAAACATCATGCTTTGGGGCTGTTTTTCTGCAAAGAGACCAGGACGACTGATCCGTGTAACGGAAAGAATGAATGGGGCCATGTATTGAGACATTTTGAGTGAAGTCCTCCTTCCATCAGCAAGGGCACTGAAGATGAACCATTGCTGGGTCTTTCAGCATGACAATGATCCCAAACACACCGCCCGGGTGTAACCATAACCAGGCGCCCTGGATGGTTCAGTCTTTACTCTGCGTTGTATTTTTTTATTCAATAAAGAGACAAATGATCGTGCTGGTTCCGGGTTTATTCTGGTAACACAGAAGGACAACACGCAATCATCAGGTGGCTTTCACATGGGACACTAACAGAGAACATAATACGTACATTACTCACACTTACAACCTAAACAAAATGTCAACATAACAGTACAACTCAAAATAATATACACATATGAAGAAATTAACTGAAAATATGTCCATAAATGTGATTTTGGAAGCCAGCGTGGTCTTGTGCGACCTACCTCGTGAGCGTCTCTCCGGAACTGACGACATGCAACAAAAATGTTACACACCCCCACTCCGGAGAGGGCGCCACTGAACCACACAAAAATAATTAAAATCCGGCAAGTGGAATGTACTAAAGCATATATTCCCTGTTACACGGGCAACAAAGGAGTGGCTTTGTAAGAAGCATTTCAACGTCCTGGAGTGGCCGGGCCAGTCTCCAGATCTCAACCCCATTGAAAATCTTTGTAGGGAGTTGAAAGTCCGTATTGCCCAACGACAGCCCCAAAACGTCCCTGCTCTAGAGGAGATCTGCATGGAGGAATGGGAAAAAAAATACCAGCAACAGTGTGTGAAAACCTCGTGAGGACTCACAGAAAATGTTTGACCTCTGTCATTGCCAACGAAGGGTGTATAACAAAGTACTGAGATGAACATTTGTTATCCACCAAATACTTATTTTCCACCATAATTAGCAAAATAAAATCTTGAAAAATCAGACAGTGTGATTTTCTGGATTTTTTTTTTTTTCTAATTCTGTCTCTCAGAGTTGAGGTATACCTATGATGACAATTACAGGCCTCTCTCTCTCATCTTTTTAAGTGGGAGAACTCGCACAATTGGTGGGTGACTAAATACTTTTCTGCCCCACTGTACATATTATTGGATTTTGACGATACATTAACTTGTCACAGGGCATTGGTTAAAGTATTATGACAGCAGATGAATATGGATCACAGGTTTTAAACAGTTTCAGTCATTGAAAGTGTTGGATGCTCACAGGAAACCATCTACAAAAGATGCCATCTTGCTCCTCCTCCACAGAGCTGCAGTCAGTACTGAAGAAGTGAAAGTGAAAGTTAAAAGTCAGAGCTGCAGTTCAGACGTGTCTCTGTGTTCCTCAGTAAGAAATCGAACCTGAGTTCATCTGGACTTTCACAGACACTGACTCCAACACTGGTGAGTACAGCTGATCACTTTTATACTGACTCGTTTTTGAGGATTATTTGAAGAAATTTGGTTGAAAATTTAAGAAAATCTCGGTGGTAGTAGCAAATATTCAAACGAGAACTTTGAAGGCCGAAGTGGAGAAGGGTTCCATGTGAACAGCAGTTGAACATTGGTCAGTCGGTCCTAAGGGATGTTCACAGTATCTGGTGTCCAAAGCCTGGTCAACTTTGAACGTCTTATGAATGTTGTGTTTACTGTCACTGTACAATTGAAAATGTGTTAGCTTTATAATGCAATGATTCAGAGTTCAGGCTGAAAACAAATGAAGTTGAAAAACAATTCCAACCACTTATATGTTTTAAACTGGACCGACCGGTTCTGTAAAAGGCATGAATCAGTACAACCTAGTATGTGTAGAGATCAGTGGTCGACACCAGTCAGATAAAGTCATGTGAAACAGTGGAACTGTTGACAACTATACTATTTAACATCCTCTTCAATAAATGTTGTCCACAGTGTGTGAAGATGTCTGCTAGCAGCAGTCTGCGCTCTCAAAATCAGTTTCTGTGCTCCATCTGTCTGGAAGTGTTCACTGATCCAGTCTCCACACCATGTGGACACAACTTCTGCAACGACTGCATCACTCAGCACTGGAACACCAAGGTCATCTGTGACTGTCCCCTGTGTAAAGAGGTTTTCTTCAGTAAACCTCAGCTGAAGGTCAACACCTTGTTCTCTGAGATGGTTTCTCAGTTCAGACGTGAAGCTGAACTCAAAGCCAGCAGCAGCTCAGAGCAACAAGCTGCCAAACCAGGAGAAGTTCCCTGTGACCTCTGCTCTGGAACCAAGGTGAAGGCCCTCAAGTCCTGCCTGGTGTGCCTGGTCTCCTACTGTCAGGCTCATCTGGAGCCTCATCTGACAGTGCCAGTCCTGAAGAAACATCAGCTGATGGAGCCTGTGGAGAATCTGGAAGGCAGGATGTGTCTGAAGCACCATAAACCTCTGGAGCTGTTCTGTCAGAGAGAGCAGACATGTGTCTGCATGATGTGCACTGTTTTAGAGCACAGGACTCATGAGGTGGTTCCTCTGAGTGAAGAATCTAAAGGAAAGAAGAAGGAGCTGAGGAAGACAGAGGCTGAAATGCAGCAGATGATCCAGGAGAGACGAGTGAAGATCAAGGAGATCAGAGAGTGTGTGAAGAGGAGTAAAGCTGCTGCAGACAGAGAGAAAGCAGAAGGTGTTGAGGTGTTCACTGCTCTGAAGGAGTGTGTTGAGAGAGGCCTGGAGCAGCTGATGAAGAGGATGGAGGAGGAAGAGGAAGCCAGAGAGAAACAGGCTGAAGGTCTCATCAGAGATCTGGAGGGGGAGATCTTTGAGCTGATGAAGAGGAGCTCAGAGGTGAAGCAGCTCTTCCTCTCTGAAGACCACCTCCACCTCCTCCAAGGCTTCTCCTCCCTGAACGCTGCTCCACCCACCAAGGACTGGACAGAGGTCAGCGTCTGTCCAGCATCATATGAGGGGACTGTGGTGAGAGCTGTGGCTCAGCTGGAGGAGACTCTCAGCAAAGAGATGAAGAAGAAGAAGAAGAAGCTGTCTGATGCTGATCTGATGAGGAAGCAGCAGTTTGCAGTGGATGTGACTCTTGATCCTGATACAGCTCATCCTGAACTCATCCTGTCTGATGATGGAAAACAAGTGAGTCATGGTGATGTGAGGAAGAAGCTTCCAGACAACCCAGAGAGATTTAATCGTGGTGTGAGTGTTTTAGGAAAACAGAGTTTCTCTTCAGGTAAATTTTACTTTGAGGTTCAGGTTAAAGGAAAGACTAAATGGGATCTAGGAGTGAGCAAAGAGTCCATCAACAGGAAGGGAGATATCAGACTGAACCCTGATGAAGGTTTTTGGGTCATATGGCTAAGAAATGGAAATCACTCAGCCTGTGAGAACCGTCTCCACAATCTGTCTCTGATTTCTGCTCCTGAGAAGGTGGGGGTGTTTGTGGATTATGAGGAGGGTCTGGTCTCTTTTTATGATGTAGCTGCTGCAGCTCTGATCTACTCCTTCACTGGCTGCTGCTTCACTGACAAACTCCTCCCATACTTCAGTCCCTGTTTTAATGATGGTGGTAAAAACTCTGCACCTCTGATCATCTTTCCTGTCAATCAAACTGTCTGATGAGGAAGATTCACCAACAATTAATGAGCTTGTTGGAAAGTAAAAGACTGACTCTGATTTATTTGATCAAATCCAGATGTTCAGTATGCTCTAAACTCAGATTCTTCTCTTTAATCTCTGATTTTTTGACCATTTTTTTAATGAAACCAGACCAATCAGGCATGATGTCCACTTCCCTCATATGAAGTGCTGAAGCTGCCCTGACCCACTGAGACGTGGACTCCTCTACACCTCTGAAGACCTGCTGGTTTACCTGGCACCAGGATGGAGCAGCAGTTCCTTTGAGTCCTTTGACTTGTGAGCTGTTAGCTTCTTGGATCAGACTTGTTTGTCCACTGATTGAGATGTGAGGAATCAGAGGCCAAGTCAACTTTTCAAGGTGGTTGTTGTGTTCCTCAAAGCATTCCTGAAGCCTTTTAGCTCTGTGGCAGGGTGAGGAATGAAAAGGAAGAAAGAACTAGAATAAAAAGAACTGAATACAGTCCATGTGACAAACACCATCTATCCATCTTCTCCAACACTTTCTCCAGCAGACGTTCAGGGGCTGTTGTAGGAACTAGCAGCTTGATCATTTGTTTAACTGTGGACTGGTAAATGTCTCAAATCTCTCAGATGACTTGCGCTGAATCCCATTTCACCCCTTAGCCCTCCCCCTTGGCCTTACCCCTTGTTTAGCGCGTTCACATGGAGGGGTAGGAGTGTCCCAATTGTCATTATGACGTAGGGGTAGGGCCAAGAAGGAGGGCTATTCACTCCTCTAAACGGAGATTCTCCCGAGGCACACTTCAAACGGAGGGGTATGATCCAGTGGCGGCCGATGGCGAGGGGCGCTTGTTTCATCAGCCTAAACCCTGAGTGGTGGGCAGGTTGGTTCACTTCCGCATTGGAGGGAGCGATCGTTTCCACACCTGCGCATTCCAGGCGCATTCCAAACACAACAGATAGACGATTATTTTCGATAAACTGGTTTCTTCAACACTGCCCGCCTCGAATGCGCAGGTGAGAAACGAGTGCTCCCGCCAATGCAGAAGTGAACTAACCCCGCCCGCCATTTTGTAGGCGGGCAAAACAAGCGCCTCCTCGCCTTCGTCCGCCACTGGATGACAGATTTCCCAGAAAGCCTTCCAAGATCGGCAAGATGGCGGCGTCCGCAACGAAAGAAGTTCATAAATATAAGTATTTTGTCAATTAAAAGTTTTTAAATGTAAGAAAAACATTCTTCTTCGGCAAACAATTGTCGCATCTGCCTACGTCATCGGCAGCGGCGACTACTGATGATGTATGCGATTTTCGAAGGGGTGTTCAAATTCAGAGGGGTTTACTTTCGGCCCTACCCCTTAGCACTCCGTTTCAAAGGGATAGGGGCAAGGGGGAGGGCTGCAAAGAGAAATTGGATTGGGACTTGTTGTCTTCTTCCAGCTTCATGCAGCTCAACAATTCTTCACAGAACTTCTTCTTGTGATACTTTCTTAGATGTTTCCTGTGTTTAATGTTTTTCTTGCTCACAGTTATTCTTCAGTTTGGCTCAATGTTTTATTTTAACTCAGATTAGCGTTTTTTGGACTCATCATCCTGAAAGTTCATTTATTTCTTCCACCAGTTCTGAAAATGTTGAATGGATATTTTGAATAAAGACATGAAATATTTCAGTTGTTTCACTGGTGATTTGTTTTTTGTTTTTTGTTTTTGTTTTTTTTAATTTTCAAAATTAATTAATGAATATTTGTGACAGTTATGTTAATGCATGGTAATTACAGTATCACAAAAGGAAGCATTACCAAAAATATAAATACAGTCATTTGGATCCAAGTATTTCAACCAAGGATCAAGATTTTATTTCTCTTCCTTTCAGGTTAGTCCAATGATTTATCTTCAAATGAATCACAGTGTCATGATCGGTGTGCCGTTAGACCCAGACGCAGAGAGACCAGAACCAGGGAGGATGTTTGCACAGGTTTATTTAGTGTAGGAGATCCAAGTGGGCTAGAGGCAAGGCAAGGTCGAGGCGAGAAAAGAACAGGGCCAGGGCGCTCCTGGCCCTGTCCTTCATCCGGGGGCTCCAGGGTGACAGGGGTGCTGCGCCATCCCTGCACCCTTCTCTCCCCCCGCTCTCATGCACACACACGTAGGGCTTTGGGAAGCGAGCTTATCAGGTTGTGTGTGGTGGAGGGGCCATCTAAGTGGCCTCAATCACTGCACGCTTCAGTGGCTCGCCTCTCAGTCTTAATTGCACTTAGTCATCTAACACAGCCAAATACATACAAACACACATGTTGGGGGGTCTTGGCGCACCGTGTCGGGGGTGGGGCTGTTCAGGTAGATGGGACTGCTCGTTTGGCCTCACTCGCAGCATGTGTGATGCCCTGGATCTCGGGGTACATGGGGGGTGTACTGGCCTGGGGTGGGTAGCCGCCCGTGTGGGCCGGTTTCCCCCGGGTGGGTCATGGCCCTCTGCCTGTGTGGGGGGTTGGCTCTTGGGCTCTTGGGCCTTGGGCTCTCGGCTCTGATGCCCGGGGCGGACCGGCCCCTGTTGGTTGTGGCTCCGCGGGCCCCGGGTCCCAGGGCCGCCGGGGTCCCCAGCCGCGGCTTTCCTCTGCCCCATTTCTGAACCGGAGCGTGGGCGTCTGCCTGTAGGAGCTGCTTGGATCTGGGCTCTGTGATGACCGCCGGCTGTCTGGGCTCTGAGGGCCTCTCTGGCCTGCTTCTGGCCTTCTCAGGGGTCAGAAGTCATATATGCATGATCACTATCACCATCACTATCACTATCACATTTGCATGGTCATGTTGATTTTTAATCACTCTTCACATACTCGGTTACCTTGTCTTCTTGTGGTGGTTAGACTAATGGTGATCTGTAGTAGACCTCTCTTGATGCACGCCCCTAGTTTACTACTAGTTATGTTCTCAAAAAAACAAAACAAACAAACAAACAAAAAAAGGTTTGTGGTGTCCTTGCATTTTGCATTTCCTTCCTTCCCTACACCTCCTTTTGTTGTTGTGGCCTGGTCTGTTCACTAGTATGGTTCGTCAGGAAAAAAAAAATGTATATATGTGTATGTATATGTGTGCATGTATGTGTATGTATATATGTATGTATATGTATGTGTATATGTATGTGTGTGTGTGTATGTATGCATGTGTGTTTGTGTATATATATATATATATATATATATATATATATATATATATCAGTGGCGGACCGTGCATTTC
Source organism: Salarias fasciatus (assembly GCF_902148845.1). Lineage (NCBI taxonomy): Eukaryota > Metazoa > Chordata > Actinopteri > Blenniiformes > Blenniidae > Salarias > Salarias fasciatus. The sequence continues at coordinate 21,897,548 of NC_043753.1, read as the reverse complement.
ACACTAAAGGCTCGTCCATGCTTCACATGTACGCGTTTCCGCGTCCGCTTTGGAAGGTCCGCGCACCACCGATGCGGACGCGCTTTCTCCCATGCTACATTTTGAGCTCAGCTGTGCGCGTCTCATGCAGGCGCGGTGATCCACGCAGCCTCGAGAAGCTTTTCCGGCTCTACAGACTGTTTATCTGCTCCTATATTACGGTTTATTTAGAGAAAATTAAGCACATACACTGTCAGTACATTATCTTTAAGTATTAAAGTTTATTTAGCCTTTTTTTTCTGTTTCTGAATCGTGGGGCAGCGCCGGAGCGATTAGTTACTTTTTCACTTCTGTCTGCGGACCTTCTCCTCCCTCCAGACAGTCTCTCTCTCTTTCCACGAGTTTTTCACTCTTTCGGTGTCTTTAAGTGGAGCCATCAGGCTGGAGCTTCGTCTACTTTCACTTTTACCGTCATGTTTTGTTTGCTATGGCGCTCTGGCGCAGGCGCACACTTCCGCGACCTGCGCGCAATGCGCAACGCGGTCTCAATTTCTGGCTGCTGCGCGGACGTCCGCGGATCGGTCCGCGCGGACCCTAGCGGACAGGAATTCATGATGATTTTTACGTCACGCGGACCAACGCGCAACGCGCACCCACGCGGACATGTGAAGCATGGACGGGCCTTAAGGCCTTCAGAACAGATTCGCCTGAACCAATCCACCCCTCAATAACTATTTTATGTCTTTAAAAAAATATCTTATTAAACAGATATGCATATAAAGGGTTGTTGCACAGCAGATAGATACTTGTGCAGCCACAAAAAAATGCCTTTGCTGAAGTGCACAAGTCTCCTACTACATCTGTGCACATACAATGAGCATCAACTTAATAAAACAGCAATATTATTTAAGAAAAGAGGAACATTTTACTCACCAAAATCCCAATTATTTGTAAACAAAATCCATCCACCTTTCCTTCCTCAAAAAGAGTTCATTTGCTCTGTCATATAGATTATCCGTGCGTTTCAGTTCCATAAAGCCAGGGCTGAAAGTCCAACTTGCCCTGTGGTATTTCTGGTGTAAGTTTTAATTCTCTTCAGGTCTTCTTCTGCTTCTTCTTCTTCTTCTTTGGAATAATTGCGGTAGGTGACCAACAACTTAGGTGCATACCGCCACCTACTGTATCTCTTGGTGAATGTAAATCAGAAGGCTGAAGCAACTGTCTGCTTGACGCCTCACTTTACTTTACTGGGCTATCAGAACGGACAGTGAAGGCCTCAGGCAGATTTCTTTTTACCCTAGCAACAGATGATGCCTGAAATCTGATTGGTTAAATGATTTAATATGAAAAAAACATGGCTGGAAGCAGTGCAACCATGGAAAACTATGAAAGGAGCCAGAACATACCGTTTGGAATCATTTAGTAAGTATTCATGGACAAAATATAATTTACATCAGTCTGTAATTCAGATACCTTTTAGGCCAGCAGAGAAGGCTTTGCAGGCCCTGACGGCCCACCACTGCCATATATATATATATATATATATATATATATATATATATATATATATAAAACAAATTGTGTTCTCGCCACCCTGGCGGTATTGTGTCTGTCTCCTTCAAGCTCAGGTCCGTGGGATCTCGTGGGACTTCCAGATCCAAACTGACAAGCAAGTGATGGCCAATCAACCTGACATAGTGGTGGTGGATAAACAGCAGAAGACAGCTGTGGTGATAGATGTAGCAATCCCAAGTGATGGCAACATCAGGAAAAAGGAGCACGAGAAGCTGGAGAAGTACCAAGGGTTAAGGGAAGAGATAGAAAGAGTGTGGGGCATGAAGGCAACAGTCGTGATTGGGACACTGGGAGCAGTAACCCCCAAGCTGGGAGGATGGCTCCAGCAGATACCAGGAACAACATCTGAAATCTTTGTTCAAAAGAGCGCAATCCTAGGAACAGCTAAGATCCTGCGCAGAACCCTCAAGCTCCCAGGCCTCTGGTAGAGGACCTGAGCTTGAAGGAGACAGACACAATACCACCGGGGTGGCGAGAACAGAATTTATACATGTGTGTATATATATATATATATATATATATATATATATATATATATATATATATAAAAGTTGTGGTGACACCCCCCCCCGTTCCCCCTCTCTTTGTCTTTCTCTGTTTTTGTCTCTTGCTCTCTGGGCATTTCTGTCCCGGTCCTGTCCGGCAGTCGTGCCGGATGCCGGTTTTGAATGGGGGCAGCAGCAGGAGGAGATTCAGTCTCTTCTTGGTACTAACATTAAAATCTGTTCGGATCGTAAAAGGCTACAATCATACAATATTGCACGCCCCAGCTGCCAAACAGGACAAGGGAGAAAAAAAAAAAAAAAAGCATTCATAACCCATTACGTGACGCCTGACATAAATATAGATTCACTTATAAATGGTTATTATATCATTTTAAATCATTGAGATGTCAAGTGACATACTGGTCGGTCATAACTGATAGTATATTATGATATTTACTTGTAGGCTATCAATAAATATTAAATTATCTTGAGAACGAAGCAACCACTGCTGTATTAGGTTGAAATTCAGCAGGTGATTGCACAGGAAAAACAATCGTAGAAATAGCCAAGTCACATACTAAGATGACCAGATTTCTTAAGTGTGTTCACAGCCCCATTGTCATAACCTGTATCTCTGCAGTCAGATGGGGGCCTTTGGGGCCCTGTTCTGTCCATTTTTGCTTTCCCTGTCTCACCTGTTTCTGTCTGTTCCTTATGTTCTCCTGCCTGGTTTCCCGCCTTGTTATCAACCCTAATGTGCCACACCTGTGTCTACCGTATTTAAGCCCTGTTTCCTTCACTTGTCCTTGTTGGTTCCTTGTCAAAGTGTTCTGTTTGAAAGTCCATGCCAGTGCCAGCTCTGCCTTTTCCTGTGTTCCTGTGTCTTGAAAATAAAGGAGTTTCAATTCAACCTGTGCTGCCTGTGCTTGGGTCCTTCCTACCTGCACCGTGACACCCATAGTATAAAATTGGAAGCTCAAACCAGGATATCAGAGAGATAGATAAGATATTATATGTCAAACGAAAGATTTATGGCCCCCAATAAACCCCTCCCCTTGCCATTTGTCCACCATTTGTCCAGCGTATGTCCAGTGCGCATTTGTCTCCCCCCCCCCCCCCCCCCCCCCCCCAACTTCCTTCCGTCTGAGGTCTTTTGAAGTTTTTACGACGGGTTACGTGTTGACACATCTGAAGGGATGAGAAGGAGTCAGACAGTCGGTTAGAGGGGGGTGAATTTATATTGTACCCGGAGATGGCGGAGAAACGTGTTATGAAGAGGTTATATTACAAGCCGAGTCATCCTGGTAGTTTCGGCGGGGTAGAGCGGCTTCATAAAGCGGTTCAAGATGAGACGGGAAAGAAAGTCAGGGTGGAAGATGTGAAAGACTTTTTATCATCTCAAGACACCTATACTCTGCATAAACCGGCTAGGGTACATTTTCCAAGGAACAGAGTTTTTGTTACAAGACCTCTCAAACAGTTTCAGGCAGACCTTTGTGATAGGAAGACGGGCTCACCTTTGAGCGTGGTTGAAAGATTTAACCGAACGCTAAAGACCAGAATGTGGAGATATTTCACTGCTAAGAACACTAGACGGTGCGTGGAAGTCCTACCAGACTTAGTAAAAAGCTATAACAACACTCACCACAGCAGTATAAAAATGCGCCCGGCTGATGTGAGTAAGGGCCTTCAAGTGTTTCACAATTTGTACGGTACGCCTACACCACGAGACAAGAGAAAAAAATAAATAAAGACAGGATTTAAGGTCGGCGATGTTGTCAGAATATCCAAGTTGCGAGGGGTCTTCGATAAAAAAAATACGAACAGAGATTCACGAACAAAGTATTTACGGTGTCAGAATGCATTCCGCGTACTCCGCGTGTATAAGATTATGACGGCGAAGCGATCGAAGGTTCATTCTATGAGCCGGAGCTGCAGAAAGGGAAAAAAGACTCATTAACATTTTTCAATCATACAATTTTCAAACAGTCTGTTAGATATTACATTTTACTACAAACAGATATGTCCGGGTGTCTGTAGCACTTTAGATGGTTATATGACCTTTTTAAAGCTCTCCAGAGGTGAACCTAAAAATTATGATCTAAAAAAGAAACTCAGGTTTCATCTTAACATGTAAAGCAAATAATCAAAAGTGTTACTATTTGTGACCTGAAGATAACCAAATCTGCTCCTAACTTGAAATTTTAAGTTACTGCTCTCAAAACTCTGAAACATGTCGTGTCCTTTGTGATAAGCATCGTGAAATTCTCTGATATTTCCCAGTTAACGTGATCACTGGAAAACCTTCACATCCACCCAAGTTCTAATATATAGATCTGAAAATACAACTCAAAAGGAGGTAAGGTTTTTAAAAAAGTGTATAAAATACAAGAAAAGGTATAAATGAATAGTAAAATCATTCAAAGACAGAGTCTCATTCTAAATATTCAAAATAAAGCCACACAAACTTAATCAGGAAGCGTAGACACGCGCTTGAATAAAAACAGAATAACTGGTTGATAATTTTCACAAACTCAAATTCAATTTTCTGTATAAGAGACAATAATGATGTTGTCGATGTACGCCAAACAAAACCGAGTCAGCAGGTCATGTCAGCTTTGAAAGCTGCTGTCTCACAGCTGCAGCGTAGACGGTTGGACTGTCTGAAAAAAAAAAAAAACAAACAACGTTAAACTTGTAAAGCGATATTGTTGGTCACAGAAGGTGAAACTAAACAAATCCTATGTATTCCTGTGTACAGCAGAATACAAATACACAACTGTGTACCATTTCACTCTGGCTGCTACTGATACTAAGATAGCATTAACATCTGGTACAACCGGAGTTAAAGGAATGACGCTGAAATTTATTTATTTTTCCTGTGCAAATCTGTACTTCTTTGTTCCTGGTTTCAAAATGGGGTTTATTGGTGTGGTGTTTGGAGACAGACATGACACTCCTCGTTTCAGCAATGTTTGAACCACTGGCCTGATCCCCAGTTCTTTTTCCTTTGATAAGAGATACTGTTTAACACAAACAGGATATTTCACATAGTTAATTGTTGCTTGATAAGGTTCCACAGCCAGCAATCCTACATGATTTTCTCCCCCTTTCTAACAAATCCACAGAAACACTACCAAAGAACAAAATATGACAACCCCTTGTAAGAACAGCATTATATAAGAACAAAGAAAGAACAAAATAAAGTGCTTAGTTTAAGAAACAAATACAATTATCAGCTTTACATACCTTTTTCCTGTAGCAATTTCTTTTCTGATCAGTCTGAACCAGCTGCACAAGAAACAGAATTTCAACTCAATATACATTTTGTCACTCTTTTTCTACTCTGACAGACAGTAATGCGCACAGCTTTACACACTCCGTGCTGCAGTTTGCACCACTGTTTTACATGATTTGCAAATACAGATTTTCTTCCCCTTTCTAACAAATCCACAGAAACATTACCAAAGAACAAAATATGACAACCCCTTGTAAGAGCAGCATTATATAAGAACAAAGAAAGAACAAAATAAAGTGCTTAGTTTAAGAAACAAATACAATCATCAGCTTTACATACCTTTTCCTGTAGCAATTTCTTTTCTGAACAGTCTCAACCAGGTGCACAAGAAACAGAATTTCAACTCAATATACATTTTCTCATCCTTTTTCTACTCTGACAGACAGTAATCACTCCGTACTGCAGTTTGCTCCACTGTTTTAGGTGGTGAAAAAGATTAGTTGTGCGTCAACTCTTGCCTGTATCTTGTTTAAAGCACTCCCTACATATAACGTGACTCTGTTGCCCGTCTGATACTTTAAAACTGAACCATCTCTGAATTACTGAGCCACTGTTTTTCTGTTTTACTGAATGGGGTTTTTATTGGGGTGTTGTTTGGAGACACACAATGACTCCCTGTTTCAGCAGTGTTTGAACCACTGGTCTGATCACCATTTCTTTTTCCATTTGATCAGGGATACTGTTTTAACAAACAGGATATTTTGCATAGTTAATTGTTGCTTGATAAGGTTCCATATCCAGCAGTCCTACATGATCTGCGTGCTGTGTCCACAATCTAGATGGAACAGACGCTCAAACTGACGGAGGTTGCAACAACACATCCAGCTGAATGAACTTCTGCTTTCGTTGTATTTTGCAGGATTTTAATGAACAAAAATGCAAAGTGTCCTCATCATACGACCAAACAATAACATTTTAGTTGCTATCTTCATCATCTGGTTGTCTATGAAGAAACTGGTAACAAATGTCAAGCATTTTAGTCCCCGTACTGTCCCAGTGATCACTTGTAACTGCACTTTGAAGTTTTTACGATGGGTTAGGTGTTGAGGAGATGAGTAGGAGCAAGACAGACGGATAGAGGGGGGTGAATTTATATTGTACTCACAGATGGCAGAAAAGCGTGCCATGAAGAAAGTTAGGGTGGAAGATGTGAAAGATTTTTTTATCATCTCAAGACACCTATACTCTGCATAAACCAACTAGGGTACATTTTCCAAGGAATAGAGTTTTTGTTACAAGACCTCTCAAACAGTTTCAGGCAGACCTTTGCGATAGGAAGACGGGCTCACTTTTCCTCCTCTCCTCTCTTTCATCCTCTGGTTGTCTATGAAGAAACTGGTAAGAAATGTCAAGCATTAGTCGCTGACCCAATGATCATTTGTAACTGCACAGATGAATGGTTCAATGTTTCCGTGCACATCTTTTAATAATAACATCAGTCCCTCTGGAGAGAGACAAACAGTATTTGTGGACTTTGTCCGAGAATGGTTTATCTACTGGTCTGCTTGATAGGACGCTAATATTCCCTCTATTGGGAACAGTCAAGTCACCACATCAACATTTAGAAAAACAGAGGCTGCTTTTTGCCAAACAGTGAAATACTGTCCTACCGTCTGATGTATGTTTGGAATGTTTTACTGTTACTCACTCTGGAGCACAAACGCTATATAATCTTAATTTTGATAGCATATCTTTTCCTAATATTGAGAACATTTCTAAATCACAAACACATGTTGAAATTTCCAGCCATCTCTCTCGACCGATAACAGTTTTGACAGCGGTTCTCTTGGTGGGACACCAGAAACGCTGACAGTTTGAACAGTGTCATTACTTCATGGACAGTATATCTCCTGTTGACGAATACAAGAGAGAAATGCACCTACATTTATGAGAAACTTTTTTGGTTTCCCTTTAATGTTTAAACAAGTCTTTGGTATTTCTACTGGTGTGTTTGAAACTTGTGCCTGAATAACCATCATCATTATTATTATTTGATCACCGTCAGCGTCCCAGTTCTGTCGGCCTCTTCATTGTGTAGAAGTTTTTCTCCACAGAAAGGAAACTGCTCTCTGTTCTGGTGTAATGTTTGTCTTTGGTACTTGTTGAGTTTTGGCCTTGATTCAACACTTGTGGCACTCTGGTGGGTCTAGCTACTTTAGCTTCATCTCTTTTTCTTTTCCCTCTGCTCACAGTCTCTTATCATTGAGGTTTCTTCACCCTTGCCAGTGTTTGATCATTAGTATTATTATAATAACCCCGGCCCCTAAATTGTCGTTGATTTGGTCTCATCCTGTCTCGTCCTCATCCTCTGAAGCCTGGTAGTGTTGATACAAACGGTCTATACTCTCCCAGAGTTGTGTATTGTACAGCATGAATCTTAGATTTTTTTTTTTTTTTTTTGCAAACAATCCAGTTGCATCTAATTCTCTAGTCCTTTTCCGTAATTCCACAGGACTCAATGAAAACACGTCAGGGGCTGCTAATTCTTTAAAGTATCAGCATCCTGTGTTCCCAGTCCATTAATGATCATTGACACAAAGAAGGGTTCAGCTTTATGCGGCACTTTTAATTTTGCCTTTTCTTTCCAACATTGAAGAAATCTTTCTGCATATTCAGACACCTGTTCATCAGTCCGTTTCTTACAGTGAAGTACCCGTGTTATCACATCTGCTAAAGTAAGAAGCTTTTCCATAACTTTGTCATGTATCGTTCACCATAAAGTCCACTCATTAGAGAACAGGAATTCCAGAGTAGTTTTTCAGCATGATCTATTTGCACAGGGGGGTTACTGACTCCATCGTAAGAATAAAGATTTGCTTCACTAAGGAGCAGGAAATGGCTGTAGTACAGGCCTGCAAGAATGCCCCGGAATACAACTGGCCCCAACAAACAGCAACACGGATCGATACTCAGACGCTTTAAAGAACATTCTATGAGAAGACACGGAACGAGGGAATCTAATCTAACTTATTTCTTTCATCCGTTTGTCAACTTCTCTGATTGACCTGACCATACTAAATACACATTGGGAAAAAACTCTGTGGAAAACCACAAATGCGTCAACTGACGCAAACAAATGGCTTTAGCACCTCTGCATGGTGAGGCTGTAAGGCCGTATTTGTACTCACTTCCAGAATCAGCACCTGTAGCGAGCTTCAAACACTCACAGCCAGACCGAGCGTCTCTACAGGCCTGATGTGCTTCTCACCTCCAGAGAATCATCGTCAGCGTCCAAGTTCCTTCAACTTCCTTAAATCAGACACAAAATACGCGTCTCTCTGCTTTTCTTCACCTAGACAGGACGCCACACTGTCAAATGACTTCCTCAGATCAGAACACACACACACACACACACACACACACACACACACACACACACCCTCCCCCATGCTGACTCAGTGGAGGTGGGGGAAAGGAGGAAAAAATAAAAACACTGAAGTCCTGTGGGCCCTCCCCTCGCCCTCCCTATAGAAGGGGCTCCCTATAGAAGGGTCTCTATTTATACGCGTCGTTAAATACATCAAGCCCGTGTTGGATCACTCCAATTAACAAATACAGAGTTCGGAAGAAAAAGAAAAATGGCTCAGGAAAGAATTCACATACCGATCATCCGGGACACACCGATCATGGTGTACGAAGAGACGCCGATCATCCCGAATGCGCCCAAGAAGCATGTGATGCATCTGCTTCGGACCCAGCTCCGTCCATTGGAATCGTTGAAGGAAGAATGGCCGCTGAAACCTTACGGACGGCGTGGTGCATGGGGCTACGTGTTCAAATATACGACGGGGGAGCTTTGCCTCTATCAGCGAGGTGAGGGTGAAAAGCAGGGAGCTGTACCTTCTATAGCGATGCTGAACTCCAACGACTGGGGTGTACTGTATCACATGATTGTTCGACATTTTCGGGCAAACCCTGATGAAGGTGGCGCGAAGCCCGTCGATCCAACGCTGACACCAGGTCGGCCTCTGAAGCGTGAGTCCGTGGAGGGTGATGCACAAACAGGGTCTCCTTCTTGGAAAAAAAAAGTGCTTTACAGCATTGCGTGGCAGTCCAGAGCGGGTGTTTCAGGCACTATGTGCTTTCGCGCCTGCATTTGTTGCTACGAAGGGAAAAAAGGCTCGGAGGAGTTTTTTTTGGAGACCTTTAATACCAGCTGCGGAGTATTCCACACATTGCTAAATGTCCCGCTGGTCGCATGGAAGGAAAGGTTTGGAGGACCGGACGATAAAATCGGCTCACTTTTTCGCAGCTGCTGCTACTGGAAAGACCTTCTAGCAGTTAAAAAAAACCTGTTTCCTTCGGCCTCCATTCAGTCCTCCAGCTTTTAGTTCACCACGTCCACGATCCTACCAGTTTTTCTGCTTAACCCCGCCCCACGGACCTTCCTGCCACCCTACACATTATAAAGACTGCGATCGATCATTCCACATCAAGAAGATATGGAGAACGTCAGGAGTATCCATAGAACCAGCTCTCGCGTCCTCATCGATCCGCTGTGGAGCAGAACTCCGTTGGTGGAGTACCCGATCAACATGTTTGCGGATGAATCGTCGAATTTGATCTCCCCGGACCCTGACTCTCAGCCGGGTCCCTCTCGATCGCTGTTCACCATTCCTGAGACGCGTGACCCGGATCCAGGGTCCCTGGGAGATGATGAGGATCGAAGCAGGGAGGTGAGCGCTGACGACGGAGACCTTCAAGTGGATGAATCCCAAATCCCCGAGGATTTTGTGGAGCCGGAACCAGCATCTTCGCCTCCTGACACTCCAGAGGTTGAGGAATCCGAGGATGAGCTGGACGGGTGGATGCCCTCGGCCATCATCAAAACCGTCAAAACAGCGGTCATCCATCTGCTGGACATTGTGACTCACAAGTACCGGGAAGAGCTTTGCTACGGATGTCAGATCAGACATCCGAATGAGAAACAGCATCCTTGTTTACAGCAGGTGGACGAATATTTCTATCAAACTCACTTTTGCCGTCTGATGGAAAAACTGTGTACCGACCGTTTCATTCCTGCTATTCAATGTTTGTTATTCATGCGCAACATTAAAATCGACGATGTGCGAGTCAAAACTGTGGCAGAGACGTTGCTGAGAGAGATGAGATCCAAAGAAAAGTTTGTGGAAACTTTTGCAGATGTGTACGACAATCTGATCGGGCTGGATGTTGTGAAAATTGATGAGCTTGGAATTGTGAAAGAATGCTGGAATGAGAACTGAGGCAGGCCTGGAGCTGTCCTGATGTGTTCAGTATTGTTTTTTCCATCTAATCTTATTTTTAGTGTTGCATGTCATCATTTCTTTGTAGCTGGGCATACTATTCTTAATTTTAAAGAAACTTTAATTTGTGTGTTCCTTTTCAGTTTCATGTCCGTCGTGAGACAGGTTAGTTTTACCCTACTGATGATGTGTTGTTGCAATAGTAATCCTTCTTCCCTCCTGCTTGGTAGAAAAATTGCTTTGTGCGTGTGTTTTTTTAAATAAAACAACAAAAAAAAAGAATCTGGTTTTCTTTCAGTGTTTCTGAAAAAACATGACTGACAAAACGGTGGTTGAAAAAAGCATTCTACCCCCCTTCATCGACCTGCCCTCATCTGCCGAACCGTTTACGACCCAACCCTAAGGGTGTGTGTGTGTGTGTGTGTGTGTGTGTGTGTGTGTGTGTGTGTGTGTGTGTGTTCTGATCTGAGGAAGTCATTTGACAGTGTGGCGTCCTGTCTAGGTGAAGAAAAGCAGAGAGACGCGTATTTTGTGTCTGATTTAAGGAAGTTGAAGGAACTTGGACGCTGACGATGATTCTCTGGAGGTGAGAAGCACATCAGGCCTGTAGAGACGCTCGGTCTGGCTGTGAGTGTTTGAAGCTCGCTACAGGTGCTGATTCTGGAAGTGAGTACAAATACGGCCTTACAGCCTCACCATGCAGAGGTGCTAAAGCCATTTGTTTGCGTCAGTTGACGCATTTGTGGTTTTCCACAGAGTTTTTTCCCAATGTGTATTTAGTATGGTCAGGTCAATCAGAGAAGTTGACAAACGGATGAAAGAAATAAGTTAGATTAGATTCCCTCGTTCCGTGTCTTCTCATAGAATGTTCTTTAAAGCGTCTGAGTATCGATCCGTGTTGCTGTTTGTTGGGGCCAGTTGTATTCCGGGGCATTCTTGCAGGCCTGTACTACAGCCATTTCCTGCTCCTTAGTGAAGCAAATCTTTATTCTTACGATGGAGTCAGTAACCCCCCTGTGCAAATAGATCATGCTGAAAAACTACTCTGGAATTCCTGTTCTCTAATGAGTGGACTTTATGGTGAACGATACATGACAAAGTTATGGAAAAGCTTCTTACTTTAGCAGATGTGATAACACGGGTACTTCACTGTAAGAAACGGACTGATGAACAGGTGTCTGAATATGCAGAAAGATTTCTTCAATGTTGGAAAGAAAAGGCAAAATTAAAAGTGCCGCATAAAGCTGAACCCTTCTTTGTGTCAATGATCATTAATGGACTGGGAACACAGGATGCTGATACTTTAAAGAATTAGCAGCCCCTGACGTGTTTTCATTGAGTCCTGTGGAATTACGGAAAAGGACTAGAGAATTAGATGCAACTGGATTGTTTGCAAAAAAAAAAAAAAAAAATCTAAGATTCATGCTGTACAATACACAACTCTGGGAGAGTATAGACCGTTTGTATCAACACTACCAGGCTTCAGAGGATGAGGACGAGACAGGATGAGACCAAATCAACGACAATTTAGGGGCCGGGGTTATTATAATAATACTAATGATCAAACACTGGCAAGGGTGAAGAAACCTCAATGATAAGAGACTGTGAGCAGAGGGAAAAGAAAAAGAGATGAAGCTAAAGTAGCTAGACCCACCAGAGTGCCACAAGTGTTGAATCAAGGCCAAAACTCAACAAGTACCAAAGACAAACATTACACCAGAACAGAGAGCAGTTTCCTTTCTGTGGAGAAAAACTTCTACACAATGAAGAGGCCGACAGAACTGGGACGCTGACGGTGATCAAATAATAATGATGATGGTTATTCAGGCACAAGTTTCAAACACACCAGTAGAAATACCAAAGACTTGTTTAAACATTAAAGGGAAACCAAAAAAGTTTCTCATAAATGTAGGTGCATTTCTCTCTTGTATTCGTCAACAGGAGATATACTGTCCATGAAGTAATGACACTGTTCAAACTGTCAGCGTTTCTGGTGTCCCACCAAGAGAACCGCTGTCAAAACTGTTATCGGTCGAGAGAGATGGCTGGAAATTTCAACATGTGTTTGTGATTTAGAAATGTTCTCAATATTAGGAAAAGATATGCTATCAAAATTAAGATTATATAGCGTTTGTGCTCCAGAGTGAGTAACAGTAAAACATTCCAAACATACATCAGACGGTAGGACAGTATTTCACTGTTTGGCAAAAAGCAGCCTCTGTTTTTCTAAATGTTGATGTGGTGACTTGACTGTTCCCAATAGAGGGAATATTAGCGTCCTATCAAGCAGACCAGTAGATAAACCATTCTCGGACAAAGTCCACAAATACTGTTTGTCTCTCTCCAGAGGGACTGATGTTATTATTAAAAGATGTGCACGGAAACATTGAACCATTCATCTGTGCAGTTACAAATGATCATTGGGTCAGCGACTAATGCTTGACATTTCTTACCAGTTTCTTCATAGACAACCAGAGGATGAAAGAGAGGAGAGGAGGAAAAGTGAGCCCGTCTTCCTATCGCAAAGGTCTGCCTGAAACTGTTTGAGAGGTCTTGTAACAAAAACTCTATTCCTTGGAAAATGTACCCTAGTTGGTTTATGCAGAGTATAGGTGTCTTGAGATGATAAAAAAATCTTTCACATCTTCCACCCTAACTTTCTTCATGGCACGCTTTTCTGCCATCTGTGAGTACAATATAAATTCACCCCCCTCTATCCGTCTGTCTTGCTCCTACTCATCTCCTCAACACCTAACCCATCGTAAAAACTTCAAAGTGCAGTTACAAGTGATCACTGGGACAGTACGGGGACTAAAATGCTTGACATTTGTTACCAGTTTCTTCATAGACAACCAGATGATGAAGATAGCAACTAAAATGTTATTGTTTGGTCGTATGATGAGGACACTTTGCATTTTTGTTCATTAAAATCCTGCAAAATACAACGAAAGCAGAAGTTCATTCAGCTGGATGTGTTGTTGCAACCTCCGTCAGTTTGAGCGTCTGTTCCATCTAGATTGTGGACACAGCACGCAGATCATGTAGGACTGCTGGATATGGAACCTTATCAAGCAACAATTAACTATGCAAAATATCCTGTTTGTTAAAACAGTATCCCTGATCAAATGGAAAAAGAAATGGTGATCAGACCAGTGGTTCAAACACTGCTGAAACAGGGAGTCATTGTGTGTCTCCAAACAACACCCCAATAAAAACCCCATTCAGTAAAACAGAAAAACAGTGGCTCAGTAATTCAGAGATGGTTCAGTTTTAAAGTATCAGACGGGCAACAGAGTCACGTTATATGTAGGGAGTGCTTTAAACAAGATACAGGCAAGAGTTGACGCACAACTAATCTTTTTCACCACCTAAAACAGTGGAGCAAACTGCAGTACGGAGTGATTACTGTCTGTCAGAGTAGAAAAAGGATGAGAAAATGTATATTGAGTTGAAATTCTGTTTCTTGTGCACCTGGTTGAGACTGTTCAGAAAAGAAATTGCTACAGGAAAAGGTATGTAAAGCTGATGATTGTATTTGTTTCTTAAACTAAGCACTTTATTTTGTTCTTTCTTTGTTCTTATATAATGCTGCTCTTACAAGGGGTTGTCATATTTTGTTCTTTGGTAATGTTTCTGTGGATTTGTTAGAAAGGGGAAGAAAATCTGTATTTGCAAATCATGTAAAACAGTGGTGCAAACTGCAGCACGGAGTGTGTAAAGCTGTGCGCATTACTGTCTGTCAGAGTAGAAAAAGAGTGACAAAATGTATATTGAGTTGAAATTCTGTTTCTTGTGCAGCTGGTTCAGACTGATCAGAAAAGAAATTGCTACAGGAAAAAGGTATGTAAAGCTGATAATTGTATTTGTTTCTTAAACTAAGCACTTTATTTTGTTCTTTCTTTGTTCTTATATAATGCTGTTCTTACAAGGGGTTGTCATATTTTGTTCTTTGGTAGTGTTTCTGTGGATTTGTTAGAAAGGGGGAGAAAATCATGTAGGATTGCTGGCTGTGGAACCTTATCAAGCAACAATTAACTATGTGAAATATCCTGTTTGTGTTAAACAGTATCTCTTATCAAAGGAAAAAGAACTGGGGATCAGGCCAGTGGTTCAAACATTGCTGAAACGAGGAGTGTCATGTCTGTCTCCAAACACCACACCAATAAACCCCATTTTGAAACCAGGAACAAAGAAGTACAGATTTGCACAGGAAAAATAAATAAATTTCAGCGTCATTCCTTTAACTCCGGTTGTACCAGATGTTAATGCTATCTTAGTATCAGTAGCAGCCAGAGTGAAATGGTACACAGTTGTGTATTTGTATTCTGCTGTACACAGGAATACATAGGATTTGTTTAGTTTCACCTTCTGTGACCAACAATATCGCTTTACAAGTTTAACGTTGTTTGTTTTTTTTTTTTTTCAGACAGTCCAACCGTCTACGCTGCAGCTGTGAGACAGCAGCTTTCAAAGCTGACATGACCTGCTGACTCGGTTTTGTTTGGCGTACATCGACAACATCATTATTGTCTCTTATACAGAAAATTGAATTTGAGTTTGTGAAAATTATCAACCAGTTATTCTGTTTTTATTCAAGCGCGTGTCTACGCTTCCTGATTAAGTTTGTGTGGCTTTATTTTGAATATTTAGAATGAGACTCTGTCTTTGAATGATTTTACTATTCATTTATACCTTTTCTTGTATTTTATACACTTTTTTAAAAACCTTACCTCCTTTTGAGTTGTATTTTCAGATCTATATATTAGAACTTGGGTGGATGTGAAGGTTTTCCAGTGATCACGTTAACTGGGAAATATCAGAGAATTTCACGATGCTTATCACAAAGGACACGACATGTTTCAGAGTTTTGAGAGCAGTAACTTAAAATTTCAAGTTAGGAGCAGATTTGGTTATCTTCAGGTCACAAATAGTAACACTTTTGATTATTTGCTTTACATGTTAAGATGAAACCTGAGTTTCTTTTTTAGATCATAATTTTTAGGTTCACCTCTGGAGAGCTTTAAAAAGGTCATATAACCATCTAAAGTGCTACAGACACCCGGACATATCTGTTTGTAGTAAAATGTAATATCTAACAGACTGTTTGAAAATTGTATGATTGAAAAATGTTAATGAGTCTTTTTTCCCTTTCTGCAGCTCCGGCTCATAGAATGAACCTTCGATCGCTTCGCCGTCATAATCTTATACACGCGGAGTACGCGGAATGCATTCTGACACCGTAAATACTTTGTTCGTGAATCTCTGTTCGTATTTTTTTTATCGAAGACCCCTCGCAACTTGGATATTCTGACAACATCGCCGACCTTAAATCCTGTCTTTATTTATTTTTTTCTCTTGTCTCGTGGTGTAGGCGTACCGTACAAATTGTGAAACACTTGAAGGCCCTTACTCACATCAGCCGGGCGCATTTTTATACTGCTGTGGTGAGTGTTGTTATAGCTTTTTACTAAGTCTGGTAGGACTTCCACGCACCGTCTAGTGTTCTTAGCAGTGAAATATCTCCACATTCTGGTCTTTAGCGTTCGGTTAAATCTTTCAACCACGCTCAAAGGTGAGCCCGTCTTCCTATCACAAAGGTCTGCCTGAAACTGTTTGAGAGGTCTTGTAACAAAAACTCTGTTCCTTGGAAAATGTACCCTAGCCGGTTTATGCAGAGTATAGGTGTCTTGAGATGATAAAAAGTCTTTCACATCTTCCACCCTGACTTTCTTTCCCGTCTCATCTTGAACCGCTTTATGAAGCCGCTCTACCCCGCCGAAACTACCAGGATGGCTCGGCTTGTAATATAACCTCTTCATAACACGTTTCTCCGCCATCTCCGGGTACAATATAAATTCACCCCCCTCTAACCGACTGTCTGACTCCTTCTCATCCCTTCAGATGTGTCAACACCTAACCCGTCGTAAAAACTTCAAAAGACCTCAGACGGAAGGAAGTTGGGGGGGGGGGGGGGGGGGGGGGAGACAAATGCGCACTGGACATACGCTGGACAAATGGTGGACAAATGGCAAGGGGAGGGGTTTATTGGGGGCCATAAATCTTTCGTTTGACATATAATATCTTATCTATCTCTCTGATATCTCCATTTATTAATTTTAAAATAAATAAATAAATAAATAAATAAATACACTGTGTTGTTGCCCTTCCTGGGCGGTATCTCCTTCAAGCTGGGGTCCTCCAAGAGGCCTGGAAGCTTGGGGCTTCCTGCCCCTAGTGCCCCCATCCCTGCTGGCACCACTGTTGCCTTCAAACCTCACATCTTCTCCAGCTGCTCTTCAAATTCAATTAAATTCAATTCAATTGAGCTTTATTTATATAGCGCCAATTAGAACACAGTCAGTTTTAGTTTCTTTTACAGAGCAAACCCGACAGATCCACATGAGGAAGCAGAAGCAACTATGGAAAGGAAAAACTCCCTTTAAAAAGGAAAAAACCTGCAGAACCAGGCTCAGAGGTGGTGGCTTTCTGCTATTCCAGTTGGGGTGAGGGGACAGAAAGAAAGGAGAAAAGACATTTTCAGAGCTGGTGAAAGAAATAAATAAACTTTCAGGATAATGAGAACAACATTTTTTTTTTTTAGTTGTTTTTTTTTTTAACTAGAAATTGGCACTCAGAGAGCGCAGACCTCTGCCACAGCTCAAATCAGTCACCAACAACCATAAGAACACCATATATAATCACACAACATTGTGATCGGGGTGTGATCAGAGCCGAGCGCTGCAGCGTGCGGTGCCTCTCTCTGTCGCCCTGTCGCCCTCTCTCCCTGTGTGTGTGTGTGTTTATCTGAAAAGGAAAACCGAAAAGCAACATAATTTATGTTATTTTACTTCATTTTAATTTGAAAATTGACCGGATTCTCTCGTATTTTCCATTCCCGACTTCCTGTGAGGTGCGATCTGCACTGTCCAGCTTTACAACTGGCGGTGCACGGCGCGAGGCTCATGGAGAAAATAGAGAGGAGCAGAGCGGCCGCGGTCCACGGCGCGACCCGTTACGCACGAGGCGGTCCCCTGCGTTTCCTGTATGAACCGTCAGATAGGTTAACAGGAGCGGCGATCTTACAGTCGGTGTGCGGCGCTTCCCACTTCCGCGTCGGAAGCGGCGCGTCCTGTGTGAACTAGGCGTTTGTCGCCCCCTGTCGGCGGGCCTGCCCAACCATGTGAAAGACTCCCTATCTCTCAATGATAAAGAATCCTTTAAAAAATTCCTGGATCCAGACAGTGATCCAGATCATCACCAAAATTTAATGGATTCTAAGTTAGCCCAAGACCCACCTTTCCACAAAGTTTCATTGCAATCCGTCAATTACTTTTTCCGGGATCTTGCTAACAAACCAACCAACAAACCAACAAACCGATATGATTACATAACCTCCTGGCGGAGGTAATTATTTGGTAATTAAAAATCTACAATTAATTTTGTTGGGAAAAATTGCAAAAAAAACAAATTGTGGACTTAAAATCGGGATTCGAATGGAATCGTGGCTTGAGAGAATCACTACATCCCTATTCCCTCATCATTCTCATCTTCCCTCATTGTGCTGCACGAAGCTCAATTACAAAACACAAATAAAGATGCAATATTTCCTGGATCCTCCTCATTGACTTCTCTAACAGCCCCCTCCCTCCCTCCCTTTTCCTTTTTCTTCTCATTTTAGAGAAACACAGTGGATTGGCAGCGTCTCTTCAGCATTATTTGCAGGCTAAACAACTGAGAGACTGAAGCTCCTCGGGAGTACAGCGCCGCTGCTCATTACACACACTCGTACGCTCACACACTGACCGATACATCAAGGTAAAATAAATAAATCTTGTGTTTTAAACAATGTTCAGAGCCCTCTTCGTTATTTCTTTTAAACTGCACCTTGATGGTTCCAGTGGTGGGCCGGTAGGGCTGCACGGTTTTGCCAAAAAAAAACATCCAGATTATTTTCTCTGAAACCAATTTTTCGATTACGATTACAACTTTTTGTAAAAAAAAAAAAAAAAAAAAAAAGTACTTTTAATGTCTTTTATTGAACATTATTTTCTCTGTTTGGATTCAACAAAGCCCAAGTCCAAAAGTTACAATCACGTTACTGATTGAATAGTGCAAAACTGTCAATTATAAAATCCAAAGTGAACAATCAATCTCAAATATGCATCCTTATTGCCAGTGGACTTAATTCTGTTGCAAATAAACACAAGAATCCCTTGGGACTAAGAACACCTTAACTTAACACACTCCAGGTCCCTGTTCTTACTTAAAACAAACAAAAAAAACCATTAATAAAGTCACTTTTTGTAAAAGAAAAAGCCAGGAGCGACAGTGTGAACACGTTTTTCACGTTGGGTCGACCTACCTTTGGGTCGAGCCGGGGCCGCTTCGAGGAGGAGGTCCGAGGTTGGTATGAACACAGCCTAAAACTTTACTTCCCTGAGCAAATGTAACTTCTCCAGCAGTAGCTATGCTTCTTGTTGTTAGTTACCAGACGCTGAGCGAAGGCAGGCACGCACTTCCGTTATGACGTCATGAGACGGGCCGGAGAAACTACGGTGGCTCAGAGGCACCAAAAAGGACCTGTTCATGTGAAAAGCCGAAATTGTTCATGTACGATTTCAGCGTTTTTAACATCGTCTTAACCCAAAAAGTCGGTTACGATTCAAAATCGATTAATCGTGCAGCCTTACGAGCCGGGTCGACCTCTCCTGCCCCGCTTCCCATGAAGTGACATTTCCCTGATGAGACTCGTCTGGCGGGGAGAGCGTCGCTCAGACCAGCAACCCAGCAAAGTTTGGCCCCAAGGGGACTCTCAGCGGCCCTTGATTCCCATTTGCCCCTGTGGAAAAATTCTGCTGCTTTTTTATTACTTACAGCTTAAATGAAAAAAAAGAAAAAAAAAGTCAATTCTGCTCTCACCGTAGGCTACGGGCGCCACGCTTAAAAATTGATGGAAACAACAGAAAAGTATTGTAATCAAAAGACAAAGCGATGCTGCATTTTTCATATCTTTTAAAATGTAATATAGTGAATGTTTTAAGTCACTGCTCTTTTTCATCTAGACCCATGAAGTTCACATCATCTCCACATTTAAAGCCGTTTTTAAAATGAAACTCCTTTATTTATTTATTTATTTTTTTTCTCTTTTCATTTGAAGTTGAGTATTTGAATATCTGAGGTATCTCACAGGTCTGAACTCCTCTTAGCTTTGCGAACTGAAAGATGGCGGTGTGAATATTTCTGGCGGAGTGGTGGAGTTTCGATAGCGGGAGACGGAAAACAGCGGAGAGAGAAAGCTCCTGTAACGCAGACATATTCATGTGCGGCGGGTCACAGAAGTCAGCCTGAACCTGACGCCGACTGCAATCAGAAAAGATGAATGAGACGCCGACTTACACTCTATCATCATTCAAATCAACATATGGAGGCTGCTGGGATTGTTTACTGTTGATGAGTGTGCACCGTGGTAAAGATCTTGCTTGAATTTACATTTCACTGCACTGAAAATGAAGAAAATCAGTCCATCAGAAGTTCTACATTTAAAATACATCCCTGTGTTCTGGGAGTTTACACTTCAACACAGTCTTATGTTTGTTCCACAGAAAACAAGAAATAAGAAATATAAGAATAAAGAATATAATAAAATTACTGACCTTGTAATTCAGTCCACACGTTCCTCTCATAATTAGAAATGTTTTGAAAACAGGAAATAAGCTAAATTTTAGTTGAACAAGAAAAATACATTAATTTCTTTTTCAATAAGAGAAGGAAGGAAAAGTGAAAGGTAAAGGCTGCTGCTGCAGTGGCCTGTGATTCATGCTGGGGCCGTGCCCCGTGACGTAGTGAGTATGAAAGCATTAATAAACCAGCCGGGTCTTCAGACTACACCCACAGAGGCCTCCAGGTCTGCGTCACGGCGCTCCCGCTGGCGAGATAAATCCTACGGAGGGAAAACTCACAGTTCACAGATGAACTTAAACTCATGTCACTTCAGATTAAGATGTCGAGTGGTCTGCTCTGCACCCTTTACGATTTAAAACATTTGCAGATTCAAAAAGACAAAAGAAATTCTCGAAACTGGTTGAAAACTTACGATATCTGACTCAATATTCCAACGCCACCGGGTTTCTCGCACCTTTTTAAATGTCTAAAAGCATTTGTGCCGCGGCCGCTCAGGGCAGCGCGTTTCCCCCGGACACAGGGCAGCCGTGGGGAGCCATTCACCGCTCTCCGGTGCCTTTCTTTCATCCGTGTGCGCTCACAGCCGCCCGTGTGACTTACATGTTTCAACCCACAATGCTCCTGTGGAAGCGGCGAGAGTCAGCGGCAGTTGTTGACTCCGACAGAAAGCCGGGTGGGTAGGTTTTGACCTCTACCATGCAGTCAGACCATTCTGCCACCTCGGAGGGGGCTTGTTCATGGGAAGAAAGGAGCGCGGCCCGTGGCACTCAAGCAGCAGGGTACTTTGGAGTGGAAGCTGCGGATATAAAGGCCATGATTGATTTTTTTTTTTTCCCTCCACTCTTTCTGTAATTTTAACTTCTCATCTTACTCTCCAGTTTTGTTGCGGGTTTGTTTAAAGTGCACATGCCCGTTCCCCCGCGACAGAAGCAGAAAAGAATGAGCGTGCATGTGGTCACGGGTCAC
Source organism: Salarias fasciatus (assembly GCF_902148845.1). Taxonomy (NCBI): domain Eukaryota; kingdom Metazoa; phylum Chordata; class Actinopteri; order Blenniiformes; family Blenniidae; genus Salarias; species Salarias fasciatus. The sequence goes on along the minus strand of NC_043753.1, from coordinate 21,876,339 downwards.
GGGGGGGTAACAGGGGGGCAGCTGGCTCACTTTAGAGGCGGCTCATTTCAAAGATGCAGCAGGTTCAGGTGAAAGCTCTGTTTGGGTTTTCTTCACAGTTTGAATCAGTTTCATGACTCCATCCACTAAAATCACCCGGTTCTTCCGGGGGGATGTTCTTTGGCTTTTCCAGCTCTGTCATACTATGATTAAAGGTGCAAGTGACAAGGGACCACTTCACCCTCTGGGGTTGGAATGTTTTAGTGTTTTATTTTGGTAAGAAGACGCAGGAAGTAGAAGATGAACTGAAACCGGAGAGATGTGGTCTACAAGATAATGAATGTTTCATCTGAGGAGTATGATCTTCTGTCGCCGTTGAGATTTTGGCGTCCCGGTGGTTCTGAGGAAACTGACGTCCCGGGAACATGCTTTTCTTCAACATGTCTGGAAGGTGTAAATGATTGTGAAGTCACCCAAAACCATCTATGTATAAAAAAAAAAACTGAGTGAGAAATTTGATGGCAGCAACATTTTCTGATGAAAGTTCTGTCAGAAATACAACAATAAGTCTGATGCAATGAAGGCATACCATAGTGAACGTCTACTGTACATCTGTTTTACTACGCTGACTGTTTTGCTCCCTTTAGATGATTTTCTCAGGTCCACTAAAGTTTTGGTTCCACACACACACACACACACACAAACACACACGCACACAGCAGTCAGAGTGTGCTGAACAAAGTGTGTGGGAAAGCTCATTATCAGCTGCCTGTGAAAGACTTTAAAACGGTGCAGGAAACCAAATGCAGAAATGACATTTGCTGAAGAGATATGAAGGGACACATTCTCAGCGAGGTCAGGTGAGAAGAAATAATATTTGAAACCGGGGGAGTATAAAACTTTGTGACTGGAGATATGATGAACAGTGAAAGCAAAAACAAATAAGCTGCCGGGTTTCGCTGCACGCTGCTGGCTCCTCTCAGATTTCAACCCACTGACTGGCGCTGCCACGAGAAAACTGGGAAAACTGGGAAACATGAGATTAACACACGGCATTCAAGAGAGTGCAGAACGTGGACGGTGATAATCTAAGCTGTTTATGAGTATGAGAGCTCTTCAGCTATAGATTACATCTTATGCATTGATCCATCTTCTATACCGTTTCTGTTCAGGACCGCTGCAGCTAAATTCCATCATATAATTTCCATAGAGTGTCGTGAATGTGTTAAGGCTCAATGATAATTCGTTCAGTGCTGAACATACCGAACCTGGTTCCAGACTGGAGGCCAAAACCACAAACTATTCTACATCGTCCTAAATTTTCCCTGAACTCTTCTGTGTTTTTGAGCATAAAAAGAAGTTATTTCTTTCTTTAAAAACACCGTACCTCTAATGCACAGTGTGAATTCTAATTAACTGTCTTGTCTTCTGCACGAACCTCGGTTCAGAGCCGGTTTCAGCTGCAGCCAACAAATAATGATTTCTCTCCGCTGCATCTGGACGAGGCGATAATTTAATGGCATCTTTCCAAAATAAGACCTGATTAAATTAAACCATCACTGCTGTCTACCTGGCTTCTGCCTTTGCTGCTGGTTTCCTCCAGCTATCGGGTTTCTTCAGGTGAACCTTCATAATGTCTCGCCGTGTTCGTTGTGCACGTTTTGATTATGGCGCGTTCCTCCCCCTCTGAAACCGAGGCGTCACTGGAATGACTGCCGCTGCTGGATTTGGCACCGCTGTGCCACAGGTTGTTATTCGCAGTTCATCTGTTGTCATCTGTAGACGCTCCGTACGCTAATTTATTCTCTCTGGGAATAATGGTAATCTCGCTTTTGTTGAGCTGTCGTTTCAGACGCCGTGGACGAAATCGCAGACGAGCGACAAAAGATTCAAACTCCTCCAATTTTAGTATCCTGAAATATCCTCAGTCATCAGAGAGAGAAGCCTAATCAGTTATGTCAGAGTATTTCCACTCTGGGCTGGCTTTGTCCCGCTCCCCAGTCTGCCTTCTTTAATCGTCTTTAATCATCCACACACATGCTTATGTCACATATTCAATTATTCAGCAGCTTATGGAAATGGAGAACAGTTCAGCCTATAAATTCAGTTTGATTAGTGGAGCTGGGCTCATAAATGACGATCAGCTGGAGCTGTCAGCGACGAAACAGCCACAGTGTGTTAGAGACATTAAAGCTCTCCTGTAACACTTGACTCCGCCCTTCCAGGGATTTAGATTTTGTTAATGTAAAGACTTCCTGGAGTGGTTTTTCACAATTTACAGAATAGAATTGTCTTGTTCAGGATGTTTATACTGTCTTCAAGCGTGCCATTTCACCCTCCGTCTTTTTAAGGGCCGGCTAGATGAAGAGAATAAAGCTCCACTGAACACTGAAGCTTCTTGTTCTTGTTCTTCTTGCCAGCCCGCTCGGCTTGTTGGACGGCGCCTCATGGATTCCTGAACCGGCTTCTTTAAAGCGTGGAAGAAGGAAGAACTCCCCCCTCAGAGGGTTTCAGCCACATTATCTGCCTCCAAATCGCACGCCGCACGTGACTCAATCTGGAGTCCAAGAGGAAATTCTGGATGAATACTGATCTTTTGAAAGTTTTCACAGAAATGTCTACGGCGTTGGGATGGTCATGCATTCAAAAGTATAATTCGTCTGTGAGTTAGATGTGTTTAATTTGAAATATCTGGTAAGTTTATAACTATTACACTTACATACAGGAGCTTTTATTTTGAAAGTGTGATAAACACCTTCATGGAGCGCACAGTCGGGCCTCTTCTCCACTGGCAGACCGTTTCAGCAACGTCATAATTGCTTTTCTTACGGCAAATTTGCTTTTACTTTCTCTCAGTTAATGAAATTAAACCAGAACATTCCTCCCACAATCAGCAGTGCAGTAGACCTAAATGTCAGCGGCTGCTGGATTTCTTCATTCAATTTGAGCAAACACCCAGGAGAGAGAGGCTGTATGGCATGAATTGATTGACAGAGTTCTATTACAGGGGCTTATCAGACCCCTCTCTGCAATTATCCAGGTTCAGTGCGGTGGTGGGATTTGATTTGTGCCGGGATTATTGTCACAAAAGCGCGTGCAGAAAGGGGCGCTGCTCCACATCGTGACCCTGCCATGATTTTCATTAGCATGTTCTCCCCTGCGAGCGCTCTGCCGGCGCGTTGTTTTGCTGTCCCTGTTTTCCTGGCTGGAGAAGATTGGGGAATTCTCTTTCCTCCCACCACCGACTTCTTCTTCTTCTTTTTTCTTTTTTTTAAGTGGATTTGGATATTTACATGTGACATTTGGTTGTCAGTTTGTTGTCTTTAAGCATCCTTTGGCTGTGAAAGTTAAAAGCGTGCCGTGAACAGCCTGTGTTGGCCAAAAACAGCACTATGGAAACTAGAGGTGTCCCCGACTAAGAATTTCCATAGTCGAATCTGATTCGTCCGATCCTGCCAATAGTCAGCGGCGGTGGCGGCGGCGGCGGGGTGGGGAGGTCGGGGGGGGGGGGGGGGGGGGGGGGGGGGCTGCAGAGCGTACCGACACGGGGCGTCGGAGCAGCGCAGCACAGTGCAGAGCGGTGCTCACACGGCACACGGAGCGTCGGGGTGCCTATGCCTACAGCCGGCCCTGATTGCACTAATAATAATAATAATTAAAAAAAAAAAAAAAAAAAAAAAAACAGCGCAGGCAGGTAAAACAACACTTTTGTTTTTTTCTTACACACTGAAACACAGACTGGAACAAAGCGTCGGTAACTCTAAACATCAAACAAATGAAGTATAGTTCAAATGACCAGAACCAAACCCTCTTCTAACAAACGGGCTAAAGCATGTAATTTATTTGTATCTATAATCTCTGCAGATAAGCTCACATTTTTTGGCTAAACAATTTCTCACATTATCTGCTAAAATTAAATGAAATAGGCTTAATTGCACTGTGTCGGTCCGTTTCGCAGCGCAACATCCATGCAAAAACAAACACTGCATTAAATAGAATTAGCATTTTAGATAAATAAAAATAATAATATAATAAAAACCTAAAATATTAGAATCAAACGAAATAAAAGTCAGCATTAAAAATAAGAATTGAGTAACAGAACCGTCTTTTATTAGCCCAATTATCTGGCTACTTACCCGTTTAAGCTGGAAAGCCATGTTGCTGTGGAGTGATATGAAAGGACACAATTTGCATTTGATTTTTTTGGATCATCTTTGACTTGGTCTGAAGTTCTGTTTTTTTTTTTTTTTTTTTCCGACATTGTGAGCCTTTTAAAGTTCAGCCAAATCACCACTGAGATGCTGCTCTGTGATGGAGCTCTGTGCAAAATCGGATTGTGCCACTCACCATGGTGGTTCATTCACAAACACTAAATAGATGCGTGATTGGCAGTCGAATCAGGCCCCTTCAAACGAATCATCTAACGACTATCTGAGGACACCCCAATAGAAACATGTTAAAAAAAAAAAAAAAAAAAAAAATTAAGAATATGTTGTGGTGTTGTTTGGGAAATTATAAAATTAACCTTGTGTCACAAATGGGAAAGTCATGTCAAAAACAAAACGTGCCACTGTGAAGTGAAATGGTTGTTCAGCATAATTCAGATCTGTTTTAATAATAGAAGGCTACAAAAAATGAAGAAAGAAGTAAGTACAACACTAACTGAAGAGTCAAATCTTCCCATCTGTGCATTGAAGCAGCAGTCCAGCATCAAACAAACCTCATCTCTGTAAAATCCCAGCTAAACACAGCTGACAGCTCATTTCTGTCTGCCAGAGGACGTTCATTAATAGTTTGAAGTCAGTTTGAAGAGACAGCTTCAGCAGCTTCGTGCTGCTACAGAACTTCTTCAACAGGTGGCTTTAACGTTGGTGACAGGAAGAACTGATGAACGAGATGAAGACGGCAAATTGAAGTCAGCGTTGGTTGTAATTGGACTAAAGTCTGTGAAGTGCATTTACCTAAAGCAGCATCCGCCCTTTAAACCCTGGTGTTTATGTAGTGCCATGCATCCTGCAGCCATTTCTTCTTCTTTTCCTGCCGTCACTCGTGCGGCTTGTACATTTTAATACTTTCACAGTCAATCGTAACAGTCAAGCGCTGGCTAGTGCTAACAGGCGACAGAGGGAGCGCCTGTTTTCACGTGAACACTGAGCGGTAAATATGGGCGCGTTTAGTAATTTTAACCATCTTGATTTCACAGGATTCATTCTAGCGCAGAGGTCTGCAACCTTTATGACCTAAAGAGCGATTTCAGTGACTTTCTGTTAAGTCAAGTTGTTCTGGAGCCATAAAGCACGTCTGTCCATTAAAATGAGGCGAATGCAGCTCAGGAAGTTTCATATGATGCACAAACAAAAACTAGATCTTATGATGCATTCATGAAGTTTTAACTCCAGTTCAGAACAGTGAACATTTTATTACACTGAACCAGTTTTTGTACCTGATTTTAACAGTTTTGTTCTTTTCAGGCTTTTTTTTGTTGACAGTTTCGAAATTTTGAAATTTCAGCTGTTTTAGCCATTTTACCTCTTTTTAAAAAGTTTTGTATACTTTTTTTCTGCCATATTTAACGTTCTCATGTTAGAAATTGTAGACATTTCAGGTTTTTTAAGGAGCTCTATAATTTTTTTTATCCCATTTCTTGTGTTTATTTGCAATTTTTCCCAATTTTACTTGAACCTTTTTTTTAATCCCTTTTTAACCAAGAGTGACGAATCATACAGCAATTTAAAAATAAGTTAAATGTTTATTCACGCATCATGTCGTGAAGGCTTCGTGGAGCCGCTGCGGTTGCAGACTCCTGTTCTATCGCGTCACGATCAAACGCAGTGGGATTACAGTTACTTTATAACTTGTTATTCCCACTATTACTCATTTCATATTGGAATTTTTCCTGCAGAAGCAACAGATCTGGTTACACTGAGTCTGCTCAGCACACGACGGTAAGCACGAAAAATACTCCCATGAAGGAGAAAATGCACAAACAGGCACACACACACACACACACACACACACACACACACACACACACTGCTATATTCAAGTGCAGGCACTCTGTTGCGCCTTCATTCATAAACTCATACATGCGCAATCACACGGGCTGCATTAACGTGCACACTCAGTGAACCGAGACACGCAGGGGCCGTGTATTTACGCATGCAGCCACAACACGCCGAGGGGATGATATGATGGCAACACGCTCGCATTCGCCCGCACACGCCACACACAGATCATCTCCAGAGGCCTGTGAACACAGAGCAAGAGGGAGAATATAAAATGTAAATTTTTGTCTCGCTACATAAAAATGCAGCCGGCGCAGACAAAGTGCATTTCCATAATGACTCCGGCTTGGTGTGCATATGGGGCGTCGGCCTCCCCCTCGGCAGGCGCTGCATGTGAAATGAGCCGCCGCTCCGGCTGCCTCTTTCATGAACTCTCGGGGGCTCGCCCGTCCGCCGGCGCCTGCTGCTCTGACATTAAACGCGGCGGCGCCGAGCCAGACAGGTGGACAACTTTATTCAACATTCATGACGTCTGTCCGTCCACGCTTGGAGACGGCCGGGCGAGGCGGGCGAGGCTGCTGCCTCTGCAGGAGTGGATGGAAAGTGTTTGTGGGGGAGAAGGAGGAGGCTCATACAAATGAGATGACAGCTGCTTGAGCATTATTTAGTTTTATCAGTGGATTAATGCTGCTTAAACCTTCACAAGCAGCTCAATATTTACAGATGTGGGAAACTTCTGTATTTACCTTTCTGCAAGATTTCAGCCTCATCTTTCCCTGGATTAATCAGAAAATGAATTTATCTGCATCTGTCTTTGTTTATTCCAGTTTCACTTAAAAAATTTAGATTTGCTTTAATTATTTTTAAAGAGACTCGTGAGTTCCAGTTTTTTGCCTTCTTTCATGCTTACTTGCATTATTTTTCCCCGCCTTCATGTTTTCTTCAGTTTAATGTCTAATTCATGTTTCAGTGTCTTATTTCTAGTTGGTCTGGTTATGTTGTCTCTTAAATACTTCATGATTTAAACTCTAACGATGCAGTTTTCATGCAGGGTCACTGCTGGGTGGTGGGAGTTTCTCCTTTCCACATCTCCTCTTCTTGCTCTTGTGGATCTGTCAGGTTTTCTCTCTAAAAGTCAGAAATTACTACGTTGTAATTCGCACTTTTTAAATAAAGCTGAATTGAATTGAATCTTCTTCATTCTCTGACAGCCAGGCTCTGAAACAGACGACGCCACCGTGCGGCCCGTTGTCTCTTTTCTTAAAATCTCTTTCAGCACGATGCACACAGTAACAGCAAACTGCAGAGAGAGTCTTCATCACAGACTGAGTGACTGACGGTGAGATCAGACACAGGACTGAAATTGCAGAATAGCTTTCTGACACGGCGCAGTGTGCTTATTATACAGAACACGCTTTAATGAAAAACATATGCAGGTGGATATTAGACACCACTCTGGAGCCATAAATCTACTGTTATAGGTTTTTTTTAAGGCGTGGCTTCCTCTATATCCAAGCACACATCTTTACATTTGAACTCACTGAAAGTTTAATTAATGAAATAAACTTCCGTCTATGTGTAAAAGTTTCTGTTATATATAAAAACTAACTACATATTTCTTATATGTGAGGACCACAATGCATTTCAAGCTGCTCAAATCTGAATGATGAGTGAAAATAATGCCGATATTAATTTGCCAGTCAAAACCTGCACACGCTCATTCAGGCAGGAAAGTTTTTGCAGATATTATATTATAAAAACTCACACTGTTCCTCAGTTCTTAGACTCGGCATGGCCAGCTTCTGTTTGTGTTTTTAATCTCATCAGATTTTCTTGTATTTCCCAAAAGCATCACAGTAAATCTAATAGTCACCTAGACAGCTGTCGCTTAAATATTTGAGAGAACAAAAAAAAAAAGGTTTTATTCCATTTTATGTTGATGATTTCATTTTTTCAGGACAGTTTAACAACTAAGTTTAAGGATTAAATGTCTGCCTTGTTAAATGTGACGTTTAATATATATTGGAGATCGAGGTAAACTGACACAGGCCGGATCTCATGACTGCCACAGACGAGCCGCTTTTTAATTCCTGCTTTACTGGAAGAGTCAATAGTGTTGTTCTGCTCATCAATAAAGTCATTTCCACCCGGCTGCAGCTTTCCTTACAAGGAATGGCGAATAATCATCTCAGGCTGAGAACACAGACAAGACAGCGGTGCAGACGATGTCAAAGCAGGAGGAATGGAACAGGATTTCTTCACCAGTAGAAAAAGAAATGCGGATTTTTAAAATATTCAATTATGTACACTAGAATTTTTCTTCCTGTTTACTAAATGACTCTGTTGGACGTTCAGGGGTTGCAGGGTATTTGTATTTTCCTTGCTTTTTCTCAGTTTTGACTCAAACATATCAGGAATCAACGATTCAGCACAGAGGTGTAAGATTTGGAGGAGAAGCTGCGGGAAACCGAAGATTGGGGGGAAAAAGCCTTCTTCAAAAAACCCTCGCTAATGAGCTGGCGAGAGATTTACATAGCCTGATGACTAAGGATCCTGGATAATTACCCGTGAGCAACCTCGAGGTTTAATCTGCGATGAGTGGCGACGCCGGCCAATCAATCCCCGCCTCCGGAGGTCAACAGGAACAGCGACTCCCTCGGTTTAACATCCGCCATTTGTTGACTCGACGCGCCGCAGGAGGTCACAGGTGGCCCTGTCTATAATTTCATCATTAGCTTTCAGAGAGGCGGGCGAGACGGGCGGCCGAAAGGAGGAAGAGCGACGCCTTGGCGTCTCACGGCGGCGGGACTGAAGAGAAGCGTCGCACGGCGATCCGCGACATGATGGAGTCGTGGAGGGCATCAATAATTCAGCAGCAGCTGAGAGCGCATTTAAACCAAACCTGCCGTTTCCTCAGTTCCCTCTGACAATAAAGGCTCAAAAATAGTAACAAAGCAGTAACAATGCGGACCCGGCGCGGCGCGTAATGTTTCCGAAAAGCCGGATTTACACTTCAGAAGCCAAACACGCACTCAACTTCCAAACGGGCGCATGTTTTCCCTGACATTACCAAAGCCATTCAAGGACTCGGCTTCATTCGGAGTGAAAGCATGTCAGATTTGATTGATTGGAATGATATAATGCCCGCTCGCCGTACCACACAACTGTCGTGGAAATAGGCTGACAGCTGGAGCGGATACTTTATCAGACTTATACAAACGGATTTATCAGCGGCGCCTCCGAGCGCAGCGTGTTGGGATCAACACATTTGTGTTACGGGGAGTCACAGTTATCCAGTCAAATGATTTCAGTTGATATGGAATGAATATTTCTCTCAAGTAACCAGCTAAAGACCGGCTTCAGAGCTCTGATCATCGATCGATGTGGATTTCAAGGTTCACAAACCGCCGCTTGTTAGCAGACCGCAGCGTTTTGGTCAAAACAAAGCTTTCCTTCAATAATCTGTCTGGATGTTCTGCGCTCCGTCCACATCACTGGTCTCAATATAGATTTCCCAACAATACAAGTAGTTGAGGGGCTCTTACATAAGGAGACCGGTAACCTTTATGCTTGGTTTCCGGAACACGACAATCCCATTTTTTTTCTTTTCTAGCATGCTTACTGACATTCACTGCAACATGGCAAACAATGTCGTGCCTTCGGTCCCTGGAAATACCCTCAGCTGAGAGCCACACACACAGCACAACCGGTACTAATGGGTCCTATTAGCGGTGACAGGATTTTCATTAAAGGTAGAAATTATTTGCGGCGCTCCACCGTCAAATCTCAAGAAAGGGCCCCACGCCGCTCCGGTGAATCAGCCTCAAATTCATAAATGATACTTTGATAAAGGGGCTGCTTAATTTGAAGTGCTTTATGGGAGGGAAGCGCCGCTCCATGGGCGTGTGCATTCACACGCTGGGCTCAGCATCAGCAGCGCATCTCGCATTCAGCGATCGCTCCTCATCTTCCCAGAAAATACAGCATGAAAACAATCCTGGCATCTCCAGCTAGACGCTGCGTGCGGCCGCCGCGTTTTAACTCTGCTTTCTTTCCAGCGGTGATAAAAGACCCACGTGCCATCGCGACTGCACTGTTGAAAACCATCAATAATTCATAGGTATGGCTTCATGCAAGCAGCGGTGCGCTCCCTCCAGTCCGCTGTCCGTCCGTCCGTCCGTCCGTCCGTCCGTCCGCCCTGTAGCCTCAGCTACATTCCCGACACTGACGCCAGGCGGTGCAGCGAGGCGGCAGGGCCAATAAAACAACGGCTTTTTACGGCTTTGGAGGAGGCAGCAGTTCAGGCTTAAAAAGCCTTACACTTGATTGGAGTAAGTCACATTTACTGAGCGCTGATCTCCCACTCCATTAGCCGCAGTGCATAAAGGGCACTAATCCAATGCCGCTCTAAACAAGCTGTGCTGACGGCGGACAGCCTCAGCAGGGGGAGTGCTTACTGTTAAATACTGTATGGAACACACAACCTGCCTGTTTAACGACTGCTTTTTTTTACTAACTACCAAAGTAAACATAAAAGTGAACCGAGGAGTGACAGTACTGAATTTGAAAATGAGTTTGACTCCCCTGATCGAAGCTAAAGATCTGAATGCGGCTTTTCTCCTGCCTCCGAAAGAGAAGCTTGGTTCTCCTTGAGGGATCTTTGTCCGCCTCCTCTTTCACCACCACCCTCCTGATGGAGCGTACAGCGTCCCAACACCCGGCTGAGCATGCTGGAAATGAGCGTCGCGCCATCACGACCCACACCAGCGTCGACCCGGCGCTCCAGGATGCAGTCGCGGATATATAGTGCGTGACAGTCGAAGACTCAGACAAGAGAACGGCGAGCAGCTCATCTATCACGGCGACAAGCTGCGTCTTAAAGAATGGATGGCTGCAGCAGCCTCGGCCGGCCCGCGTGATGAATCTACACGGCGCCAGCCAGAAGTAGGCCCTGCACCTGGGTTTGCCTCCGGGCCGCCATCTCCTCCAGTGAACTCAGCAGGGGGCAGAAAAACACAGCTCTGATCTCTGATGGGATCAAAATAGGATGAGTTTGCTGCTGGTCAAGCTGGTCAACCTCGGGGATCCGGGGCCATTACGAAACGGACCGAGGCAGCGGGGAAAACTTTCTGGAACTCTGTTTCCAGGGAGAGAAATGAGTCTGAACTTTTGGGAGTTCACATTTCAAAATAAAACTTTGGATTGGGTGTAACGGTCCATTTTAAGACACTTCAAGACTATTAAAAGTTAAACTTTAAAATTTCTTTGTTGTTAAACATCTACATTTGAATGAGGTTTGGTGTTCTGCCGTGCGTCATGCAGCTCATAAAACATTCAAAGAGTAAAAATGTGGTGTTAAAAAAAAAAAACACAGACGGACGGATTATTTTAAGTTTCTGAATACCTGGACTTATCTGGCAGCATCTAATATGGATAAAGGCTGATTTACAGGAAGTGGGAAATCCTCCAGACTCAGCAGAGCTGATTCCTGTGTCCTTGACAAGTGCACTTAATTAAACTCCCAATCAGCTGTTGACTGCTTCCCCTGCCTCATCAATAAAGCAATTGAACCGCATGCAGGAGCGCCTGTCTCCTCACGTTAAGTCCTCTCCGCTGAGCTGCATTGTCAGCTCATTTATCACCAAAAAAAAAAAAAAAAAAAACCGACGTCGCTCTTTTAGATTAACGGAACACACAAAGTAGGAACTCTGACTCCGAGCAGCCTGTTTATCCTGCTAATCCACATGTTACACTTCAGCAATAAGCTTCCAGAAAACAAACTAAACGGAAACTAAATTCAAAATTTGTGACATTAAGAAGGTTTTTTTCCACAAAACTCTGAAACTTTTCTCCTGTACATAGTTTCCGCGGCGCTGTCAGTCGCCCAATCTGCCGCCGGTGAAGGTGTCATTCATCAAAACTCCCCGAGAACGTATAATGACGCAATTACATAAACAATGATTGGCAGTCTAAATAACGGCGTATTTGTGAAGAACCTTTCAAAAGGGTGTATATTTGCATAAGCAACAAGGATTAACGCGCCGGTGGAGCAGCTGCTCTCACTGGGAGGCCCCGACGATAACAGCTCTCCCTGATTTGGCGTAATCAGGAGAAACTTTGTGTTTTGAGGTTAAATTTGAGTGAAATTGAGAAGTGGCTGAGAGGGGAAGGTGAAAGAGAGAGCGGCACAGACACACATCCACACCCGGCTGCTGTACCAGTAGAATTAATGTATTACTGTACGCAGGAATGCCTTCACATGAACAAATCTGCACATGCTGATTGATCGCACTTTCTCAAAACTATTCAGTTGCATCAAAAAAGATTTGAGCAAATGTTACATAAAAATGCCGCTGCTGTCCTGGTGTGGCACTCTTCTTTATACACACATTAGTATCCTCATTAATCACGTTTTATGTAACACGCAGGAACATTTTCATCAGTTCTTGAACAGCTGTGAGATGCCAGCGGTATTACATTACTAAATGTTATAGAAAAGGTGGTGGTGGTTGTTTTTTTTTTTTTGTTTTTTTTTTCTTCCTTCATCTTCACACTCAGGTCTTTGGTTAAAAAAAAAAAAGCAATAACAAATGCTCCAGCTGGACATTTTTCTGGCTCCCTCGAGAAGCAAACACAACAAAAAGGGGAGCTTAACTGGATTTTCACCTCTGCAGCACTTTTCCAGACGTTAGATGGAGCTGCAGGGATTTTTTTTTTTTCTTTGAGGTTAAAGGACAACATCAAACAGTCAAAAATGAGCAATCTGGGTCCTCTTATCAGAATAAACTGATGTGTGGATTTAGTTAAAACCTCGCATGCATCTTAAATCTTAACGGAAAGTTGTAATTGAGACCTTTTTGTTTCTTTTCGCTCACTGACTCTGAGGGAATCATTAAAAGAGGCTCAGAATGGAGGGAATAAGTTAAGAAACACTCATCTTCGTGTGTGTGTGTGTGTGCAATTCACACCACACACCCTCCGACTGCACCTCAGCCCCTCCAGCCTACAAGAGTATTAGGCCTGTAAAATGTCTGACACATTTCAATTTGACAGTTTCTTCCTTTCTTTTGGCATTTCTAATTTGAAGCAGCTGAAGCAGGTGTCACTCTCCGCCGATCCAGACTCTCCGCCCGGCTTTTCATTACAGGGGCCCGGATTGCACTCGGGCGTGAGGTAAATTGGTTATGTCTAAAGTCAAATTATATCCAGGTCTTTGCAATTCAATTCACTTATTGAAGAAAAAAAACGCTGCTAAAAAGGAATGTTTCGAGTTGCTTTTCACTTAAAGATGGCTTCACAAAGAAGGGAAACTCACACCAGATTGCTTTGCCAATTTCTGCTCCAGACATGAGCGCAGGCTTCGTGTCGTACTTGACGGGGAAAGAAAATGCCTGAAAATGGAAAAAGGCCGCGTTCCTCTCAGACAGCGATGAAGAGCAGGAGGCCTGCAGACGGGGTGGAGGGCGGAGGAGGCCTGGCACGACTAAAGTCAAGGCTCAGATTAGATTTGAATAACGACTTGATTTCACAGTATTCGTCTTTTGTCTCATATTGATCATTTTTTTTATGGTCAGTGAGAAAACACCAAGACTGTACATATTCTTCCATTCCTGCAGGTTGACGCCCATCAGGAGGAAGGCCGAGCGGTGCCTGACAGGATTCAGTAAATGATGGAGTCCTGCCAGACGGGCTGCGGAGGACGTGGTCGGAGCTTCTGCTCGGCTCACCCGAAGCTCCTCCTCCAGACTGTCATCCATTGTCAGGGCCGGAGTAGCTTATTGACGAGGCCATTGATTTTCTGATTAATGGACCTCTCCAGCATTGGCATTTACTGCTGCCGACATCATTTTAATGTGTGCATGATCGATACCCCCGTCAACACAGAGAATATCCCGCCGTCAGGCTGCGGGGGATTTGTCTGGGCGCATGTTCCCATCAGACCGGTCATGGGGAGCTCCGATAGGGCAGACGGTTTGGCCACAAAAGGCTTGGAAACAGCTTCAAACTGAATGAAACAATTCCGAATGTGACAGTGAAGATGTCACCTGTCGTCACGCTAACAAAGTTGAACACGACACTGTTGCTGATGTGGCAGTGAGAAGCAAGGCATCCTGCCCCGCCCTCTGACCTGAGGAAGGAGAAGAAAACCTCTTTGCCACAACAGTAACTTCGTGACTTAAATATAACATACAGGCAGAGTGAAGCCGCCGGTTTCTTCCCCCTATAAACAACACCCTGTCGACAGCCGCTCGTGAGCAGCGCGTATGGAAGCTCTCGCACTGCCGGTGTGAGCCGAGGTGTGAATGAGACATTTGAATCAGTGCAAAGTGCCTTGAGACCCTGAGGGTGTTAAAACGTATCAGTGGAGTCAATTTTGTTCAAAGTCAGTGTAAATTTACATCTGTCATTATAACCAGTGTGTTAAGTGGGTCTGTTTTGTTTTTTTGTGGCATTTAAAGACAAGATGAATTTCCAGAGAGTTTGCAAGCACATACTTCTGTGGGGGGTTTGCATGTTCTTACTCCCACAGTCCAGTTTTTACTGGCCATTTGCTCTCTAAATCAGTGTGGCATTGATGTCTGCAATAAGGATTGTCTGTTTGCCTGCATTAGATGAACCATTACTTCCTGATTCTCACCTCGTCTACAGTACACTGGGATTTTCTCCACTTTCCGATAATCCCCTTCAGAACGAAGCTCTTTGAGCACATTCCTACAAACAGCTTGAATCTATTTGCAACTCTAGTTATTTTTCTGTCAACATTTTGTTGTTGTTTACAGCGTTTTAAACTGCAAGCTTGCTAATTACTGACAGTTACAGCGACTGCCATTCAGCTGCTGTGCAGTTTGCGCGCCATATGCTTTTCTCACACGCAGATCACCAGCAGGACGGTCGGTATCAGGAGAAGCTGTCATCATCTGATGCCGTTGCGTACGATGATGTTTGTTTTTGCTAGTTCGACCGTGATGCGGAGACCAGAACTTCCTCACCTCGCAGGGCGGGAGCGACTCTGCGGGCTCCTTTAGCAATGCGCATTCATGTGAAACCCGAAAGAAGGAATTTATTTTATTTATTTGGTTGAAGCCCAAACGCCCGGAGGGGATCCCCTGGGCCGCATCTATTCCGACGCCCAGTCAGGTCAACGGCGATTGCTTCATTAGTCATCAAGTGTCCATTACTGCTCAGGTAATTACCTTTATACACTTCTCTTAGGGTAATGTATGTTAGCCATTACAGACGGCCTGCTTCATTTTAAACGTGAGAAACAGCAACAGCAGGCAGCGTTGTTAGTGAAAATTTAATGACTTTTAGCAGGTTTACCTAAAGACGGATTCAGGAATACAGTCACAGTGTTCATTTCCACTGGGATCTATAGTAATCACAAAAAGTTAACAGGGAAGCAAAAAAAAAAAAAAAAAAAAAAAAAAGAAAAAGTTTCTCTACCAATGATTTGAAGGTTACTTCATTGATTGTGGCTTTAACAAACCGTTTCTGTGCTTAGAAACAAGAAAGGGAACAGGATTTTTCCTTAAAAATATCTTAACCGTTAGCTTTTTTTTTCTTTTAGTGTTTTATTTTTCAATGTTTTTGACATTTTTTACCCATGCCTGTTCTTTCTTCAAGATTTAAAAAGAAATTCTGGTTTCCGCTAAACAAGTGAACCTGTAATTGGGGCGATACCGCCGTCTCCACACCAGGAAAATAGAAACACTCTGAGCTTTCCCAACTCTTGCTGTGGGATTACTCTGCTTTCTGCGTTCCACGCTGCATATAAACATAAATACAGCCCATTAACGGCGAGCTACTTGTGTTTGAAGCCGTTCTGCTCCGTCATGTCGGACTAAAGGTGCTGACAAGGGCAGGCGGAGAGGCAGAAACTCCAACAATAGTAATAATACTAATCATAAAAACATCTGTCAAAAACCTTGGCCTCACATTCAGACCTGAAGTCTTTCCATCAACATTTTATGGCCTGCAGGAGCAGATTGGGTCATATATTGAGGATTTAAACTAGGCTGCATTGAGACGGGGTGAACCGGGAAGGCGCGTTGTGCTGTGTGTAATAGCCTCCTCGAGGCAGCGGTCAAACTCACATCCCTCTGAACTCCACTGAAAGCCATCAGGAAACCACAGCAGCCGCAGTGTTCAGCCACCCTGGAGAGGAAAAAACACAACACCGCGACTTCTGGAGACAAACTGCGGCGCGAGTCTGCGTCTAACTTCTTTTATGACTTCTTAAAGTAAAGCATTATGGCGTTTTCAAACGTGTTTATTGCCGTTGCAGCCTTGGAAAACTCTGCGTGCCATTTGAAATCCGTCATAAATATTCCTTAACGCTCCTCAGCGGATCACTGCGGAAAAAAAAAAGAGAGAGGAGATACACAAGATTACCGAAGTGACCTTCAGTGCTTGGTAAACAGTTTTAGAACTCGTTGGAGTTATGAGATTTCTTTCAAAGGGCTCAAAGAGCATGTTAATATTGTCTGGCATCAATTCTCGTGTCTAAAAAAAACCGTCTGGTATATGATGGTGATTTGAATAAACCTGAATACACAATATCTGGCGTGAATGTCAGCGTCTCCTGGATGTGACGTGATGATAACAAGCTATTTCTGATCATAAAGGCTTGGTAGAGCATCATAATAACAGAAGTTTACTGTACGACTGGAAAGAATAAAGTTCTTTAAACTTGACTCAGGTAAACCGAGCTGAACCTGGACTCCTGGACCGCTCAAAATATTTTCTCCACTCGAGCCGACACTCCAGTTAACACAATATGAGCTGTAAATCCAGGAACTGAAGCACAGCGCATTCGTTTCAGGCCGTCGCCGGCTTGACTGCCTGTTTGTTTCGCATTTACATCACAGACTGGACATTTAAAATCACATCTCGAACGGGGATCCATATTTTCTGCGCACACATGCTTATCGTCGCGCCATACATCACGGGCAACACGCTGGCTTGCAATAACCCGGCCTGAGCCCCGGGCCGGGCCGCCGGCTTGACAAATGAGGGAGTAAAGAGTTTGAATGTGCAGATTAATGATCCCGATGATTGCCCGGGACTGTAATAAAACACTATGTCAACTCTAATGCTGTTACGGTTTGGTTGGTCTGCCGGCTGAGCCGCTCCTCGGCTCGTCCGAGCGCTCAGATCGGATTTAGAGAGAAAACATCTGGATGCCGCTTTAATTTGCTGAGGACAAAGAAAAAAAAAAAAAGTCCAGAATGAGTTTAGCTTGACGCGTGTGTCATACGATCCACAGAAAGACGCAAACTTCAGTTTCAGTGTGGAAATCCTGTCGAGCCAGATCACACACCTGTAATGTGTGTGTGTTTCATTCCCGGTCACATGTTAAAGCGCAGGCCGTCCTGTGATCTGTGTGATTAAAGGGACAAACTGACGCTGACAGGGAGCACAGCAGTGCGACAAAGCAGAGTCGTTCACTAATTTAGCCCGTGTTTTGTGTTTTGTGCCAGTTCTCAGGACGGAGTCGATGCTGAGAAGCTGCACAGAGTGTTTCAAAGCACAATGCCACACACAGATCAGCGGCGTTTAAAGAAAGTTACCTTTTTGTCAGGCTTTGATTTGATGCCATAGGGCTTTTTCAGCCTCCCCGGAGGTTTGATATTATCCTAAACTTTATTTGACTCTGAATATCACTTGTTATAGGCGTTGAGGAATTTCACTTTTTTGTCAGTTTAAATCCGACTCTTTTCCTGCCCTTAATCCCAAGTGTGCTCGTGGCTCTACCCTTTCATATTGATTTTAAGCCGAGTGACTGAAAAGGTCTTTATGGAAGCGGCGTATGGTGGGAAGCCAGCTCGGCTCCCATTCGTCGAAGGCTTTTGAAGCGCAAAGAGAGGCTCCCTTGAAGCAGCCGGGGTTGTTGAGGAGAGCATTCACAGAGGCTGGCGCCCGAGGCCAATCCTCTGAACAGCTCTCATCTGTGGCTTCCACAGAGGGAGGGGGGCTGACGTAAAGCTTCCAGGTGACAACCGGTGGGGGGGTGGAGAGGCAGAGAGACCCAGAGTCTCACCCGCCGAGACTTCTCCCTCCGTCCCTCTCAACGCTTCAATTTAACAGGAGCCCTATGAAAGTGGCTGGATTTCACATTGCAACACATCTTTCATAAATATTAATAAAACATCTTATAATAATGGACATATTCTGTTAATTAACTACTTTAAATGCTGGACTTCTGCTTTTCCATTTTCGCTTGAAAACACTGTGGTGTAAACAGGAAATGAGAGAGTCAGAGATCAACAGGTTCGTCAGAGGCTCTTGCCTTCCAGCTCGATTCGGGTCAGAATAATGGGTTTGTGAAAACTTAAAGAAAAAAAAAACTAACACACCTTGAGGAGAACCCAATGACTTTTCACCATAAACCCATACAGGATTCATTCTGGTAAAAAGCACAGGCAAGCAAAATAAAACTGCATGCCATCTTTAAAAAAAAAAAAAAAAAAAAAAAAATAGAAAAAGAAAAATCCATATTTCTTTATGGGCCTAGAATCCCTGACCAGGGACTAATACCAAGCAGTTCAAAGAAAGAGTAAAACCTTTTCAATGTCAGACAAGGACAGCAACAGATGCAGGCAGCCAGGCGGCGTCTGTGTGAGGCTGAACACCCAAATCTTCAATCAGATAGCGAGCCGCTTCCTCACCGCCGGACCCGCTCCCGACGCTTTCTCACCGTTGCAACATCCCGATCCACACCGTGACCAACTGCACAAGCTGTCACGGCGCCGTGCACAGATTGTGTAAGATTCTTTGTTCTGAGTCTCGGCGGTCCGACAGCCTGACCCACTTCTGAGACGCAGCCGCTCTCCTCCGGTTTCGTGTTTTCACATTCGTGCAGTGTCGGCGGCGATGTCTGCGTCTTTCTATTACCGCATTTCATTTCTCTGCCTAATATGAGCTGCACAACCAAAGGCAGCCTGCTAGGAGTACACTGGGTGTTTTACCCAACGTCTGAATGGAGGAAATTATGTTTAGAACAGGGTGTAACGGAGCCAACTGAAGAACCTTCACACAGAAATAAAAGATAATTCGGTGCAATATTGGACTTCCTCTAGTCTACCACAACTCGCCCACACACTTTCAATCGGACCGTATTTCCATGATGGCTTTAGACGACGATGCATACATCAGCTCAGTATGAACCACTGCAGGCACAGAGAGCAGAAACTCAACTTAAATGATTTTTTTTTTCCTCATTATTCTGACCGTTAATCCGTTCCTGCTGTGTACAGAAATGAATCTGGGTCCTTAATAAAAACAGTGTTACAGTGTCGGTTCTACTGTAACAACAGTAAACCTCCCATAGTGCTGACCTGCAGCGGACGGCTTTTACAATCTCCTTTAAAACACCCATATAGCGGGGCTGTAAAGACGTCAGAGGTGAAAGTCTCAAGATGCTGCAGGTACGACTCCATCTGATTACTGATCACATGTCCATCCATCCATTATCTAACGTGCTTGGTCCTTCTCAGGGTCACGGGCGGCTGGAGCCGATCCCAGCTGCTGTAGGCGAGGGCGGGTTACAACCTGGACAGTCAGCCAGTCTGTCGCAGGGCCGACACTGACAGACAAACAACCATTCGCTCTCACATTCACACCGAGGGGCAGTTCAGAGTTACCAATTACCCTGACATGCATGTTTCCGTGGGAGGAAGAACATGCAAACTCCACACAGAAAGGCCCCGGTATGTGAACCCAGGACCGTCTTGCTGTGAGGCAAGAGCGCTAATCACTGTGCCTGATTACATGTCTTAAAATGTAATCTGTAACTTATTCCCTTGGATTACTCAAGTAAAGTATTGTATTCTAAATACTTTTAGCTTACTTCACATTGGTCTAGCACACTCCTATTCTAAACAGCCTTTAATACGTTATCACTCATATCATGTAACATAGCTGTAAACTTGCATATTACTGAGCAATACCAAATAAAATGTGACAAAGAAAACTATATTATTTCACAATTTAATGTATAACTTCACCAAAGCAGCAACTGCTGCACTGAACCCAGACAGGTCACAAAATGAAAAATGAGGCAATGAAAACTGCAGAAATGAAGGACGAACAAGGAATCTGCGCTGTCCATGGTCCTGAACTGCAAATTCTAAATGTAACATTTTCTATCAGCACTGAAACTTGTGCTATTTTTCATATTTTGCCTTCTAATTATTTTTTTAATCCAAAACAATTATTTGTTTTAATAATTATTTTATATTAATTATTTTCAAATTAATTATTAATTGAATTGAGTAAAGCCTGTAATGAGGGGAAACCTTAAAATCCACGCAGGAGTGTCCCCTGGAGACAGACGTCTCTTTAGAGGGACAGGCTGAGGACTAAATGAAGGACATGTTGAAAACAAAATAGTTTATACTCACTGCTGATGATGTGAATGGTCAAAAAAATAAACAAAACAGCGGAGACAGGAAAGACTTTGACAGCATTTTGGTTGTTTTACTGTGCACTCGGACTGGAATTTGAAATAATAATCTGTGGTTGGCACAAAATCCCCCGCCATGACATTTGGGAACCACTGTCGTAAATTAAACCCTTAAAGTAAGCCCTTTTTGGGGAAAGTAACTGTATTCAGATCACATCAAATTTAAACTGTAGCTGTAACAGAATACAGTTACTCCTATTTTCTATTCTGAATATGTAACACTGTTACATGTAATCCATTAGCTCCCAACACTGATGATTATTAATCAATCTCAGCTGAAATAACCGATTGGAAGTAAAACACTGCTTCCAAACATGAGTAGCTACCTAATCCGGCTCCACTTGCTTTTCTCAGGCCTGTATTTTTGTTCTTTGAAGGTGTGTTTAAGCCAACAGAACCGCTGCACACAGCTGCCTCCTGCTCATTAAAGCCCCTCTATTAGCAGTAATGGATGTTTAAAACTACTCCCACATTGGGAGGGAGTCATTTCCATGAAGCAAAACATGAGTAGAGGGAGCTCTACGGGGATCTATTGTTTGGAAAAGGAGCCGTCATGTTTCTTTCTGACCTCCTGCCGGACCTTTTAGGTGCACCAGTGTTGTCCGGTGGATTGGAAACTGTGATTTCCCCCCCCACCATCCCGGTGTGAATGCATGTGTGAACATGTTGGTTAGAGCGGTGATGGACCGCTGACTCGTCCAGGAGCTGACCCTTCGTTACACGCAGTGCATACGGGAGCGAGCTGACCCTGAAAGCATCGAGTGTTGAAAAATGAATGAAGGCGCTGAAAAGGTGGTGCAAAGAGTGAGCTGTGAGAAGTTATTGTTCTCAGACGTTTCAGTCTTCTGACTCGTGTGTGTGTTCACAGATCACAGTGAGTGAACTGAAACGTCAGGGTGTTTCTGATGAAACGCATCTATTAGTTAAAAAAAATAAATCATGACCGTTTGGTCCCAGTTCGAGAGAGAATCAACGGTAAAACTATGAAGTCCAGGAATCTGGACTGGGAGTCATGAAACTCTGGAGGAAAAACACTGTTATTGTTCATCTACAGAAAAACTATTGACTACAGCTGTGCTGCACACCGGTTCAAAAAAAATTGAAACTGGAGTGTTTTTGAAAAGCTGTGTTTTCCCCGTCTGCATGGAGTTGGTCAGAATGTTTCTGAAAAGTTTCACTGGGAGCCGTTTTCAGTGACACCAGTACTGCTGGATGGAAAACACTCCTCTGCTAGATGGACGTGACATCCTGCGCTGCCACTCATGTTTCTGCGTTACAACAGATTTTATAATCCTGTCTTACATTGACCTTTATAATTCGTCTTACAGTGCATGCAGTTTTAGCTCATTTTTTCTTATGATTTCATTTTCTGCAAAATAAAACTGAACTGATCAAACCTCTTCTTTTTTTTTTTTTTTTGTGAAGAGCCAAAATAAATCTTGTGGCTATTCTTTGTTTGCATTGGCAACATTTCACATGTGCATCAACAGCGTTCATGATTTACAGATTCGAATCTGCTGCCGTGGGTTTATTTTCCAAAGAGGATAAAAACTCAATACTAGGCAACCAAAATGTCCCGGCTGTCACATCTGAAGTTGTACATGAGGCAATAAAGGATGCAACATCTTTGAATAAGACCAATAATGATCATACAATCAGCAGCTGCCACGACGTTCTCTCCAGTACGACATGAGGAGCAACACTAAAAGCTCATCCTTTTAATTCTTCCTCTGGCTGCTTTCCAGCTGAGTGTAAATTGTGCTGCTGTCAGGGACTGTCTATAGGAGCGGATCTTTAAACTGTGAGCATGCGAAGAGTGAGGTTGGGAAGGATCCATAGTTTCCATTAGGAGTAATTCCTGGTCTGATCATTTGCTGAGTAAACATGCGATCCTTCCAAGTGGACCATTATGAACAGAGACAAAGCCAAAATGTGTAAAATCAATTCATCAAAACTGGTGAATGTGGAGCAAGTTGGTTTTGCTGACTTCAAAAATGCATAGTATGCTTTTTTTTTTTTTTTTTTCAATGCTTAGCAATATTTCTAGTAAAATCTTCAATTAGTTTCACTTGGAGCCAAAGATATTTTATTCACTAAGACAGACTGTTACTGAGTAAGAAGTATTTAGAAAAAATGAAGAGTATAGCTTCATGGTGTGTATAGAAAATAATTTAATGGATATAAACTCTCTGGTCGAGCTTCTTTCTTAAGACAAACTCGAAGAAAAAAATGCTTTGAGAAATGCATGTAGATTAACAGCTAACAGGTGAATATCTTCACTGTTCTGTTCGTTGTACTGATTCAAGATGAAAAATAAAACTTTCTGCATGCATAACCTGCTGTTCGGTGACATATATGAATGCAGAGTGACCTATAAAGGTCCGCAGATAGAGCCCTGAGGCACACCGTGCTGAAAAATACAAAAATAATCCATAATAAGTGAAGATAAAGCTGTGTTTCCATGAAGGATTGTAATGAAAACCATTAGAAAAAAAAGTGTTGTGTTTTTAACGCCTGCAATCTTTGAAAGAAATGTTTAAAACTAATGTTTTAAAAAATCTAATCCCAGATTTAAATTAGCTTTTAAACTTTCCGAGCAGAGAGAGAACGGATCATGAGAATGGTTTCATGAGGCGCTGAAGGCCAGTTGTTGCTTTGCAGACAAAGTTAACACAGTGCAAAGTGTAAACGTCTCACTAATACCGTCACATCTGAACACTGACTGATTTAATGTTCCTGCAAATGGCTTTCGGGACGCCGACAGGTGCACCAGCACAACTCACCACTGACAGCACAGATGCACCCGGCGCACCGAGCCGGCTGTCAGTTATTCACCTTTACAGAACACCAACTATCATTTCATCAGGAGTTATGCACCAATCTGTGGAATTCTTAAAACAGATTTGCCTTCTTACAACACAGTTAAATTATAAAGACGTGGCTGAATTCCTCCATTAATGTCATCGCTGATTGGTCGCTCGCTATTTGGTCTAATGGCTGCATGACATGCTTTATACCCCTTAATTATAGCTAGATTATTGCCTGCCTCGGCTGTTCTGGGGAGAGCCAGGGGTGTGGACGAGCACTGTCAGCTCTTTCTGCCCCGGGACTCTGGATCGCAGCCTCGCTGGCTGTTAAGTGTAACATATGGAGCGCCGCTCCCCGTCGAATAATCAGGCTATTCTCAGAAGCTCCAGACTCGCTGCCCGTCATATTAAACCACAAAGCCTGCTGATAAAAAAAACAAACAAAAAAACAAGCAGCACTCAGTAACATGGGTGTTCAGGAGTGTGTGACAATAATCTCCCACTTACAGAATCAGAGCCACTGGCTAATTACAATAGTTTAGTTGCACAAAAAAAAAAAAAAAAAAAAAAAAAAAAAAAAAAAGATTACAAGAGTTTTACAACATCCTTATTATGAGTCAATGAAGTTGTTGAGTTCTTGTGTTTAATCATTCAGAAAGGTTCTCTGAGGAGCTGGAAGCCAGATGAATTGGCCGCATTTCCATTTCATAGGCATTACAGAGCAATTGAACCTCGGCGGGAACGGCGAGGGGGGGAAAACAAGATGTGACGCTCCGAGCGGCCGGACAAAACGCCGAGGCCTTGTATGTATTCAAGGTTGATTCCTCTCCTTGGGGACCATTAGTAACAACCTTTCAGAAGTACTGATTGGAAGGAGAGGCGCTCTGCATATCAACAGGAAGGAGCGTCCCGGGAGGTTCCTCGTCTGGCTGCAGAGGTGCAGGAGGGGAGCCGGGGCATCGAGGTGCCACAGGACGAATGAGAGCAAGACAGAGCGTTAAACAGAGAGGAAAAAACACGCAGGGGCAGGGGAATGATTAAGATGCATTTAAGCAAAAACAAGTTTAAGCAGTCATGAAAGTGGAGGCGAATTACAAAGAGAGGAATAAGAAGGGACAAATTAATCAAGGCACTGAAAGAGAATCAAAGAGCAAGAGACTAGTTTAGGAATATTTAGAGCAGCTAATGATCACCAACACATTCAGGACATTTATTATTTCCTCATTGTTTTTCTTCCAATGAAACTAAAATCTCTTCAAGGTGAGGAGGTGAGGACT
This sequence comes from Salarias fasciatus, assembly GCF_902148845.1. Classification (NCBI taxonomy): domain Eukaryota; kingdom Metazoa; phylum Chordata; class Actinopteri; order Blenniiformes; family Blenniidae; genus Salarias; species Salarias fasciatus. The sequence goes on along the minus strand of NC_043753.1, from coordinate 21,851,807 downwards.
GCAAGGACCTGTTTGAAAATAGGTTATTTTATCTATTAACAACACTTTAAAGGTGCATTAAGGAGTTTTTCAACTTTTAAAATACTTATTTTCCACCATAAATATGTTACAAATATTCCATGATGTGTACAATGTGCCCTGACATATTCATTGCAAGTACCGCTATTAGCGCTAAAGTGTCACTTGAAAGTTGCAGTGCTGGTCCGGCACCAGAATTTTTTGGGGGAGAATGTGAGAGGAATGATGTAATGCGCACTCCGACTGGTCTAATTTGCTTAAGTGTCGTTTTGTCCGCCATTACTCCACCAGATGCTTAGTGAGCAACAAGTGAACAGTATTGAGGATGGATCTTCCAGAAAGTAAGAAAAGACCGGCTTCTAGCACTGCCACAGCTCCACACAGACCCCACCAGGTAAAAGAAACTTAAATTTTACTCGAGTGCTACTAAACGAGCGAGGAAGGAGTTGCCCTCATGGACGCAAGCCACAGACACGAGCGTTTCACTAGGCTGCAGTTACGCCCAAGGCCTGCAGGGGGCGCTGTTTTGCATAAAATGTGCAAACTCCTTAATGCACCTTTAAAGTGTCCAGTATTTCTAATTTAGACATTTTGGATAGCGTGCTAAAAACATCTTGATTCAGTGTTTATAGTTCACTGTAGTGTTTAGTGGTGGGACCTAATTAAAAAAAGAAAAATCAAATCAGTCTTTGGGATTATCAGGAAAGTTTTATTGTTAGCAAGTTTTTGACATTTTGTCCTGCATGAGACTGCAAAGCAAGCAGTCGCTGCTTCATCTGTCCTTACAGCTGGTCTGCTGTCCGCCCAGCCTGCTTCCATCCAGGATGAGAACGTGTTAACGTTCCTCCAGGAGCGGCTGATGGACCGCAGGGCCGACCGGTTCATGATATTCAGCCGTTTGTGCTCCAGTGCATTGGAATGCATGACTTTAATGAAGTGGCTCTTGCATTTCTCTCCACCAACAGCAGCTGTTTGATCAGTGCGCTTCCTTCCTCTCTCCGCCGATTTAATGCAGCACCTCAGACACAACCCCGTGCCATGTTTTTTTATAGTTCAGATAACACGCTATTAGCTCGTCGTTAAGATATGTTCGGCCGGGGCTTTCGACGGCGCTGGAAATGAGGGAGAGCAAAGAGCCCCCGCTCAGCCTTTGGTTCGGCAGTCAGAAAATAAAGAAATAAAAGAGAGAGATGTAACCTAATGAAGACATCCACAGCCTGAGACCTGCACCGCTGCGCCGTGTCACCGCAAAGCGTGAAATATCACCTCAGCGGGAGGAAAGTGAATCAAACAACACACAGTGCAGAGCTGAAGAAGAAAGAGTTTGGAGTGTATTGGTTCATCTATCAAGACCATCTCTCTCTTCCAAGGCAGGGCAGGCAGCAAAAACCATCAGTCACATTTTCAAACAATCCTCTCTCCATCTTTGTCATCCGGCGCCAGCAGAATGACTTTACTCCAAATGTCTGGAGAGAAATCTGTGGAAGGCATTGGATTTCTGGAGCTTGGCTTCGGTAAATGACTGGCCGGGCTGTCTTGAAGGTTTCTGAGCCCCCACACACACTTCACGGTGTGAAGTTAAATTCTGAGAAACAGAGGCGGCCGGCACAGGGAGAACGTCAACATATTGACGCCGCGGCGGCTTGCTAGAAAGCATTGATTCCCAGAGTGTGAAGACTTCTATGTGAAAAGAGCTTTCTATAAAAGTGTCATGAGTCATCGGGGTTATCGCATCGCTCTGTGTCTCAGCAAACACCTCTGTCTGTCTGCGGCGGCGGGAGGAATACACACCGGCTCAAATCCTCTCTGGTGTACTCAGAGGACGGCCGGCCGCTCCCACGAGAACAGGCGGTAATTGCATTCCCCCCCCCCCCTCGCACCGGAGAATAAACCTGTGCATGAATCCACAGCACGTGAGCAGCGGTGGAAAACACCACCGCATTCAGTCTACAAGCAGCGACAGCCCTGGAGTCTGTGGAGCAACCCGGGAATATCATCAGGGGTCATCAGGGGGTCATCGACCTTCTGGAGAAGGACTCAGAGGAAGTGAGTTTCACAGTGGGCTGTTATTCAAAAGACTCATGTTGGTCCGTCAGATTGAACCATCGATGGCACGAATACAAGCTGCAGTGATTTATTTATCACAGATCTCACACAAAATCAACATTTCTCGAATGCAGGGGCGTCAAACATAAGGCGCGTGGGTCAAAACCAGATCGCAGGAGTCTCAAATCCGGTTCACCAAACCACCAAGCAAACTGGGAAAAAAAGAAAGAAAAAAAAAACCTCACTGTATTTTTTATCAGAAGGTTTTATTAAATTATGTTGAGAGTCGAATAATTGTGGGTCGTAATGAAGGTTTATTTTCATCAGGCCTACATGGAGCCACAGTAAATAAAAGCTTTAAAATTTGAATTTAAAGATTATTTTGGTACTGTTTTACCAGTTAGACCCAATCAAGATGGAACTGGTGCTGAGATGAGTTTAAACTCCTCGTTTACTGGGGTCTTTTCACCGACGTGACCCGGACCACTGGAACACATGCAGCAAAATCAGTGTGGATTACCTGTCAGTCAACATAAACACACTGCTCACGTGTTTTTTCTGTCATGGACACTTGATCCTGAATGATAATTGCTCATTTATCGATGAAATCAGGAAACATCTGGAGTCACGGACGCTCAGCGGCGGCCAAGTTAAAAAGACACTCAGCGCCTTTCCTCGGTCCCGCCGGACGACGCAGGGCGGCTGACAGCCCGGAATTAATTGACACGCCTCCGAGAGGTTGTTCTCTAATAACATATCGATCCGGCAGGCCTGATATGCAAAGCATCTGCCAGCGAGCGTCGCTGGCGAGGTGAGACGAATGCCCTCACAATGTCTAGATTAAGGGAGGTATTAGAGCCGCGGCGGCGGCGGCGACACGGCGTGTCAGGTGCTCTGCATCGAGCCATGTCGGAGCCTGTCCTCATTAGCAGATAACATGCTCCACAAACCCCCACACTCACACTAAACCTCCAGAAATCACAAGTGTCTCGGCTTCTTGTGTCCCCACAATATCCCTGTGAAATGAAACGCAGCCAAAAAAAGGTGCTTTAGAGCTTCTTTTTTTTTTTTTTTTTGCTTTGATTACTGTTTTAAAATCCCAAACAACATTGAAGAGTTTAATGCAGAAACACTGATATCCCATTAGTCTTGAAAACTCTGTATTGATGGCGTAAAACCCGCAGAACGCCGCGGCTCCACTGTTATTGTGCACCAAGGGCGTTTTACAGCTTTTTAAGTTAGACTACAGATCGAGCCGCCTCTGTGTGTGCTATCAAAATGAAAAGCATCAAGTGGAACTGACAAAAGGCAGAGAAAACCTTCAGTGAGTAGCTGGAAAAAAAGATTTTCTCATGCAGGAAGCCCACAGATTTACTGTCTATACGGCTTGTGCCTTTATAAACACCCTGGATGTGCAAAGACTGCAAAACTCCCCCCAAAAAAAGTAAGTACATTTGTTAAATTTGCGCTGCGTAGTTTACTGCTTCACGCTGAAAACCAATAACCACAAATTTATAACCGGCCCAGAGGAGGGAAAAGCTGAAATGCTGCAAGTGGCCCATGAAAAGTGCTGTTGACGGAGACGCTCCTCGCTGAAGCAAGGTGAGCCGCGGAGGGCAGACCAGACGCTTTGTTCCCCGCCAGACGAAGGCCGTCCAGGGTGAGGGTCTCACCCTGGACCATCTCCAGTACAAAGCTCTGGACTTTCTTAAAGAGGGAAACATCCGCGAATGTGATCGCAAAGACAAATTCGAAGCAGACGAGGAGCGATCGCTCCTCCCTCTGACTGAAGTTTCCTCGCTGTGCTGAATTCTGTTCATCAATAAGAAGGATTAAATCCATCTATTTGATTATTTTTTTACTCTTCTAACATAAATAAAAACCAGTTACATTTATATCCAGCACTAAATACTGATGTAATTAAACAACTCCATTCACTACTTACACCTTATTCCAAATATAGAGCTTTTCAGCTGAAATCCAGGCTCTAAGCTGTATTAAATACAACTCAGTTTGAAAAAAAAAAAAAAAAAATTCCATTTCCTAAAAGGACACAAATACAGTTTGTTATGCTCGACATTAGGAATTTCATATGAACCTTTATGAATTCACATGAAAGCATTTCTTTACGAGTGCTGCGGCTGCATAAACCCAGAACGGGAGAAAATCCCTGTTAGAAAAATCAAAAGCGCCGAGATGAAAGAGAACAACAGTTCGGATTGTATTGCACATTTCACTGGAGAAAAAGAGGGAAAAGGGAAATAATACACTCTCAGTCAAAGCGGGAGCAAAACGCCTAAGAAGCAGCTCTGATTCGGATGAGTGATACAACGACGCACACTCTGAGAAACATGAATGAACGACTGCATCCTGGTCCCTGACGTGATTTCACACACTCCTGGTGAAGCTGAATCTTCACTCTGTCTCTCAAGACTGTGATAACTACAATAAATTACCCATAATTCAAACGGTCATGTTTCCAGTTCTGGGTTTCTATGACAGGAGAGCGCGAGCGGCCAATCTGCTGTTCCTGGCCCGGGTACAGAGCCCGCTAATTAAAAGTCTGTCCAGTCTGTGGTCCTGTTGGACAGGGGAGCTCTCGGCCCGCCGTTTTGCATTTTGATGTCTTCATCGCCGTAATGGCGAGTTAAGTTGCCCTGCATTATTGATGAGCCCATACGGTAAAAACAGACCAAACAATATGCGCGCTGAACAAACGCCCTCCAGTGCGCCGCGCTCGCGCGGGCGGGCGGGCCTTCACGCTCTAATCATTTCCACTCGCCGTGCCTCACAGTTATGCATACAAGCAGTTGCCTTTGGGTGTTTGGTAGTTTGACTGGAGAAATGGCCGAAGGGGGGGGCGCAGGGAGGCAATTATACACTCTGTCGACAACCGAGCGCTCCTGCTCCCCTCTGAGGCTCATCCAGAACGGCACCGGCGGCACGTAACGCGCCTGTGTGTGTGAAGCGAATACCGCTGAATGCACGACAAATATGCATGTCCAGCATTTAAACCCAATGACGTGTCAACTGATCGGGGACGCCGAGCAGGCACTCTTCTCTCAAAAAAAACCAATATTTATCTACAAGTCAATCTGTCCCACTGTGGACAAGCAAAAACCACACTGATGAATTACCTAAATGTCAGGATCTGTGATGGTTAAGACCTAATTTCAGGATCCCTCGTAGCTTCCAGACATGCTCAGAGTCACACGTCCCTCCATAGTTCTGCCCTTCTCCTGGAACAACTATTTCCAAGTAATGTTTGCATCGAGTCAAAAAGCAACAAGTTTTGTCGTTACCCAACGTATTGAAAACTTTCTCAGTTGACACAAACAGCAGAAATATTGAAAATGATGTAGTTTTCATGTTGGGCCACTAGTTGGTGCTGTTGTTTCTATTGGCTATGAAACCAGAAATTCATTTTTGCAAAAACACAGTAAGCAAAAGAAGTGGAACCGTTGTGTTTTTAGCACCCAGAGCCCAACGAAAGCTTGACGTCACAGGACGACATTTGTACAACATACAGGAGAAAGTTGCAATTAAAAGAAAAACAACTGGAAACTGCAGAGAAGAAATAGTATTGTCAAGAATGAGAATTGGCCATACAGGTTTAAATTACTCTCTAGCTAAAATAGGAAAACATCACACTGGAACATGTATGTTTTGTGGTCAGCCAGAGACGGTGGAGCCTGTGCTGCTGCAATGTGAGCAATATGACGAGCAAAGAGCAACACTTAGTGCTGCTATAGCGAGAAGAAAAAGGTCTGTTACAATAGAGACGCTGCTGGCAGATTCTTCCAGGGAAATACAGAGAGCTTTATTTAGATTTTTGCGGGAAACTGAGCTGTATAGGCGCATTTAGGTGCGCAGCAAACCTCGATAGAGCTTCCATCTGACCTGTCGTAACACTGCAGCCCAGCTGGTGGCGGTAATGCCGGGAGATGGTGGCCAGCCGCCAGTAAACGAAACAGAAGAAGAAGAAGAAGAAGAAGAAAGCTTGATGTCTTCACCTGAAAACGTTCTTGTATAAAGACGCTAGAGGCTGCAGGCGAGGGAGGTCAGCCAGTGCACACAGAGAAAAACCAGACAGGGAGAACATGCAAACTCCACACAGGAATCACACTGGTGCCCTCTTTGGATCTACAGCATTACTGTGTAAATAAAGTCAATCTTATTACGGAGGCCGTCTTCTCTACACACCAGGGCAGTGTTTCGGTGCTGCGACGGATTTCAAACTCCGGTTCTTTCTCAGGCGTCGTGTTGGGCGCCGTCTGCCAAGCAAGATTCTATTAGTCATAAGAAAAGTGACAGCGCCGCTCTCCAAACTGCGTGAGGAACTCATATTTATGCGGAACCGTGGATTAGAGCGATTGATAATTGTTTATGCCGTTGGCAGTGGGGGGATGTGTGTATTTCAGGAAAACTCACCAAAGCCAGGGCTACAAAGGGAAGGAGGGGAGCTAGCCAGCGCGCGGGAGTGGGAGGCAAGTTTAGAGACGCAAATGACACAGCCTGTTTGGTAAACACACGGCGCCGCCGCCTCCCGGTCCCGGCTCTGCACAGATCAAGCCCGGGCTGAAGTGTGACTCCACACACACACACACAAGTCTCAGTTATATAAATCAGAGCAAGACGGCATGCTGGCTTTCACGCAGAGTGCCGGTTACATCCAATAAAACCGAACGGGGAGCGTTCAGCGCCGGATCTGGACTCCTTCTGATTTGAAGGGATATTCAGTGATATTGTATTTTAAGTGCATCTGCAGATGTGTTCAAAGCAAAGCAACACACATTAGGTGACATTTCATCATTTTCTTGTGTTTGCACAGTAAAAAAGAAAAGTTTTTTTAGTTTTTGCATTCATTTACTTAATGTGGAGTTCTCCACTGCATTCTTACTTCTGCAGCATTTACTAAGAAAATTGAATTGTAATATAAATTAGTAATTATAATTTAACCTTTTCTGTATCAACAAGAACTAAAAAGTAATTAAAACATGCATTTCCACTTCATTCTTTATGTTCAAATACAATGCAAACAGTTGGGGATTTATGAAGATCTCACTAGAATCATGCGTTAAAGAAGAGAAGTGTCTCCTGAATTAGTTTTAATAGAAAACACATTTCAATGTATCCTTTCTGATGAGACTCATGCAGTTCAGTAATCACACCATGTCTGGTTTCTGTGTTTTTTTTCCTTCTCTTCCTGTTTGAAGACGGAGGGAAATAACCGGAAAAAAAAGAAACATTTATTTCCAGGGCGTAGGGACGTTCCACTGTGATTCAGTTTGCGTCGTGCCACATCCACACCGCCCATCCGCCCTTTTTTATCTGCTCGCCGCTGGTTGGCTGAACAGATTAAATGACAACTCACTTTTGACACGGAGGAAGAGGAGCGCGTCCGGCTGCAGGCCGGAGGGGTCGTCCGGCCTGATTTGTTAACTACGGCAAAACAAAAGCGCACTAAAAACAATCGAGCAGAGACATTTAGCCGGGGTGTGACTTCTGGACAAACAGAGAGAAACTTTTAATCACGCTCTGATCACACGTTTTACGAAAAAATAAATGAGTGAAGTTATGCTTCAGATCCACCACTCTAAAGCTGTGGGTAAATTGCTCGTGCGGTTCAGTGCGAGCTCCAGTCTATCGAGCACGACCTGGACAGTTATTGAAAAATGACAGCCTCCAGTGGAGAGGTAACCGTATCCGCTCTGCTGTCGATACGGCGCTCTCAAACCGGCCTCAAAGGTCACCGGTCGACTCCGAGCGCCTCGGCCCCGGTGGGCCTCGGTCTCAGCGCTGGACCGGGGGCCTCCAAGAAACCGGATCCCCGAGCCCCCGCCGCTGATCGATGTCTTTTCAGCGGAGCCCCCGCCCGGCACACAAACCGCATGTGGGCGTCCGGCCGCCGGCCCCCCCGATCCATAACCCCCCCCCCCCCCCCCCTTTTCTGTATTTACAGCAAATGAAACATTCAGACGGAAAGACGGCTGCCATCGATCGGCCTGTGGGTTACACTATTTTGAGTGACATTTCATAAATGGAGCCGCCTCGTGAAATAGTAATGAGCCGATGGCGATTAGCATTCAGCTGTAATGTGGCCTGATTGATTAGATATTCAAATTTCACTTGGCCAAGGTTAAATATCGAAAAATCCCACAAACAATACATAAACTATTGGAGCCTTTTATGCCATCAATGAAAATCTTTCCTTTGCAGCTCCTGGAGAAGGAAACATGCTGTTTCTCTACAAGCTGCTTTTCTGCACTGTGGCGTTAATTTTTTCTCTTTTGTGATCAGCTCATAAAAACCCAGACATGAGTGCTTTTTCAAGAAAGCACAGTCGTCTTTACATTATTATTTAGTAGAAGTTTGTCCAGGGTTTTTGTTGGGAAAACCAAGGTCACGGAGGAGGCGTAGTGCACACTTAGTATTCCAGGCCTGCATGCAGAGCGAGCGAGCGAGAGAGAGAGAGAGAGAGATTGCACCTGTACGAGCGCCGAGGTGATGTCTGTGTCACCTGGATGACCAGAATCCGTAGCCAAGCATTTCCTTGAGGTATGGAATCGGTCGTTTCAGGAAAATCTGATTAGTCACCGCTGACAATGCAGAGACAAGGAAATTACTTTCTTGTGCATATCATTAAAGAAAAATCAATATGACGAATGTGGTGAGGGCCCGGGCTATTTATTGTGGCTGAACCGAGGGCAGGACGCGCTCTCTGTGCACTGGCCTCTGCATTTAATTTGTTCTTGGGATAAAGAAGGAAAAAAAACATTGAATGGTTCAGCGGGTTGAAGGTGCATGCTGTTTTTTTTTTCCCTTTATTTTACCAGAAGAAAGAGGAGGAAACCAACTTATTCCAACCTGTGAATTAATTCCCTATTTTGAAAAAAATGGCTCATTAAGAAATGTAAGTGGTGCCTCAAGGTGAGACCTGCTCACACTTGTCTCCTTAATGCTCTCATTATCTGCAGGGATTTGAATTCCAGACCTCGAGTCACAATGCAGCGGGACGGGCCAGCGAGAATCAGAACGAACCGCCGACCTTTGCTTCCGTAGCGCTCTGAAAACACGAGGGGTCAAGTCCCTCGGCGGCCATGTTTGCAAGTGAAATATTTATCCAGATGAGAGCGCATTCGGACTAAATCAGTCAGTCGGACAGCAGCACGTCAGGAGTCCAGCTCTGGAAATGCAACTTCCAGAGCTGACTATATTTAAAATTCTATTTTAGATCAAATAGTGGGTAATGGTGAAAATCCAACAGCGACTTCATGATTCTTAAAATAAACCCCAAAAAATTCATTGAGGTGTTTTTTCCATCTTCTGGCAATAACGACCAACCTCTGAATGCTCCTACATACTTTGTCATTTAAAACAAAAGATTCCTCTTGATGATAAACTGTGTGATATAAATTTAGTAAACCTGCATAAATCAGTAAGTTTTAACACAAAGCAACAGTAGCTCCATCATATATTTAAAACTAGGTGAAAAAAGAAATCTGGTCTCCAGAAACAGTTTGCCGGAGCATTACTGGGTTACAGGTAATTAAATCTGAAGTTTTTATGTCACTTTGAACATTGAAATGATTTCACAATGAAACGGTTCTCTCTTCATTAAAAGCACATTGCGCTCCTGGCCGAAGTGCTTCTGCTTCATTCTCCCTTCCCTGCATCGACTTCTCGGTGTTCACCGCTCTCCTGATGACGTCTGGTCTGAAACAGAGCGGGTCAGTGGGATTCCTGCTCCCGCACGCCTCCATATGTTTTACATTTCTGTTTCAAGTTGTCAGAGACGAGTCCAGGCGGCGGAGATCGTCGCCTGAAAGGCGCTGAAAATAAAGTGTTTGAAGCAGCTGCTCCATAAACACACGCAGCAACGCAGAAAGAGCTGAACTTTCTTTTTTCGAAGAGCACACACACTAAACACTGTGTTGCTAAGCATCGCAGTCCTTCTTGACTATTGTTACAGTGAGTTACATCAACAAGAGAGCGTGTCTGGTCTCACCTTCCCGTCTATTATTCTTTTTCAAGGTTCTCCTCAGTCCGCCCTCTGGGTTCAAATCTCCCTGCTCCTGTATTCTCAACACACAACATAACCAGACCCGAAATATTACAACCTAATGCGCTCCAGGTTTTTCTTTTTCCATGCATGACGCTGAACGTTAGCATGACGGACCGTAGAGCAGGGACAAAGCGTCCAGCGTGAGCCGGTCTGGATAATCTGACTCTGAACTGACACCCTCACACTGCCTCTGTGTTGAACGGTCGCTATCTGTTCTTTAATGAAAGACTGGTATTCATTTGGCAGAAAACGGTGTGATTTGTTTGCATGCATGTGGAGCATGCATGCAGGTTGTATGAATAATATGTCAGAACTGATTTGAGCGTATTCGTACAATGGTTGTCAGAAAAGCCCCATTTCTCTGTCTTTGCAGATACATTTACTGCTTTTCCTTCTGTGTGCACAGACTGACTGAGAGGCACAATTATCCTGAAGGTTGAGAGAAACTCTCAGATTTCATAATGTGGTTCATGTGCTCACATCCAAACTGCGGGATCTTATATAAACAGAATTACTCTTTGTAAGTTATTTCAAATAATGTTTCCTTCTGCTGTAAGTGGACCTCAGACAGGCTGCAGGCACATCTCAAGGATGTCTAAAGCGAATAAGGCGAACCTCACCACGCTCTAGCAGAAGGGATGAGATAGAGAGAAAACATTTTAAAAAAAAAGGTTACTGTGGGTCGTTAACTGTGAACTAATGGACAGAGACATTAGTTACTGTGTGACTGGCGAAGGGATGAAAATACTCGCCGGTCCGCCTGCCGTAAATGTACTTACACAACATATTTCCCGAGCTTCAGCGGTCATCCAACGGCTTCGCCGTGTTTTCACCGGTGCAAAGTGAACGCTAACTAATTCAAGCAGGGAGGTTTCCGTTGCAGCGAGACCGTCTCGGTGAAACACCAGCAGAGACAAGCTGTAAAGATGAAGATGGTATCAGAGACAAGGCTCCGTCCAAAAGACGAGCGGCTATAATAGAGCGTGTTATTGGAAAAGGGAAAAAGTTCATCCAAAAGATTAATTGGTTTGAGAGAAAGGCTCCATGTTTCTGAGTTCAAGGTATGACATTTAGAGCCAACAGGGGAGTGAACTTCATTATAAAGATTTATGAAAATAATTCAGGTGGAAAATTCCATTCACCCCTCCTATTATTAATCCTACCTTAAAAAGCAAATTGAATTAAGTGGCGCATTATTCTCTCTAATTATGACATCCATATTAGGTCCTTTGAATGCGGCTGATGTTGAATAAAAGAGATGCGGAACACAAAGCGCTGTAACACCTGACCAAATGGAAAATGAATCAGCTTTGTAGCCGTAACCCTGTGTGAGTAATTCATATCACTGGAGGAGGAAGAGCCGGCTGCAGACTCCTCTCTCTCTCTCTCTCTCTCTCTCTCTCTCTGCTCACTCTCTCTCTCTGCTCACTCTTGTTTGTTTCTGTAAAGCCGGCTTTGGCCATTAGTACACAGGGGGGATGAGGAGCTATTGAACCGTTATTGATTACACACTAGGAAAGTCTAGTGATTTATCTATATTGTCTTTTTCCAAGGTAAGCAACCCATAAGCATCACGACATCCGAATTCTGCACTTGTGTGTTTGTAATTATGACAGTTTATCTTCTCCTGCCGTTTGAAGACGGTGTTACAGAACAACGGATGACAGGCGCGGAGGGCAGCAGACCCGTGTTTGTGCTCGTATCGCATGCTGAATGCAGCCTGTGCAGAAACGCAGGCAAATGATGCAAATAGGCGGCGTCCGGGATTCACAGGCAGGAGTGGAAACGTGTTTGAGTGGAGCTGTGTCAGGATATAACGCTCATTTCAGTTCAAACCGCATCAAGAAATATCCTCACAAACACAATTAGTACATCTCACCTCCTCAGGAGCTTCAGTGTTTTATTTTTAACAGACTCAACCATGAAATGAAGTCTGATCTTTACTGAAATGCCGAGTTGTGATGGCTTCGTCCTCTCAACGCCTCGCTGCAGTAAAACGCAGACGTCTCTGCCCTCCGTCGTCCTCGACGTAATGAGATTCACCGAGCGTATTCAGGTTCATAGCTGTGATCTGCCATGCTCAATAAGCATATGTAAAGAGACGCTGGGGGTCTTACTCAGCATCCAGCTCCCTCCCAATCGCCGCCCGATGCTGGCCGCGCTATTTTTACCTCAACATTGACTTTTCTTATAGAACATTTCATAAGAGCAGCGACTGAACACAACTCTGAGATATCGGTGCCGTGAAAGCATTCGCATTAGCATTAGCATTAGCTTTAAAGCCACGCTGTTAGGGTGATACTGTCAAAACATGCAGAATGGAGCAGGTTTTTAAACATTTCACTGTAGTTTTCATCAGAAGGGTTCATTGAAACTGGTTTTATATTTACTGCAGTCATTACCTCACGTTACATTATGGTCTTTATGACGTGAACCACCAGGGTAGAGGGACGGGTGACGTCTATTTTAGTCATATGCTGCTTTGAAATGTGGATTTTTAACCAAAAAACTTTAAGGCTTTATTATCTCTACAGCTATTCTGAAACAACAACTTCCAAAAGATGTCTTGAAATCAGTCCAATGTTGAAATTAAACAGTAAGAGAGGGTAATGTTGCTGTGATGGAAATTAAAACGACATGACTTTATCAGCTGGAAACATCAAAATCCCAGACTGTCATGATGGTGTGTTCGTCGCCAAATGAGCGCCACTGTGGACCATCTTTAATTTAATTTCATTTACCATCTGTGTGTTTTTTAAATGGACGTATCTGGACTCTGATCAACAAATCTTCCTCAAAGTCCTGATTTCAAACGACACGTTTAAGTTCGTATGAACACAAAATTCCTTTTCACCAGCAGATGTTCTCTCTCTTCCCCTTTCCCGGCTCACCCTCTCTCGCTCGACAGTTGTTTAACAGCTAATATCTATTTAATCACCGATTATTAATCCTGAAGAGGCTTTTCACCTGCACCTCCATACGCCGTTTTACCGACGACGAACGACCAAATATAGCTTGAAGAGACAAACACCTGCATCGACGGAAGGATCCGCGACGGAGAAACAGAGGAGCGCCGTTTCAAAGCGAGCGCCGCCGTCCTGGAGACATCAGGTTTCTTATTACTTGGCTAAGCAGGCTCCCTTATTAAGGATTCTGGTTGGACGCGTCTTCACCAGGAATCCTAATTAGTGTGACTTTAACAAAAGACGGAGGATTGTGCCATCTGCCTCACATAACAAGGATTCTTTACTAATTAAAAACACCTCGGAGAGCAGTTAGGGAGTAATACCTGCTTCGGCTTGTAAGGTTAGGGAGATCTAATGAACATGAAAATGAGAGATGCGGCGCTAAGTTCCTCTTAAGTCCCCACTTTTGTAATGGCAGCCATTGTCTCTTCAGGGGAAACACATCTGTGCATGAGAAAAGAAAAAAAAAAAAACTTTTTCCCTCCTCATATTTACATTACTGGACCTCAGAAAGAGACTTGATGGGGCTCAATAGGGTTTAAGAAGTCCATGAAATCCAAAGAAATGTGTCCTGAAAAAGTCCTGTCAAGTAGTGAAGTTTAACCTGAGCGTCTCCTGGTGATCACCTGCCTGCAGACACGCAGGTGAAGAGGTCTGCTTTCACCACCGGGCGACCTCGAAATGCTCCCACGCCATCAGACGCTCGGCAAATTTAATTGATAGTTGAAGAGGGGGTAAAAAAAAAAATTAAAAAAAAAAAAGTAGCCGCTTCAATTGAAGAGATAATTTGGCAGAAATAAATTTGTCACGGTACGTGTGGCGCAGAGATAAAGGTTGGGAGTCGGGAACTGTCGGGGCCACGGCGGCTTTCGCTTTCACGCCAATTTTACCTTCGTCTAATTGGATGAAAGATGGGGAAAATAAATCTGACCATTAAATGTTTAGTTTGTAATTCAGTTTGCCGGGAGCACACGCTGCACTGTGCGCGCGTGTGTGTGTGTGTGTGTGTGTGTTTTCTATTTCAATTTTAAAATTTCAATCGCTGTCATGTTCAAAGGCACTTTTATATGAGTTATCTTTTTACCTTAAAGCTACATGAGCAGCTTTGTCTAACACACACACACACACACACACACACACACACACACACACACACACACACACATATCATCCCTACCATACTCTGCAGATGCCCTCCAGACACAGGTTTCATTTCAACACATTCATTACCTTTTAATTGCCTCTAAATTGCAATGTGACCCATCGCATCAATAACACTATCTGTGTGAGAGGAGGAATGGACCTGAGCATGTTCCCCGCATACGCATGTGCCTCCAAACACACCCCGCTCGCTGTTTGGGCGCGAGACTGGTAATTTCATGATAAAGAGTTTAATTTGCATTGAAGCGGGGAGGATGGAGTGGTTGCGGGGTCTAAACGGCGCCGCGTCCTCGGCTGTAATAGCGAGAGGGGCAGATATTACCAGGATGAAGGTGAATCAAAATGTGTTTCAATTTAATCTCTTCTGATTACACACTGCTGGGCTCTACCTAAGCTCGCCAGCAATGCTGATCTTAGACTTTCCCCCTGACCTTCAATCTGCACACACACACACACACACACACACACACACACACACACACACCATACTGCTGGCTGAAGCCCTTACATAACAGGATTTGATTAAAGCGGCAAAACTGATCATCAGCGGTAAATTTACCAACATTTCAGCAGTTGGAACTCTCCGTTCAGGAAGTGGCGTTTCGCTCTCAGGAGTTGGGCGGAGTTGGGAGAAAAGTCTTACTGGAGGAAATAAACATCTCTGACTGGGTGACGGAGGCCGCTGCGCCGCACGGCGGTAATTCCACATAAGCAGCGCTCTGACATACAAGTCACCCCGTTTGTAAACTCCTTTGATGCAAATCTGCTCTCTCCGTTTTTAACACCTTGAATTTATGTTTGTTGATGCCGAACGGGAATTTTAAGTAAGAAGCATTAGCAGCATTGCTCAAAAAACTGACATTTAACACTTCAGTTTTAGATTTGTGTACAGAATGGAACAAAAATTCTTAAAAATGGTTGTCTTTTCAGACATGAACATTAATTTAACACGATTCAATGTTCATATCTTCATTTATCAGCATACAGTATGTCTACGGCACTATTAACCAAAGTACTTGACCACAATTACTGCAACTGTCAATCAGTGAGCGTTAGAGCTGTACTAATCAGTTTATTAAAGTGCTATTGCTCATGACTCTGATCTCTGGGTGTTCTGATTAATGCAGAGGCATTGAAAGTTGGTATTTTATTTTCATACACTCACCCACACACGCCTTTAACAGATCCATCTGGGCTTTAGGAAATGTGTAGGAAACCTTGATATTCGACATTTTGAAGAAACATTTGTGTAAATGTTGAGGTGAAACTGAAGGATTTGCTGATTCACACGCACTTTGTTTGAATTTGAAGCATCCTGAAGCTGCAAGAAATACAAAAACCTCTGATCAGATTGGGCACGTAAAGTGGAGGAAAACAGATTAGAGCAGAGACGGTGAAAACATGGCCCTGACTCTACGGCTGACTCCGAAATGAAGCTCCTGCAGCAGCCGAGCCACAGCAGCCGCCATGTTATTCCTGGTGACACTGCGGACCTGTGCTGAGCGGCACACCTGCACCGTCACCGCCTCCGAATCCCGCCAGCCTCAGAATTAATTACAGCCCGATATAGCCTTGTCTGGAGGACGCGGCGGTCTGAGGGGCCGTTAAGAGCAAATCAAGACCCCAGCGCTTCCCCGGATCTAAGAAAATGACTCTTAACTGTACGGTGCAATTAAGTGGGAGCGCGGCGTTGCCCGCTCTCGACGGTCTGCGGGGAAATCTACAACTTTTCTGCTCCGCCGTCTCCCAGCACTCATATCTCGGCGGTGACAGGTCGTTGTTCAAGTCAGACTTTCCCGGGGATTGATTCAAGATGCTGATCCTGCGATGCAAACCAGCGACGACCCGACTTCAGAGATACCGCCTGTCAATCAACACGCCCATCCCCCTTCCCCCTTGGACATTTAATAAAGAGAGATTTCACCGGAGCCCTGTCTCAAGGCGAGATTCCTCCTGTAAGGGAGAATCTGAAGGCACCGCGCAAATTTTCAATCGTTTCACACCTCG
This sequence comes from Salarias fasciatus, assembly GCF_902148845.1. Taxonomy (NCBI): domain Eukaryota; kingdom Metazoa; phylum Chordata; class Actinopteri; order Blenniiformes; family Blenniidae; genus Salarias; species Salarias fasciatus. Next base: position 21,835,544 of record NC_043753.1, on the reverse strand, counting down.
AAACATGTAATTAGCTAATGATGTTCTAAGGGAGCGGATAATTACACATGCCTGATTCGTGGTAAAATGATGAATGTTCCCAAGTAACCAAAATACTTATTTTACACACATTTAGTTTGCAAAAATTGGTAGTTTCTATCACACGTTTCAGAGCAGAGACGCCTTCCTCCAAACACTCGATTCCTCGAATGTCACCTATTGACCAGATTCTGTTTTTTTTTTTTTTTTTTTTAGTTATATTCAGCATTGTGTTGTGAGGAGAAACCAAAAGCTCTTTATTTTCAAATGTGTAATTTAACTGAAAACCTACGCTGCAATTTTCTTCACTGCTTTTTAAATTCCATGTTATTACTGGACACAACTTAAAACTGAAATTGACAACCAGATATTTCAGTTTGCATTTGTTTTCAGGAATATGTTTTTCATTCTAACAGAGAATTAGTACATAAGACTTATTTCACGTCATGCCTGGTCTCTGTTCTGGTCCTGTTAGATCTCAGTGCCACATTGATACTGTAGAACCTGACATCCTGCTACAGAGACTAGAATATATTAGGTTTCCCATTAAACTGGTTTCCATCATACTTAGCAGAGCGGTTCCACTTCGTTAATGTTAACAATGATTCTTCAGCTCAGATTAAAGTTAAACATGGAGTTCCACAGGGTTCTGTTCTAGGACCTATACTCTTCGCGTTATACATGCTTCCTGTAGGGAACACCATCAGGAAACACTCCATTAACTTCCACTGTTACGCAGACGATACACAGATCTACCTATCCCTGAAACCAAGATGACACAGATGAACTTGTTAAATTAGAAGCTTGTCTAAAAGATACAAAAACATGGATGAGTCATAATTTTCTCCTCCTAAATCCAGATAAAACATAAGTTATTTTATTCGGCCCAAAACACCTGAGAGAAAAATTATCTACACAAATAGTGACCCTGGATGGTGTTACTTCAACATCCAGTAACACTGTGAGGAACCTGGCACTGACCTTTGACCAGGACTTATCCTTTAACTCCCACATTAAACAGGTCTGCAGGACCTCCTTCTTTCACCTGCGTAATATTTCTAAAATTAAGAACATGTTGACCTTTCTACTGAGTAAAGCTTAAAGTTAAGGCTGCTTCAGGCCTCCTGGACCGTCGTCTTAGTGACGCTGCTGGAGGCTGAGACCAAAAGTCGTATGCTAAAACTCATAAGAACAATACAGGCCAATCTTAAACAACAGGAACAAAACTAGTAAAAAGCACCCTCTTACTGGTCTCACCTTCAACAGAAACCCACCACCTCTGAACCCTGTTCTGCAGGTTTCTTCCTTTTCAGAGGGAGTTTTTCTTTTCCACAGTCGCCTATGCTTGCTCATGTGGATCTGTTGGGTCTTCTCTGTAAAAGCAGCATTGAAATAATTACGTTGTATTTTGCGCTATATAAATAAAGCTGAATTGAATTGAATTGAATTGAATTGAATTGAATTGAATGCCTGCTTTAGATTGTTTCTGGAAAGTGGTTTTTAACACCATTACTTAAGTTCTGCAAGTATTAAAGTGTAATTTAGGAGATGTGACACATTTTGTACTTCACATCATTTATGTATTTTATTTCCTCTTTCCACCTGGTAAACATAAATAATGTAATAATCTAGACTTTTTTTAACGGATGGAAGACAAAAATGTAAAATTTGTCAATACAGTAATAAGATATTTGATAGAGGATCATAATCATTTTGTCAATATTGTAACATAACTGAAGCAGCACTTAAATTTTCTTTCAGACTGTAACATCTGCAACAAATAATGCAATAAGGGATTTCTTTTCTTGCTTTATGAAGTTCCTCAATGGAAAACACATTTAGGGGATGAGACAGTCATTCATGGTCGCAAAAACTGTTTTCTTATCTTATGAGATAATTGGCAAATATTTTGATACTGATTGATTCACGCCTCTGAGAAAGCCGGTATTACCACCTGAACTACATTAAACCACCTTCAGTTCAGTTGCATCATATATTTCGGCCAAATGTATTAGAAATAGGATATTTGAGGTAATATCGACTCCTGGCTTCCGTGAGACAGTTTACTCCCCACACAGGAAATGTTTAAACATTAAACAGGACTCTCCCGGGGCCGGGACGGCACGGGGCTCCACTTTGGTCATTTCTGCTCCCCGGCTGAGCAGCAGGCCCCCTGCGGTTCCTCTCATCTCCACTCTCGGGTTCATCCTCACGGCCATCCCGCTCCTGTTTGACAAAATTTCAGCTGCGGCGACGGCTGGTTTTCTTTCATGTGCGGACTGACAGCGAGCTGATATCCGGTCACCATACTGACTAAGAACTGCAAACTGGCCTTTGTTCCGCCATGTTGTTGACGACTGAAGGCACACATGTTGTGTTTGACACAGCTTTAATGTTCCATCCATCAGAAGTTTTTTTTTTTTTTTCCAAATCAAATCATTTTTGCGTCTGAATAAAGCTCCTCGCGTCTTTTTGCTGAACAATATTGACCAAGTAATTCAGATGGTACTGAATGATGAACTTCTTCCAATTAAATCTCAAACCCTGCTGCATCCGGCCGGATCATATGGATTAATAATAATTGCAAAGGCATCTCTTTCAATGAAAAGATAATACCGCTGTCTTAGTTTTACCGATTATGCGGAAATTAAAGTGGTTCTCAGTGAAATGGTGTGGAGGACAGACAGCAGACAGCCACGCCTGACGTGAATCTGGCCCTCGTCTTCGGCGGAGCGGTCACCTCGTGTAGCGACACGAGGCTCCAAGGCTCCCTGGAATTCACTTTCTGTTCCCGTACAAAGCACCATCTGCCGCTCACACCGTCCGTCCTCCACTCCAAAAAGTGGCGGCGAGCCGGAGCCGGCGAGTGCAGGTGGAGCGGAACAACAGCCATGTAGGTGCAGTGGCGGCTCTGTGCATGCGGCACCCAATTAGCGCCGCGGTCCGACTCCGGACAGCAGGTTCATGGTTGCAGAGCCACGTGAATGACAAGCCCGTGTTAGCCGTGCCGTTAACCTGACGTGTCTGCGCGGCGTTCGGAGAGTCAAGGCTCTTCTGGCTGCAGCAGGAAACCATTCTCTACAGAAAAACTCACACATGTGGACAAAAAAAAAAAAAAAATCCACTGTTACACACACGACTTTACAGAAATCCAGTTTTACAGCAGGAGCAGTTTCTAAAATCACATCTCCTCCTCTCAGCTGAATTCATTCTGTAAATCCAAGCCGGTCATTTGGCTCAGGCACTTCTTCAGGAGCTAATTAAATGCTCAGGAAAGGACTTAGTTTTCCTTGGATTAAGCGAAGGTCGCAGCCCTGTTGATCCTTACAGAGGAGGAAGTAGACTCATCAAAGCCTTTCGGGCTCTTTGAAGATCCCTCGCTTGGTCCGGTCTCTTGTCTCTCGCCAGAGAATAAACATTTCTAAATGTCTCTGCAGGATGAAGCAGCACCGCAGAGTGCAGACAATCAGAAGCTTTCAGCGTTTCAGACTGTTGTCTTTAGAATTATGTGACGGTTTGAAGGTAAATTGTGTATTTTATGCTTTTTCCAGATTGATATATGCATGTACAGTATATACAAAAGCACATTGACTTCATACAGACGAGTGTGATTTTCTATACTTGCTTTTATGATGTTTTAGTAGCTTTTTTTCCCCGTTTTTAATTTGCAAACATCAAAAAAAAAAAACTTTCATGTTGTTAATATGTAAATGTATGTAGAATTTAGCTTTTGTTCAAAACCTAAAAACCCTCCTGTCACTTCACTGGAAGAAAAAGAAAAACTCCAGAATCAAGAATCTTCCATGATCTGGGAAGAGTGATAAAAAGGAGGCTATATATAGCTGATGAATTAGTAAGCCAGGGATAAACAGCTTTTTGAATATTTCATGGGGCAGACTTTAATTTCTCTGGTGGTGGGAATGAAGAATTCCCCCCTCCGATATAGATCAGTTAATTAACCCTCCATCCTTATAGCACGCCTTCTGCCGATCATTTAAACTCAATGCAGACAATCTGAGACAGATATACGTTCCTGTTTCGTTGAATCCGTTTTATTTTTGGGGGATCCTCAAAAGCCGAGCCTTCATTTTGAAGATTTGGAACGGCTGCAAGTTTGTGGCAAAACATGAAAAGTAAACAGGTGTGTGTGAATCTGCTCTCTCTTGGCTCGGCGCCTCATTTCCATGAAGTGATGCATTAACATTTCCTCTGAATATTCAGCCCTTTGTACAAGCGGCTCACTCGGTTTCGGACTTGTTAGTCATTCAAATGAAATTATAAAAAATGCATAATGGTGGTGCGTCCGGGCGGCGGCGCAGTGTCCTACACATCGGCGGCATATGGCGCTGGGAATACCGCTCATTCAAGTGGGTGATTGATTGGCGAGCCGCTGCCGTCCGCCTGTCAGTCACACTCCCGCTCCGTTAAACGAGACCACCAGACTCACAACAATCGTACCTATAAATATTCATGAGCGGTGGCCGTGTTTGTTTTTTGTTCTGCACCTCGCTGGCTGCCGGGTTTCATGTGAATGTCAGGACAAACTTACAGCTTGACTCCAAAAGTTCTTTGCTGCGATTCGGTCGTTTGCCGCCGCACCGCATCCTAGTTCACCAAAAAGGAAAAAAAAAAGGATGATTTCATGTCAAAACATTGAGACGCTTCAATAAGCTGTTTGAGTTTAAACTTGAAACATCAACAGGTCTGCTGCAGGAAAACAACAAAAACAGAACATTTGGAAGGAACAGTTCTGTCGCCTTGAATGGATAATCATGGGAGTCGCCGCAAGAACTATAAAGACAAATGTCATCCGTCACGTCGGTGTGTGTCCTTGGCCGATCGGTCTGTGCGAGGGTCTGCGGCGCGAACAGAATTCCCACCGAGAGCCGGCGGATTAATTAGACTTGTACCAAATGGCCAGTCTTGTAGGAGTCAATCTGCTTCCAGCTACAACACATGTCAGCCCTTCTCCAGCGCCGGCGGATCACGTGCACGCTCCTCTGCGAGGAGAGGAGGGTTTAAATCACGTTAAATATGAAGGTATATGCTCTAAACCTTAATTGAAAGCGGTGTAATGATATGCAATCAGCTGCCGTTGGTTCATCTGATTCATATTCTCGCCGGGCTTCAAAGAAAAGATTTCCTTTACATGATTAGTCTTCGCCGGGCGTGCTAACACCGCACTAGTATTCCAAAGGCACATCTTATCGCAACCCCAATCTCCATCTTAAGTGCCCGCGGGTTACGTTCATATTGAATTAGTTCACATCAAAGTGATTCCACATGACAAGCCTTTTAAGATTAAATGCTCCTTTAATTCTCTGATTACAAGCTATTTACTCCGTTGGGACGCCGCGACCGAGATGAGACGCGATGAGGATCCTGAAAGGATATTACAGTAAAACAAATAATCTGAAGCATGTTGCGAACAAACTGGCGCGGTGCGCTGTCAGAGCGAATCAAAGGAAGTGGATATCACACTCCCAGCTTCACGGCAGAGAGAGCGGGATTGTTCGGACGGCCACCTCCCCCCCCCCCCACCACCCCGTGATAATTCCTCCTCATTTTGATTCATGGTTGCATATGGCATGGATTTATAGAAACACGCGGGCTAATAGCCCCTCTCCAAAAGGCTAATTGTATTTATTACCTGGCAGTTGGGTATAAATCCAGATAGATGCTCGGTTTTGTCCCGAGCAGATGAATCGTTCCGCCGTCTAATCAAAGCTTTCCTGTCGGGATTGGAAGTTTGTCGGAGGTGATCATACAGCAGCCATTCACCAAGATGGATTCACTGCAAAAGGACAACTGGGCCCCACCGATCGCCTAATATTGACGGATGATATAGGAAAGCTATATAAAAAAAAAAAAAAGGGTTGAAATAGATTATTAATTTTTATGTCCTCTTCACTGCAGACTCTCAAAAACACACATTTCCATAAAACCTGGCCGGGATTATCCCCACAGCGCCGTCTCCGCCAGCCATTCTCCTCCCTTTTGTCATTAAGCTGCCAATCAGAGTTAGGGAGTGGCTCGGGAGCCAATCAATCAAGCTGATTGGGAGTGTCAGGAAGTAGCTGCTATAAGCAGCCGGAGGTTGCAAACACCATTTACCCGACGCGGCTCGTTCGGCCGCATGATAATTAGGACGGAGTCCTTGCTCATGCTTCAGTCTCACAGTAATCCAAAGTGCAAATGGCACAAACTGCGGTCCTGCTGAGGGTTCCAAATGCCAAAACGGTCTCCGCTTTGATATTTTCAGCTGGGTTGGTAGCGACGCGGCGACCGAATGTGACAACAGTAGCATTTGGGAGCGGCCAGAGGACGACAGAAGACTCACACACTGTTTGATCAGCGAGTTACAGGGGAAAGTGTTTACGTTCTGTTTATAGACCATTTGTGCTCTAATGAGCAGCAGCTAATCCCAGCAGAAAGCTGGCGCAGCGGCGCCATTATATGTTCACAAAGCTGGATTGTTAAGCTGCTAGTTAGTGGTGCAGCGTGATTAAGGAGCTTTCCTCCTCCCATCATCCTCTGCTGATCAATTTAATGGCGGTAAAAATGAGGCCCTCTGAATAATATATAGAGCTACTTCACCAACACAGTGAAACAAAAGACTTATTTGTTTCTCTGAAATCTAAGTAAATCAGAGCTGTCCCCATTATACTCAACTTCAATTACTGACTGAACTCCACATTTCATAAACACACACATTAACTGACACTTTTAGCTTGAAACAGAAAGCTAAGGCAACATTTATTATGGTCCTGCATTTCATTGTGTTAACTTTGTACCTATAACATTAATATTTATTGAAATGTCAAACTGCTAAGCAACAAATATTCCATCATTATGGATAAAAAATCCCAAAGATACAGGCCTATTGATGTATTATTATATTATTGACAATAACTGGTAGATTTGACCTTTTTTTTTTATTGTTTTTTACTATTACAGATTATCAGGATAATGGATTAAATATCTTATTACAGTTTTGGACAATATTACATTATTGGTTGTTGTAGTTGAACCCTAAACTTATAATCATACTCGTATAATTAGAGTATAACTTCACTCAGGAGTTTAATTCACCAGAAAATTATAATCATGAGTATCATTCACATGAGAGTAAGTCAAAAAATATTCTCTCCAGTACAAAGGTCAAAGGTTAAAGACCGTCAGAGTGGCAGCACGGGACTCCCACAACGCCGAGATAAAAAGGCATTGCTAAAAAAGACCTGAGCTTTTTTCCTCAGTGCAGAAATTCAGCAGCTCTTCCAACTTCAGACAGAAATATATGAGATATGAGTTCAACATGAGACAACGTTAAACACATACACACATTTAAACGCACAGACTCGAACTGTTCGCTGCGCTGAAGCCTGATCCGTCCCGTCATCAGAGCTGCAGCGACGGCAACGCTGAGGTTATGAGAGGAACTTAGAGAAAGAAGGAGTTTGCATCGATTAGCAGAGCGGCCGCCGTCAGTGGAGAACATGACCTGCAGCCATCGCTCCATCAGCCCCCCCCTCCACCCCTCCACCCCCCCTCAGCTCAGCCAGCGCTGTCTGTCTCCCCGAGCTGTCAATACAGCCTGATGGGCCTTTTAGACACTTATCAATATTTAACCAGCCTCCCTCATTGACTCAGCAATTACTGCCTAATTGATCTGAGATTGATTATCATTAGCACCATAATGGCAGTGTCGGTCAGAGGCAGGCGCTGATAAAAATCCTGGCTGTGAAATTAATTTATCCTTTTATGAAGCCGCGTTACAGAAGAGGACGGACGTTCCAGTCGAGTCATTTCATCTCTGCTAAGCACTGCTTCAGTTAGTCCAGCTCGTCGTCCTTCTTCCAGGATGAAGCTGAAACACCAAACATGTGGAGGTTTTCTGGGATCCTCGCCTCCTGTTCTTCCACAGGGGTGTCAAACATAAGGCCCGTGGGCCATAACTGGCCCACACAAGGTTCCAATCCGGCCCTGTTGATGAAATGAAAAAATAAATAATACAACTAGAGATCCAAAAATAATAAACTTGAAACACGTTTTCAGCTCAGGGTGATTTTTGGATGGACGCTAACCTTTGTATGTTTTAGATTTCATTATTTTTAAGAGGAATTAGGATGTAGAAATGAGCGTAACGCTTCTAGCATCAGGTGAGAGTTTAACAGTCTATAACAGTCATAAAAAAAAAAAAAAAAAGCATTGAAGAAATGACAACGTTCAACGTCAGAGAAGATAAAACACAAAAAAGATTCAGGATAAATGTTCTTCATGCCCCCCCCCCCCCCCCCCCCCCCCCCCAGTAAACCACGTTCTCACATTCAGGCCATACTTATTAGAAGAGCATCGTGGAAACTGCAGCGTTTAACTTGTGAGCTCTGAGAAAGCTCCTTCCTTCCACTCCAAGAAAACTGTGAAGCTGATGCCAGTAACAAGCCTGAGCCGCAGAGGGTGGTCCAACTGGTGACTAATCAAAGCCGTCTCTTCTGCATGATGGCGGGCGCGCACAATCGAACAGGAAGGAGAGGCAGTAGGAGGTTTTCCAGGAAGTGCGGCCATCAGAATTCTCCAGCTCCCTCCAAAGCTTCAGATGTTCCCTCTGAAATCTCTCTGGACATCACGACTGCTTACGCTCATCATTTCAGCACAAACGGCTTCGACTTCCTCCAAAAGACAAGCAAACGCAAGACAACGGAACAGATTGAGTCATAAACGAACTTCTCTCGCTGTTTGTTTCTTTCATGCAGAAGGAAGTGAAGATGGAGCCACACCTGTTAATGTTTATTCAGTCCGGCTCACACCAAAAGAAGCATCCAGGAGTCTGCTCAGTTCACACCACCTTTTCACTGATATGGGTTCAAATCGAAAATCTGACTGAATCAAATAGTTTCACATTCTGATTATCAAAAGTTTACAAATGGTTTTGCTTTAAATATGTAAAAATACACCGCAAAAAATCCAAATCTGAGCAAGTTTTTTCAACTTGTTTCGAGTGAAAATGTCTCATTTTACTTGATTTAAGATAAATATACTTAAATATTATATTTAATCAAGATAAAAAGGCTTGATTTAAGAGAAAATTCTCTGAAATCAAGAAAATTTTCACTTGTTCGATTTTTTTACTAATTTCAAAGTAAAAATTTCTTAATTTAAGAAAAAAGATCTGCCAATACAACAAGTAAAATTGTTCTTGATTTCAGAGAATTTTCTCTTTAATTTGCAGTGTAAGCATTTTTTTTTTCCTGTGTCATTTCTATTTCCCCCTTTGTTACTTCTTCTTTTTCTTCAAAACGGAACAAAAAAAAACTCATCTTCACCTACAATGGAAAGCAATTTGCTTCTTACCCTCAATATTATAGAAAGAAAAGAAAAAAAAAACTGTTCCCAGCTGGCATTCAACCGACCTTAAACGTGGAAATTTAGTTGAAATAATGTCAGTTGATGAAAAACGTTAATTCAACGTCAAAACAACGTTGACACTAAATGGTTGAAGTTGTGTCGTAAACTCGCTGTGGATTCAACACTGAAATATCAACATTTTTTAGATGTATATCTAATCGTCAGTATTTTTAAAATCATGACTTCTAAAACTTTGGCTGAAATATGTCAGTTGAAAAACGTTATTTCAACATCTTAAAGCGACACTAAGGAACTTTTCAACCTTAATAAAACATTTTAATATCTTTTGTGATGATACATCGACTTAAAACTAGTTGAATGACCCCTCTGTCACGGGCTGAGGGCGTCAGTATTGCTTTCACTTGGACTGAGCAGCTGTGAGGAGGGTGGTAGGAACCCTGCACACTAAAAACCTCCAAATGTGCGGACTGCTTTACGGCATGCGTCACTTCCACTAAATGTAGGCGAGTTCAGTCCGACAGCATGCCACCGGGAGCAGCATTTTACCACGCCACGCGCTAGTCCTCATGGGAACTGTGGTATTCGTTCAGGCAAAACACTACCGCTTTTGTCCACTGGCGCCGCCAAAATCAACGAAAACTGAAAGTTCCTTAGTGTCGCTTTAACAACGTTGATAAATTTACCACTGAAAAAGTCTTTATGTGAATGTTAACCACGCCTTGTATTTCTTCTTCTTTGAGTCTGTTTGTTTTCATTGTCTCGTAAAGACAGAATTATGTCTAATAAACGAGCCGCCCAAGCGGCTAATTTTAGAATGTAATTTCATCAAATTCTGAACTTGGGTGAAACATAAAACAAACATTTTTAAAACTACCACTTTGCTTCATGTGTATTTCGCTGTATTTCAGGATAAGTAGTTTTCTGCAACCTAGTGGTGACCCTCCCGTTTACAGATAAAACATACAGTAAACTAACAGCTCAACAGGTACGGCTGAAGCTCGCTGAAAAGCAAGTTGTGAATTCGAAACCCGTGTTTCACCCGTCTGTAATGAAATGTTGAAATAACTGAAAGACTATGCCTGAACCTCAGACTGCAGGCCCAGTGGTCAATTTAATTTATTATTTTCTGCACTTTTGCTGCAATACTGCTCAATTTAACTAAAACCAGCATTGATTCATGGTTGAAGACATGACGTTGAAATAACGTTGTGATTTCAACGTTGATCAGATTTGCAAAATCAAAATAAAATTCGACAGTCATTCAACATTGATATCTGATTCAACAGTGATTCAACGCTGAAAATGCCAGCTGGGTTAGTTACTTTTACTAATTACTGTAATTACCCAAAGCTGTGCCACAGCTCAAATGGTTTCGGGGAGCTGATGAAGGCAGTTTCAGGTGGAAATGCATCCTTTGTGTTTTCACTTCAAAAATGTTCATTTACATGGAAAAACAGAAGAAACATTGGAAGTGGAAATCAAAAAACACAACTTTGGTTTTCAGAGGGCCTGAAGCTGCTGCGGCTGCAGACTTCTTAAATATGCGGCTTCACATTTCCACACAAGCTGGTCCAATGCAGATTTCATAGCTGCAGTAAAGTCAACAATCGTCTGATCTGAATAAGAACTAAAAAGTGTTTACTATTGTTTGTCTAAATGCCGCTCATGACATGCATGTGTTGAGTAAAAGTCCTGGAAATCAACAGTCAGTGCACAAGATGACCAGAACTAGAACATGAAAAGAAGGAACAAGTCCTACATAACTTCGAAAATCTAAATGAAACAGCATGGCTGCTCAGTTTCTCCTATTTACCCGCGGCGCCGCAGAGCTGCAGGAGGTTAGTGAATAAGTAAGAGCCATTCATTGACCCTCTTTTAACACGACAGCCTAGTATGAGCGGGTAACGGCGAGGATTTGTGCAGGTCGTTAGCCCGCTGAAATACCTCCTGATTAATTTATTTCTGAAGTGATTATGACTGCACGGTAGGCTAATTAGGAGCTCTGCTTAACATTTTGCAGAGACTGTTTGTAAAGCATTAACTTTCACTGATTAAATGCGGGACCTCTGATGAGAGCTCGCCGCCATTCGACGGGAGAACTTTTAACGGACTGAAAACTCAAACACTGGGTTCCAGCGTTTCACTGAACGAGGAGCAGTCGGCTGTAGAACTCTTTTAGTTACCATAAAAAAAGCTCTTCCTGTTTCGTAGGATACATCAACAATAAACTAGTCACGCAGAGAGGTGGGCTGTCAAAGTTTAAAGCTGAAATCTTCCACCCCACAGCGCCCAAAACTTTGACGTCATTCTATGTTTTTGTCTCATTTTTTCCTCTAACCTTTTCTGCTTAACTGATCTGCTTACACTGATTTGATTTTGTCCATTTGGCCATCGCCTTCCCCTCCTCTTCCGCTCATCCTCCGTCTTTTCCTCCCATCCTGCTACTGTCCTTCACTTATCCATTCTTTAAAAGTCATCTCAGGTTAGCCGGAATGTCACATCGCTCAAGTGTGCCCTCTGGGGCAGCTGCTGTTATTTTAAGGGGTCATGTACATTTATCCAAGCAATGAATAAAGAAGCACCCAGAGGCCGGAGCACAGGCATGACTGAGAGGACGGAAAACATTTACTCTGGCAAAAAGTGTGCATCCGCAACGCGCCTCTTTTAAAGGTCAGAGGTCAAAAATGGTGCACAACCTGTCATTAGCTGACTTCAAACCTCGCCCGATTGACCCTAAGACCCCCGGCCACTCGCCCGAGAAACCACAACAACTGATATACAGAGATTCTGCTGAGAGGAGAAATATGAAGCATAGTCGCCTGTCAATATGAACCAGTGACTGTTTATAAAGATGGAAGAAACCTCACAGCGTTCTGAAATCCCGTGCTGTCGATGTGAGCAGGATGTCTCTATACTGAACATTTGAAACCGGATATAAATGTGATTGGTCCAGCCTGTCACGTGACCGCATCACATGGACAGAGGAGGAGCTGTGATTGGGCGATTTATGCAAAACTTTAAAGCTGCTGTAGGCAGGATTTTGCTAGTCAATGCTAATTTTTCTGTGTTTTCTTTGGATTAAATGTTAGAGTATCCATTGATAATCCTTTAGGAGTGTAGCATAACTGCACTACCGTGAGGGCACAGCGTTTCCATCTGTCTCTGTTCTGAGCTAAATAGGAATCTTGACAACTCCAGGTATCTTTGACCAATCAGAAGAGCCCCTGAGGCTCTAACCGTGATTGGTCGAGAGGGCGTACGTTCTTGTGGGAGGGGCTTAACTTGCGTGAGGGCGTGATGTCAGCGAAAACAGGACAGGATTGGCTGTGCTGGGTTTCAAATCGCCATCTTAGATGGGTCAAATCTTAGGTAACCCTAAGCAAGATGGCGGAGATGCAGAATCCTGCCTACAGCACCTTTAACTGATGAAATAAAATCAAAAGATGATTTATGTGAAAATCAGAGTCTGAAGCCAACGCGGATGTAGAAACTAGTGACAGAGACCTGAACATGTTCTGAAACTTTATATGTTCATTTGCACTCTGAAAATTACCATTTTTGAATGTGCTCCTAGAGACCAGGGCTCTTTTTGAAACCATCATCGTCGCCCCCTGCTGGAGTTTCCCCTGAATTACAGCTTTTCTTTCTTGGCGTTTGATATGAATGTCCCTGTTCTCGCCAGTGTTATGTTTATCGCGCATAGTTCTCTTCGTGCGTGGTTTCATGATAAAAACAACCAACAGCGCCACCTCGTGCCCCGGCGTGCTAACTACATCATCTGTGTGCATCATCTTCACAACACTGCTGTCTGAATGCAAAACTCTGCTGAAATCAAAACACAGAGCCGAAGCATTTTCACTTAAAATGTCGCGTAAACCAGACTTTGATCTCACATGGATGAAAAAGCTTTAAACACCTGACAGCGTACGGTTTTGAAATCTCCCACCCCCTAACCGCTTGTTACAGTTACAGGATATTGAGCCGCTGACGTCATTGGAGAGAAAAAAAACATTGGAGAGATGGATTAGAAACCTGTTTTTAAGGGTTTGTCTGTCACATTCCCATGTTATGCATCCGGCCTGGTTCATATGATGGAAACTCCTGTTCCAGCAACATGCAGCATCTACAATCCATAAACATTTTAATTAACTGTGGAGGTATTCTCAGACACACAGGAAAACGCCTGTGAAAGAAAGTGCAGCTTTTTGACCATTAGCCGCTGCCTGCGATGCTTGCAGTGGGCGCAGTGCTCATTAGGCAGTGATATAAAGCACAATCTCATAATGACTAAAGATCTGTTGTCTGGTAAGCACTAACAAAACGATTGATTCGTAAGCAGAGGAAGAGAAGAGGCCAAGAGGAAAAGGGAGAAAATTATAATGAGAGTGTGAGAGAGGGAGTGGAGGTAGCAGGGAGGGACTGGGGGGAGAGGCATTTAGTTGGCAGACAGTTTCCTGATTCAGCCGGGCTGGAGAGCAGGGGTAGCTGTCTTCTTCCATGTACCTCATCTATCACTGCCTATTTCTAGGAGACTCGCCCGTTTCCCCCACCACACACACAGATGGAAGGGAGTGAGAATTCAATCTTTCCTTGCCTCACGGTCATCTGCAGAAATGCATTCGTTCACCCTTTGCGGCAGGAGCCCCCAAAACCTGCCAATAATCGTCCGGCGGGGTGGGAAAGAATGACTGCAGGTAGCCCGGCTCTCCTCATGTGATCTATTTCCAATCTGTAAAGTCCCACAGGTAGATTAGGCACAAGTCGGAGCAGGTTTTCAGAAGTAACGGCAGTCTTTGACAGCAGGGACAGCCAGGCTCTCTGGGAAAACACACAGCTCAGAGCTTCATTTCAGCTGAATTCAGTGTATGAATTTGATGATGCAAACACAGTATGTGACTGAACATATATAGAAATTAAAGCATCATCTGATATTTTCTTAAATGTTGGAACAAAGATTTCCCCATCAAGATGTCTTCTGTGTCCAACTTTGGGTCGAAGGAAAGGTTGGTAGTTCGATACCAGACAGGAAACACCAATTAACCTTGCATGCATGCTCGTCTTTGGACTGGGAGGATAAAACAGAGAACGTGGAAGGTCTTGGAAACTTACAGAGAAATCTTGTTTTGCTTTAATGCAGTTCTGAGAGACATTATGAGGCATAAGTACTGATGTTTGGAGCGAAAGCGAACATCTGAAGGTGTTAATACGACAGCTTGGAACGGCATTGAAACATCAGAAAAGCAAAGAAGCACAGATTCGCGATGCTAATTCACACGTCGCAGTAGCTCCATTATAATTTATTTGTGACGCTGTACCCGGTTCTTTGAGAAATGATGGAACATTTGATGAGAATATCCTTTGAAAGTTTCAAATAAAAAAATCATCAATCCAGAGGAATAGCTGTGATAATAAGAAATGAGTTAATATATGCTTTTATCCACATGCTAATGTTTTTTTTCTTTTCTTTATCACATGTTGTTGTGACAAGGAAAGAACAGAAATTATCTTACTGTTTATTTTTACACCAAATTTTAACGTTGGTACAAACTCATGCTAACATCTGCTTCACATCAAAAAAAAAAAAAAAACCTAAATTGTTCAAAAGAAATTTAGCTTTACTGTGCCGTCTGGTCGCCCCCGGTGAAACGACTGGCCCGTCGTAACCGTAACAGGCCAGAAACTTTTAATACAACACAAAGGCGGCCTTTTTTTCCCACGTGGGGTCAGAACCGGAGAACCGTGATCACAGCCGCAATCAGCCTTCAAACAAGACTATCTCCCCCTGCTGAATGCCAACTCAAGTTTGCTGACGTCCAGACTCTTTCCTCCCCGTCTCTCGTATGCATTTGCATAATCCCTGTGACACTGCGATTAATAACTCCTGTGTGATTTGCATATCTATGCCTGAAATTGAGGACAGACGTTCACACAGTAAATACAGTCTCCGGTCAGAAACAAACTGTGGGAAGTGGTTTTGATGGGACGGGGCGGCAAACGCAGAACAGGTCAAATCTCGTGCGAGCCGCTCTGCACATACAGAGACATGCATGCATGGATGAGCTATAGTTTAATTTCCCATTTCCATTATTTCTCTTCCATCCTTCATACCAGCCGAACACAGAAGAGCTGGAGAAAATTAGACTTTGTTATGAGGGAGAGCAGAGAGGCAGATCCTAAAACCCAAAAAGTGACCAAAGCATCAGAACAGCTCCTGATTAAACCACTGCTCAGGCAGAGGAGGTGGATTTGGGGCTTTTATTTGTTTCAACAGTGCCCCCCAGTGGGAGCAGGAATTAGATCATTAAGATTTCTGCTATATCTGCCATCAGATCGTTGTCACTCTGCAGGTCGACAACAGATTACATCTTCTTTTCTCCTCTGGGTCCACTGCAGAAAACAAGTAAAAAAGGATCATCTTCATGTTTTCTAATTAAAAACTATCAGTTAAATCATTTTAAAAAGTTAATTTCAAATTGTGTGACTTTTATTTTTGTATCAAAAGTAGCTTGTTATGATAAAACGTGTTGATTTTGCTGATCAGCTCCTTGAGTCTCCGTCCAGCATCTGGTATTCCAGTGCAGCGGCAGACCGCGACGCTCAGACCCGGTCCCTGCACCTGCTCAGGAGCCCCAGCCTGGAAATGACAAGCTGGCTGTGAGGTAAAGACATTTCCTCCTGCCAAATGTCGCCGACGGCGCCTCTCCCCTTCTATCTCTCCCCCGGACGACAAGGCGGAGATATCTGGCCGGCGGAGGTGACAAGCCCGGCTCTAATCGGCAGGTACAGCCTTCACCGCAGCTCAGGACCCGGCCGCCGAGCAGCAGCTAAATAATTGAGCAGGTGCAATATGTTGAGGTGGGGGAGGAGGGGGAGGAGGGGGAGGGGGGCAAACCGAAAATGTCTGCAGTGTCCTCTGCTTTGGGTAAAAAGCCATCAAATGTTGATTTGGGGAAAATGTCAAAGTGCTTGTCTCACGTTCGGAGGAACAGAGACGCTCCGTCCCCCACAGGCCCCGCCTGTCAGCGGACGTTCGGGGTTTCAGCCTCCATTTCTCAGCCTTTCCGCTACGTTTTGGTAAAACAATATTTCTGTTTTCGGTGCGTTTGCTTACAGTTTTCCCATCAAGTCCTCTCGAGGTTGCTACAACAACAAACTGAAAAATGTTCGAGCATTTCTCCCACGTCCCGCCTCGTGTGAGCGACACACTTCAGGGCCGTTCAGATTCCCGATTTCACAGGGACGAGCCGGGGAGAATATGTCTGTGTTTGTGTTGCGTCTGTGTGTGGCGGCTCGACTGACCTTGGCAAACTGTCCCTGAGCAGGGCGTGAAGAGAGGGAGGGGGGGGGGGTCCGGCTGAAGCAGGGATTCAGCCTCCGAGCCACACATGGCGACTGCCACGGCAGCAGTCAGCTGAAACCGACATGGCCTCCGTCTGAAAGCCGGGCGCTGCCCTCTGACACAAACAGCTCCAGCTACAGATACCTGAGTGGACAGGGGGTTCGCTAAAGGGCTCCGAAAAGAGGAGCCCAGGAAGAGTCGAAATCACAGGCATGAATGAAGAAAACTCAGCAGAATGAAGAGGAGTTCAAACAAAATGTGTTCAATGATAATGACTCTGATCCTAAATCTAACTCTGGTTGACCTGAAATTGGTGTAAACTCATGGATTGCTTTTTTTTTTTTTTTTACCATTAACTGCAGTAAGTTACATTAAAATAATTTCCTCTTCACATCATTATGAATGTGTTCTGAACAAAAACAGCACAGAACAGAACATATAGTACAGTGGATTTGTTTGGATCATCAATACTATCGTACCGGTTTAAAGGGGACATATTATGCTTTTTTCACTTTGTGAAGAGTTTCTTATAGTAGTTTGTGTTGCTGTAGCCTCATTATGATGTTCAAATTTGAAAACTGTGTGTTTCCTCCCTGTCTTTCTGCACCGCCTTTTGTGAAAATGCCTGCTGAAACAGCCGAGTTTGAGTTTGGTGCTCTTATCCTGAAATAGGCGGATTTCACTCGTCCCCCTGACTGTGCCCCCACCGTGTGTGTGTGTGTTTGTGTTTGTGTTTGTGTGTGTGTGTGTGTGTGTGTGTGTGAGAGAGAGAGAGAGAGAGAGAGAGAGAGAGAGAGAGAGAGAGAGAGAGAGAGAGAGAGCGTGGCCAGACGCATTCAAGTCTCTTTGGAAGACTTTATCCACGTCTGCCTCGAGCAGCTCCAACCTTATGAAGCACCTCACATCAACACATGCTAGCATGACACTTGTTGCTGCTGCTGCTGCTGCTAACCCCATGCTAACCCCACCCCCAAGCCCGAATGCAGCCAGGAGGGAGACAGAGCTGCTCAGTTAAGACAAGTAATGCTCAATTTTTCGGGGCAGCAGGCGACCAAAGCCGAGCTGAACACACTGATGCCAGGTCCACTGGTACACAGCAGGCCTAATACACAGTTACAGAGATTTGCACTACTTAATGGCCAGAAGTTTACATTTATATTTTCCTAACAGGCTGCAATTCAGTTCAAATAAATACCAAATGTTCTAAAATAGTGTATAAAGTGTTTTTATTCTTTAATCCGTTGTTATAAACACATTTGATGTCATAGATGTTATAGAATGTAGTAACATATAGAACATGAAAAATAATGTTAGTTACTTTGCTGAGTAACTGATTACTTTTACAATGAGGTAACTGAGTTATTAATTCAATTACTTTTTGGGAGAAGTAATTTGTAATTTTAACTAATTATTTTTTAAAAGTAACTTGCCCAACACTGGTTTGTGGGCTTCTGAGACCGATATGACGTGACTGAAAAATAGCATCACATGTCCCCTTTAAAGCTCAGTGGTCTAACTCAGCACCCTCTCCATTCTGTCGATTGATTGATGTTTCATTCAGAAAAAACATTCTCATCTGACTCATCAGAATGACCAAAAATATCCCCTTTATTTGAATTCCTCATGGTCGCAACATGACTAAAAAGTGTTGAAAAAGTTGGACCTCTGTAACGTTGATCGCCCGGTGAAGACGGGAGAGGCGGACGATCGCCTCCAACACCCGTCGTCTCGCACGACTGCGTTCACTCTTCACGTTTCAGAGACACACTTCCACAGAGCAGAACTACAACACTGAGGACCAGGAACTACGGGCCGATGAGGCAGTGAGCCTCTGAGACACCCTTCATCGTTTGGACAAACCTTCATTGGGAAGTCGTTCCAGGGTTTTAGCTCTTCCTTCCCAAGCTACCCTCTGAACTATGACTTCTTCCCATCTGGCTCCGACCCTTGCGTGCACAACAACACCTTGGTTTGATTGGTCATTTTATGTTCATTTTGTTGATTGTTGAGTTCTCATTGTAAATATTTTCTGAATGGTGTTTTTTTGTACAGTATGTTTTTCCTACTCAGACTCTTGGCAATGGGAGGTGAAATTTTCAGTTTTTCTCACTCGTTTAGTCAAGATCTTGAATAAAACATCTGTATTCATCAATTTTCTCTGGGACCCCCCTTCAAAATAAATAACTGTGTCAAAGTCTTCCTCGCGGTTTCTCTCTTAAAAGTTTGACTCTGCCAATCAATCAAATTAGACATCGTGGCAGAATAATGTGTGTCGCCTCTCAAGAACGCCAGTCAAAGGAGGCATTGTGGTTCAGACTTCCTCTGGACCCACAAAGGTGTCACAGTAAGCAAGGGTTGTCAGAGGCTTGTCACCGCCGGCTGCTTTGAAAGCATGAAAAATAGGGTCTCTGGGGACGGCAGGAGGACGGGTGCTGAGAAGAGTGGGGGGTGTGCTGGTGTGTGTGTGTGTGTGTGTGTGAGAAGACCTTAACTCACTTCAGCCTGTTGCACCAAAACCTTGTCAATCCTGGAGACAATAGGGCTCCATCCTCACCGCAGACCCCCGTCACCTTCAGGGGTGACGGCTGTATTATTCAGCCTGACAAGCGCCGCCACGGGGAGATCCAAATCTTTGCCTAATTGAATGCTGACAGTTTGGGCTGGCTCACACTCAGGGCCATGCAGAGACTGATTACTCCGCTGAATGGGATTATTATGGGGGGAAGATTCCATCAAAAAGCAATTCTGGCAGACTGAGGGGTTCAGATTCAGCGTCACTTACTCCTGACAGGAAGGTACCTTTGACACGGCTGACAGCTCTGTCTTAAAGGCAATGTCGAGCTGGCCGAAGATTTAGCACCAGCCACATCAAGCTTTTTTTTTTTTGTTAGAGTTTGCGCTTTGGGGTGCAAAGTGGAAGATTTGGTGGCATCTAGTGACGAGACTGCAGAAGGCAACGAACTTCTGTTTCCAAAATCACAAAGGAAATAGATGTCGTCCAACCAAATTATATTTTTACACTCATAAAAATTTATGCATCTAATTTTTGTGCATAAAATATTTTCCAGGAAGAGCTAACACGATGCACTGTAGGCGATTTATCCCTCAGACCTTCAACTCCCCCACTAGTTTGCATGTTCTACCTGTGTCCGTGTGAGTTTGGCTTATATTGCTCTCGGGCATATTTTACCGATGCAGCTCAAACATATCTGAGCTTCAGAGAGTCCACAGTTAAAAGTTTGGATGCAGGACGGATTGATTGCAGTTGGATAGTGTTGTAAAAGAGTCTGCAGCAAATTAAAGCGAGGGGAAAAAAAAGTTTTAAATCCAAGTGATCTAAAGAGCAATCACCTATTTCAGTGCAAAAGCAAGTATTTAAAACAAGGTCCAAGTTGAAAATATAATGAAATCTCAATGCATTAGGAACACTCTTTACCTCCTCATTCACGTCCGGCCAGGACCTGAACAAATCCAGCAGTAGTAAGCGCTATCGCTGATTCAATTAGTCAGGAAGAGGCGCTCCTCCCTGCTGCAGTCCCACTTTGTGATTTACGATGATGTGTTTTGACTTCATTCTTTTGCCTCCTGCAGCTTTAATTTTGATCAATTATTTGTTAGCATAAACAACATCTCCAGAGCGGCTCCGGTGACAGCAGCCGGGGAGCAGACGGCGTTCAGACCACACCGGTTCGATCCACACACCACCGAGAAACCGTTTACCACCAAGTTACTGTAACTGGGCTTTACCAACTGCAATAATAATACAATAATCAAATAAGTCATTTTATTTAGATTCTCACTGTGAAGAAAACTAATTCAACCATGTTTGATGCTCTGGTTGTAATAATTCTGGATTCTGGATGAGGAATAAGATCAGCTATCATAAGATATTGAGATATTTTATGAAATTTTTCCTATTTTCTTTACTTTTAAACTTAAATAATAAAAAGAAGCAGAAATTGTTTAGTTAGGGTTAATGGTGTGGGAAATATCACCATTTCAATGGTAACCTAGTTTTTTGATGATAAAAATGCCTATTATTGTTGAAACTCTACAGTATAATAAAGATTAACCTCCCAACAATTAACTCATGCCAAGAATATGAAAAAATGAATCTAACGTATGGAAGCAGCAGCCCACCAACATTACATGATCTCGCTCCAAGAAAACCGATTGAAATACTGAGAATTCTCCTCCCTGAGCTGAATCTCTTATATTTTTCCAGTATGCTTCTCTTTTTTTCCCCGTCAGTTTTGATAAGAGACCAGTAGAATGGATTATGCTTTTCAGGGGTCTCGAGGGGTTGGCCTGGCTCTGGTTAGAATTAATTTAGTCAGATAGCCTCTGTGGATTATCCCTGTTTTCAGAGGCTTGCATTTCTGACAGGTCATTATTGAGCATCACACTGGGACCTGCTGCAGCGGCGAGCGCCGCCACGCATCCACGGCTCTGCAGAGCGCTGCCTGCGTAAAAACACATTATGAAAAATACAGTTGCACAAAAAAACTGATGGAAATAAAAAAATAAACTACCGTGCAGTGGGACTTGTGTGAGATTTGATAGTGCTCTCCGTGATCATTACTGCTGCTCTGCAGAACCGGGGCCGAGCGCGGCGCGTGCACGAGCTGAGAGTAATGAGCAGAATGCTTGATGCCCGGACCTGGAGCTGCATTTAGCTAATAGGAGCCCTGTGTCAATATCAAAGGAGGAGGGAGGCGGGCGCCCGGGTGTACATGTCTGTCTTTCATGCACACGCTCCCGTATTGACACTTCCTTTGCAGTAGGAATGAAAATAAAAGGTGATGTGAGACTGTGTGACTCCCTGTCTATATTCTCCGGGACCTGGAAGCTTTATAATTGAGTTCATAACACTAATAATCCAATTTCTCAGCCTGTCCATACGTCTGTGTAATGTTTACAGTGAGTGGTTTCATTACAATAACAAACAGCACCCACTTGTGGCCAAACGTGAAAACTACGCCGCGTTTCTGCTGTTTCCATGTAAACAGACATCGTTTTAAAAATGATGCAGATGTTGCATAATTGATGCCTAAAAGTACATTCCTCCACTTCCTTCTCCACATTTTACGGCGAACGCCATTCAGACACTTGCTCCTCTCCACGCTACACAGAATCAAGTGAGTCAATAAATATTCCGGGAGAAGATATTGGTGGTGAGAAGAGCCTACAGACAAACAACCAGGGCGATGAATAACATCCCACACTAAAAACCTGAACACAGCGGGCGGAGGCGCGGCTGGGAAAAGTCTGTGTTTACTTTCAAAGAGTAAATCATAATTATCCTCGGAGAGGAGGGAGGGAAGCGGATCTGGATTCAACCAAACACGACTCCACTTGACCTCTCATAAACGTACATGATTGAGGCGCTGACAGAGCCCCGACCCCGCCGCCTGACGGCTGAGTGGCAGGTCGGCTTGGCGGCGGAGCGCGCTTCATCTCCCGAAAGCGAGCCGGCGGGGAAGAAAACAGCCCGTAGCATCCCTGAAGTAATAAAGCGCCGGACCACCCCGCACGCCCCGCTTTCGTGATCTTTCAATATCAAAGCGGCGGCAGAGAGGAGGGATTCAGGTGAGACGCTCAATAAGCAGGCGAGAGGTTTCCCCCTCCTCTCACCCAGCAGTAAAAACTGACCATTAATGAGCGCGAGCAGGAGATTTTCGGGGCTAATTAGTGAGCGTGGAGCCGACTGCCCGTCAAAACCGCGACAACGGGAGCGAAAACACAGAGAGCTGCCAGGGGAGCGAGCCAGCATCGAGATGGGATTAATGTAAACAAGCCGGAAACGGTTGATGATGAGGTTTCTGTCCGCCGAGGGGCCGTTCGCCGACGGCGCAGCGACGAAGAATCACGCAGCCAGAAACTGCACCGTGTGGCTGAGCACACACCCGGGAGCCCCGACCGGCGACCGCCGAATGCTAAAACCGGTCCGCACGGTCAGCCGCACATCCTCCCAGCAAGGTCACCGCTTCTGAACAATCCTGGTAATTATTCTTGATACAAGGATTAATATCTAATTCAAGGCGTCGGCCCGGATGACTCTTTTGTTATTAACTTTGCTACAGTGAGGAAACCTTTCAGGATTATTTCAATTCAATGATTACTTTGGGCCTTGCAGCTGATTGCAGACTGTGCCGGTAGGTTTACTCACCATATTGATTTCCTTGCCAATATTGAGGGTAGAGCTCCCAAGACGTATCACCCTGCTCTCCCTGCTATACTCTGTAAATCTTATTAGAGATGGAAGCTGATGGAAGCGCCTGCTCTGCACGCTGCCGAGCGGACCGCAAGGTTACGGGAAGAGAGGGGATCCAGGTGGGATGAAGAGACGCCCCAAAGTTTAAAAAAGTGTGGGAAATGCAACCAATCCAACAACCAATGAACTAACTGTTTGCGTCTCACTTATAACTGTTTAAACTTTACGTTTCTTCCAGATAGTCTTTAGTTTTACACCTCAGAACTCAGAACTCTCCCTGCTCATATTTCAGCCGCTGACCAGGATCCTAATGATCCAAATCGGCTCCAGCAAACTTCTATATTTTTCAATAGACGCTTTTGAGTATTAGAGTCACACTGGACCAAAAGACGAGCAGCTGCATCACCTCAGTGAATATCAGAGAGAATTACATTGTGTAACAATCCATAATTTGGTGATTTATGTGAACTTTGTGGTTTCAGAATGAATCAGATCTCACTGCAGGATTTCCATTTGGTGCTTTTCTGCTGTAAGTACAATCCTAAAACGAGCCAAGGACGGGAAGCGAAATGTGATCCACAGACACGGCGTTCGCTGAGTCAGGTCCCTGTTGGGCGTTAGCTAATGATGGCGGCTCAGGGTAGATGGATCGCCGCGCGGCGTCTCACTTCAGAGGCGAAGGCCAGCTTAGCCGTATTAAAAGCACAACAGTGTCGCCGTGGCGCTGCTTGGCATGCCGCTGGCTCTCCGTGCGTTAGTCACAGCCAGCCGCCCGGGGAATACTTCCTACCGCTACTGATCACCGGCCTGCACCTCCCGGCCCTGAGAAATCAACAGCCAGGATTTATAGATTTACCTTAGATTGGCTGTCCCACATTCGTACCCCCATAAATAGTTTTACAGCTTTGCTAATGCCACTGTTGGGAATAAACAAGGTTACGGCGGACAAGATGAGGCTGAGATTTAGTTGGCAACCCGGACAGCGGCGGGCAGAGCGATGAGAAAGGAGGCGTAATGTCAGGGAGGGAAGCGGCTCGCATTGGGGATGAGCGCTTTATAGCCTTGCAGGGCGTACTTTTACATGGCGGTCCCGGCCTGGTGTGCTGACGACGCAATAACCGACACAGGTGCTGCGTTCTTCGCCACATCCGCCGCTCCGCTCCGAGGGGGAGTTGCCACTTTGTGTGAAGAAAGCTGACCCATTACGAACTCAAGAGGGAGGGCCGAATTAACTCTCCCTTCACTCTGCATGCAGAGCTGAATTTCATCCATGCGCTTCCCAACGTAAACAATCCGAATTAGCAGTCGGGATTAACAAATGAACTTCCGGGCTTCTTAAAAAGAAAAATTAAGACGACCTTGGATGTGCTTTTCATCAAAGACATTATAGGTTAATTATTCAAGCACATTACTTCACTTCAGTTTTAAATGCTACTCATTCAGACAACTTCATGAAACTTGCAAGGTTCAACGGCATGAAATATACATGGCGGAGCCATCACTCTCTTCATAATGGATAAGCACACCTTCCAATTGACACATTCGGTCTGGGAAAGACTTGTAAGACTGACGACATACGTCCAGTCCGGAGTTGACTAAGCAGAGCGTGTCTGCTCGCTGTTTGCTCCTTCAAAGTCAGCAAAAGCCCAGAGTGCAGCGGGAGAACTCGATGAGGGACATTAATTGTTTATACCGGCTTCAGTTCAGCAAGCGGTCAACAAGACGGACACGGTGATTGTTCCAGGCAGAGTTGGTGTTGATCACATGACCCGACTGGACTGGAAAATTACCAGCAAACGTATCAGCAGGTCACAAAAATCTCATTGATTAATTTTTAAGCAACGCACCTAAACTGAAACGTCCGGATGTCTTTCACACGTCAGCCATGTCCAGAATCTGGCCGAACGCTGCAGCTTGCGTCTGACGCATTGATGACATTCGACACAGTCATTCCTCTCACAGCGATCGTCCGTCTGCAGGAAGCCTCCTCCTCCAAAGGTGAACACAGACAATAAAGCTCTATTGATGTGTGTTTGGAAGCCCCACAGGGTCAAAAAGGGATTTAAAGCATTTAAAGCTTCCACACATTGATTATTTCCCTACCTACAGTGAAGTGAATGTATAAAGACTTCTATAGCTCCGGCTGTTTGTCCTGGCACAGCAGCAGACTGCAGCCACTAAAGACGGACGCCTTTCCAGTTCAAGTCTTTTCTACACAAGAAGAAAATATACATTTTGGTCAGTGGTGGACTTAGACGTTGGGATCAGGTCATCACTGTGGTTCCCCCCTTTAAAAATCCTTCTCGGAGGAGGTGGAGTTTGTCTGGGGTCACAGAAAGAGCAGAATACATCCACAGAATGATCTACAAGACGACTGAAACAACCTCTCTTCGGCTAAAACTGTGCAGTTTTTAAGGCAAGGCGTCCACGAACGCAGATCTCTGTCTCGCTGCTGCGTCGGAGATCAGAAATGGCTCCATCGCTAATGAAAAGAAGCACCTCAACACAAAGTTTACACAGCCGGTACAGGTGTGTTTGCCGTACTCGCTAGTTAAAGCACACGAGGGAAGAAGAGGCAGATGGCGAACCGAGAACCATCACACCCTGCGCCGAGAGAGAGCGAGGAGACGCAGAAAGACGAGACATATGTGGCGTCAAACACGGCGGCCCGACTGAAAGCTCTCGACGAGACGCCGCTTTAAGTCTCGATTCTGCAACTACATGCTGTAGGTGTTAGTCGTAGGTGTTAGTTTTGTCTGTGCTCTGCCTCTGGCTGGGAGAATCGTCTCATCATGCGTTTCCCTGCTGTTCCTCTACCTTCCTCTCTCTGCGGTTGAAGATCTGAGAGAAGACGGAAGCGGCGCTGCAGTTTTCCCCACACCGAGCTGCGGGAGATGTCTGCTGAGGGGAATCGAGCCAGCTCTGGACAAAGCACACTAAATCTCCATTAGAGCGCGACTGCTCCACATTTAATTGGTCAAAACCAAACAGAAGGAGACCGAGCGCGGCTCTCTGCGAGCGGATGCAAATGAAGCCGCCGCTCAAAAACAGTCCTGGGCTCCCCGGCGCCCCCGGGCCCCGGGGCCATCGCTCCTCGTGTGTGAATTCAGCATTAATTCACCCGGGGAGGGAAAAGTCTCACTGTCACTGCTAATGTCACACAACAAGGGAAGACTCCAGCAATGGCGCTTTTCACCCACATGCTTTACCCAGCTTTTACTGGCTCAGTTTTTTTTTTTTTTTTTGGATCGTTTTTTTTTGACACTGCTCATGCTGTGAAGTACCAGTAATTAAAAATACAATATTGATTAATGATTGAAGACCTACAGTAACTACAGTACAATAAAAGAAAAGTTTACTCATTTCTTACAAATGAATTACCAGAAGCCTATTTAGCTTCATCTTAAAGGTGCTGTCGGCAGGATTCGGCATCTCCGCCTCCGATTTGACCCATCTAAGGTGACGATTTGAAACCCAGCACAGCCAATCCTGTCCTGTTTTCTCTGACATGACGCCCTTATGCAAGTTAAGCCCCTCCTACAAGAACGTGCGACGAACGCCCCTCGACCAATCAGGTTAGAGCCTCAGGGGCTCTTCTGATTGGTCAAAGATACCTGGAGCTGTCGAGATTCCTTTTCAGCTCAGAACAGAGACAGATGGAAACGCTGCGCCCTCGCTGTAGTGCAATTATGCTACACTCCTAAAGGATTATCAATGGATACGCTAGTGTTTAATCCAAAGAAAACAGAGAAAAATTAGCATTGACTAGCAAAATCCTGCCTACAGCACCTTTAAGATGATCATTAAAAAAAAAAAAAAAAAAGGATGCTTCTTCTTCTCAGGTCAGAACTAAATTAGAAGCAAACTCATTTGGAAAATGTACTTAAATATGACATTAATAAAACAAACTGTGACTCTATTCCTCATCTCCTGCTATTGAACGAGATGAAATAAATTCTGTATTACGGTCCATCATGAAAACTGAGAGCTCGTTTCCACTCATTCGGACGGCCGCTGCCTTCACCAGTGAAATCCAGCACATTTTCCACAGAAACTCCATCAGTCATCTCTGACTCACAAAGTTTGGACGAAAACAGTAATCAGTATTAAATCGTGCAGATTTTGGTTGCTGTTTTGCGGGGATCGAACAGTCATTCTTTAAAATAAACACACAATTGTATTGAAAAAAATTAATCACTATCAAAAAAGTACGAGAGATCTGCTACTTAAAACGAGATTGAGAGTAAATCTATGAATGACAGTTTAAAGCGCAGACAGGCTGATGAAGACCAGACACTGCCATCATCTCTCCGTGTGTCTGAAACAGCAGCAGCAGCAGCACAGCTAACGAACTTATCGAAGCATTAAAATTCAGTCTGAATGAAAACCACGCTGCCTGGCAACGCGGCGAGCAAAACTTAGCCGCAGCCACAAAGAGGCCTACAGGTAAATTTAGACATCGACGCCACTGGAGGCATCTGGAGACGCTCGACGGCCCGAGGCGTGTTGATGCTGCCTTGAGCTTTAATGCTCCTTAAACAAGACTGTGAGTAAACACTGCACTGAGTTTTTGTTTTTTTTTTTGTAAGAGACACATGCAATAGGCCACATGTGGATTCAGGCATCCATCCACCTCCCTACAGACACACACACTGAACCCAAAATATGAAGCATTATCATGATATTACTTCTGGGTCGTGGCAATATTAAAGCGAGATGGAGCCAGAGCAGAGGGAAGGTAGAACATACATCTTTATCTGCGTCCACTTACAAAAGGTTATCTTTCATATTGCTCAAACGTTAGCTGATAAATGTCCCGGTAACTCTCAATATTTCCACTGCGGGGGGCACATTTGTCATCGTTGAGGCGGCGGGCAGAGTCGGGCACAGATGGGAACTCCTCCCTCGCGGTGGCGTTGACGTACGAGCTGCAGGTCGAGCCAGACGAGCACCTGTGATTGATGACCCTGCGTGCCGGAGAGCACCGCCGGCCCCCGCGCAGGCGGGAAATCACGCCGCCCGACTCTGGCCCTCCTGCTTTCAGGGACACAAACACCAGCACTGAACTCCGTGACCTTCGTTAAACACAATCAACTGGATCAAATGTGCGAAATGAAACATGTCTGAGATGGACTTCTTTAGCGAGGAATGTGTTTGGCGAAAGAAAGGCTGCTCGCCTCCTTTAGGAGTGAGTTTAGTGACATTATGACTAAACTAGCTGGACTTGCTTCCTTACTGGACCTTCTGGGGAGCTTCACCACCATTAAAGCTCATTTTAAGAACTTCCAGGAGAGATTTCTGGAAATAAATCTCTCCTATCAGCCAGGATTTACACCGACTCTTACTTTTTGTCGCTATTCATTATTCTCACATTGCTTTGAGTATTACCTACTCTCCTATTGAGATACTGTAGGTATACGGAGGGGGAAGGCATTCTGGATTACTAAACATTCCATGGTTAAATTGGAAAATTAAAAAGCTGCTCGATCTCTTTCCTGCAAATTTACATTCATGAATTTTACATTCTCATCTTCTTGCCAGCTAAAGGTCGTCTCTATTAGTGGAAATCACAGATGGAGAGAGCGCACAACGTTTACACTCAAACACAATTGAATCGTAATAAAACTAAATTAAGCTCCAATAAAAAATACTTCAAAAGAGTGTTGCTGTTAAACCATATTTAATGAATAAAATATTATTCAGTAGACAATCCTGAGACAAACACAGAATGAAAATTGATTGAAGAAACTTATATTAAAATCTGTTGTGAACTCTATTGCCAGAGCTGCCAGCTCTATTTGGCTCTATCTCAGCTTTTCTCACCAAATTTCAGATTTTAGCTCAGTATTCCACATTAAATATGGGCTCGGCTGCTATAAAGAAATCTCGTCGTGCACAAAATAAGTTGTAGTCGAGAACTTTTCTTTTGTTGCCAATTAGTTGCTTCTAAAGTGAGGAATTTCTCACCTCCATGCACCACACTGACAGCATTACAGAGCAGCTCACAAATAATCATGGAAGGTAAATTACGTCTTCACCTTCAGTTTTCTTTTCGAGAGACTTTTTTTTTTCTCCTTAAATTTGTGAAGCAGCATTCGTAATTAGAAGAAAACCGACTCCGAGTTAAGACAGAAGTTGGAAACGCTGCAGGCCTAAACAGACCAACCAAAAGCTAGAATAAACCAAAATTAGAATAAAAGGCTGGATTAATCATACTGTGGGACACATTTAGGATAAATAACCATGTTTACCA
This sequence comes from Salarias fasciatus, assembly GCF_902148845.1. Classification (NCBI taxonomy): domain Eukaryota; kingdom Metazoa; phylum Chordata; class Actinopteri; order Blenniiformes; family Blenniidae; genus Salarias; species Salarias fasciatus. The sequence continues at coordinate 21,806,354 of NC_043753.1, read as the reverse complement.
AGCTGAACATTAAATCACAAAATGCTATAATTGGTTTATTTGTATATTTGAATGAACATTTGGGTCTCTCCTCCATTATCCAGAATATTTCCGGGAATCAGTCTGAACAGACGGGCTGCTGCTGCTGCGCCACACACCTCACCTGCGACCGACAGGAAAGACTCGGCTCCTTTTCATTTCCCCGTCTTCAGACACGCGAGCTGCTGAGGGGAGACGTTCATCCAGCGAGTTCACTCATATCCTCTCAGCCAGGGATCGTAAAGGTAAGCCCCCCCCTCTCCCAGACTGCAGGCTGCTCGCTTTGTTTGCCGTCTCTTCACAGCGCTGTTTTCTCCCCTGTTCAGACAGCGGGCCATCTGCCGCCGTTTCATACCTCTATAGTCTGTATTTACTCAGCAGGACTGAAAGTTTGGGACTAAACCAAATCAGTTTGGACGGTTTGGCTGAAGTTTAGCCACGAACCGAGACGTTCGAGTACTGAAAACACGACACGGGTTGTTTTCTGAAAAGATTTATTAGTAAGAACAGACGAAGACATTCTCCACTGACCGCCATCTGAAATTCAGTCAAAACAAAGTAGAAATCCTTAAAAAAGGTCATGTAGAAATCCTATTTCCTTTAATTAAACTTCAATCCCCCCAAAGGATATGCCACAACAAGGATACACACACACAGGCCTCAGCGGGGTCACACTACCAGCCCTGGCATCTTGAATAAGGTGTAAACACAGTAGTGAAAAGAAAAGAGCGTTAACAGCGGGACTCGACCTCCTCGTACGGCCGCAGAGCTTCACTCACCCGTCAGGCTCATCGCGGCTTCGCCCCCCTCTTGGTCTCTGCTCCGTCTGCTTTCGGCCGTGCAGACCGGGCGAATTGCTGCGGGGTTGTGGTTAAGGCTCGTAGCTGCAAACGCTGACAGGTTACAACAGACTCATCAGAAACAAACAGAAATCTCCTTTTCGCTGAATTCTGGGAGCTCTCCAGGAAGTGTTTCTGCTCCGCGAGGCTGTAGAATCACATCCTTAACAAACTGATTTGGTGTCGTTTTATTTTCATCCCTAAAGCAGCTCTGAGCCGCGAAGGCCCGATTCCTGCCGCCGCTCGCCGCTTCAGACCCATTTAATACGAGGAAAAAGGTCACGGGTGTTTGTTCATAAATGCCAGAAGACGACCGGCTGGCCAAAAAGTGACCTTATAAGAGCCGGAGCCTCCGGCGTTCCGGCGGTAGTCTCACTTCCTGGTGACAGGCTGACAGACGGAGAGGGCGGGGGGGGGGGGGGGGGGGGGGGATCAACCTGCTAGCTGACGGCTCGATGCACATTAATAGAGCGTCAAAATCAATAACGCCGTTCCATCAGACAGGTTCACAAGTTGATGCTCAATTATGCGTTATGAGGAGGAGGAGGAGCAGGTGGCGGTCCGGAGCTGCCAGGAATTACGCCGGGGTCCGACGCCAGCGACGCATCTGTGGAGAGGAGCGTCCAGCGGGCGCCGCCAGGAAACACGGCGCCACTGAACGCCCCATCTTCACTCTCACGTCACGGCGGCTGTCGCCGATTCACTTCCTGTCGGAGGATGTGTGTGTCCTCACTGGATTCACCCTCGTCCCGGCCTCCTGCGGCGAGGCGGGATGAAAGGATACCACCACCAGGGGCTTGTCGTACAGAACGTAGCCGTTGGTTTCCCGCAGGGCCTTCTCGGCGCTGCGCTCGCTGGGGAGTCCCACGAAGGCCTGGCCCTTCATCCGCCCCTCCTTCATTAGCACGATGTCGAACCTGAGGAACAAAGCGGAGACCCGGCGTTACCGTCCGTCCGTCCGCCGCCGCCGTTAAAGCAGCAGCAGGATGATTTCATTTGGCTTTATTTCATCATTCGGCTGTCAGACTGCAGTGTGTGCACACACTCCTGTTTGGTAAAGAGCTTCACACACACACTTTTTCACCAATACATTATGGAGATGCAGTTTCCTTCTCTTCCTTCCATGACCTGACGGGATGTTTCAGTGCTTTCCTCTCAGCTGTCCAGCAGTTTTCCACTTCAGGCAGATCTGTGATCACAGGAAGTCTAACGACGGAAGAAACCCTGTCTTTAGAGCTGCTCCTGTCACACGGCTGTCTGCGGTTGAATAATTACGCCACGAGAAGGCCTCGTCCGTGCAGACATCCCAGCAGCGGTGGGAATCGGCGGCGGATGGCGAGACGTGACAGAGACGTCTTCAGTTTACGCCGTTTTAATGTGAACAGAGCTGGAACTAAACGCTGGCGTTAGATCTGAGAGAACTCGTGATCAGTTAATGTCTGAACAGAAGCAGAACGGCGCAGTTTGAAGGCATTCTAGTTCAATTATTTAGACAAAGCAGGTCTTATCCAGTTAGAAGATAAAAGATTAGTGATGAAATGTTAAGAGAAGAGTCTGAAGCTACGGTCACTGGTACACTGCTCAAATTCCACATTAGACCAAGAGATTTGAGTCAAACTGAAGAGGGTGATCATGATCCGAGTCTCTTCTGGCTGCTTCCAGCAGACGCCAACATCAAGGAAGGATGATCATCAGGGGTTTTAGGGCAAATTATTTTTAGGATGCGATTGTGTGATTGGCAGCTGCTGTCAGGTGTGTGTAGCCGCGATGCTTCAATAGAGAAAGGATGGGAGATGTTGTGTGTGTTTATCTCACAATAAGCAGTAGTGAAAACCCGCTGACTTCTGGGACGCCAGAGATCTTGTAGAATTTCTGGGAGTGTTTTCCTGCGCCGCGATCACGACCGCTAACAAAGCGTTAGAGGCCGTAAACAGCCGTAAAATGAGCCGCAATTAAAAGCAGCGGGTCAGAGGAGGACAGACTTCCTGTTCATCACCTGCTCGGAGTCTGGCCTCCGCCTCGCCTCGGCCTGATGACTCAGGTGGAATATTCATCTGAAGTGCTGCTGATGCACAAACATGAAAACGTCCCTCCTGATCTCCACATCAGTTCAGATACTTATTAATAACGCAGGGCGCAGTCAGCATGAATTACTAAAAACTCTCAGGAGGGAGCGACCAAATTAAAATGACAGAAATAGCTCCAGAGGCAGGCGGCGGGCGGGGAGGAGCGTTTCACGTACATGTTCCTCTCGGCTTCAGACGAAGGGTCGATGTATCGGCCGTAGATGTACTTCAGATCCTGAAGGACAGACGAGCAACGGAATCAAACACACTTCCGCTGGAACTCTATTTGCTCCATTAACCGGAGCGTGAAACCAAACAGACGGGTCAGAGGCCGCCGGCGGACCCACCTTCTCCTCCACCTGCTTGGCGATGTTCTTCACGTACAGCCGGCAGGTCGGCTCTCCCGCCTCGTAGTTCTTGAACACGGACATCCTTTTAATCTCTGTTTTCAAGCAAAGCGAGAAAGAAGGAGAACATTTTGATGCAAGGTGAATTAAAAGACAGAAACAGCAGAAAGGATGGCGGGCCTGCCTACAACCAGCATTTAAATAAATCCCGAGTCACTGCTGCGCCCAGTGTTTTATTTAAGATGGAAGGATGGAGCCGAGACCTTAAAGCAGTGATTACACGGCCCGGCCGGCCACCCTCCGCTCACTTTACGCTCCGTTATTACTCATATATATCACGTCTGGCATGGAGAATACGAGAGAAGAGACACATCCTCCTCCTGCGTGGACAGGAGGAGGACGTAATGAGGCGCCGCGTTTGAACGGCACATGAAGAGAACCGCTCGGGTTCAGACGAGTCCTCGTCCGCCTGTGATTCAGTGTTTCACATCCGGTGCCCGCTGCACGCCGACGAGCGGCCGTCGCTTTCAAGCTCTGGACGGAGGAACCGGCCGCAGTGAGGCGGACCGTCGTGATGGGAGGCGGATAATTACGGGAAGAAAAAAAAACATTCATCGCTTCATCTCGGGGATTTATCAACCGTCTGTTCCGAGTTTGATTTTCTGCAGTTTTCGCTTTTTCTGTCTCTGTTTAGTCATGACGCCTCTCAACCAGGAGCCAGTTTCCTCTAATATGCAAGTCAAACAGAAGACGGCCTCTTCTCTTCTTCTATCACTTCTATAGGGAATACCACGTTTGGAGAGCGACGGAAACAAACAAACAAACAAACAAACAAACAAACAGCTTCTTATGGAGCTCGGCATCAATCTGCAATGCTCAGCATTTAGAGAAAAAGTGTCGACTTAAGAAAAGATCAACATGACTTTTGGGGACTCTAAACAGAAATTGATGTAAAGCAGAGGAGCTGAACTTGTTTTTTTTCAGTTGAACCAACTCGGTAAAATGTCTCTCTTCCACACAATCTGTGAAATTTCACAATAAGAGATTAAATGAGTAATTTAGTATGTCTTCAGAAAACTTTAAGACGCAGTGCAAGCAGAGCAGTAACACTGGTGGCCTGAGGGGGCAGTGTAGAGCTGAAGACAACAGAAGTACAGTGACAAACATAAGGCCCGTGGGCCAAAATGGGCCTGCCAGAGGCCCCTCTGTGGCCAGCTAATCCATCAAACAAAGTGTAAAATTATTATTTTGAAGAAAACACTGATTCTTTTGAAGAAATTTTCAAAATAAAACACTGTAACTGGAGCTGAGATGTCACTGTCCTCAATATTTTGTTTCAATTTATGATCGAAATAAAACAGAGGGACTAAAGTATGCATGTTCTCACTAGTTCACTCTCACAGCACGACCTTTTAAAGGTCATACAAACAGTGACTGTTGCATCGCTGATCCAGGCAACAAATGTTATCCGTTTCATTTTGTGTCTCTCGGTAAAAAATGAGTTCATGTATGATGTTTATAAATGATCAGGCTGGAATGGACCCAGCTCAGGCCCACAGGTCTTAATCGGATTCCTAATCCACCACTCGGTGCCAGTTTGAGTGACTCGCTGATCATATTCACCGTCTCTGGACAGCCGTCCTTTCTCCAGCTCCTTCCTGGACACCACGTCGGCCGGCAGGTCCTCGTCGCCGCTGAGCTCCTCCTGCTGCTGCGCCGCCTGGGCGCTGGGGTAAAGCTTCCCGAAGCCCTCCGGCTCTGCCGCACCGCCGCCTCCAGCGGAGGAGGACGCCGCCTCCGCCTCGCCCACTTGGAGAGGAGACAAGACAGCGTTAAAGTAGTGAAGACACAACCTGAGGACAGCGTCTGTCTGGATCTACGGGACGGAGCAGGAAGCAGACCGCCTCCCTCCAGCGTCGAAGTTTTCAGAGAATCCACCGATAACAGATGGTGAAATAATCACTTCCAAAATGTTTATCCTCCCCGGTAAATAACAGGCTGGAGACGGGAGAGTGAAGCAAATCCTCTTAGTCAAGTTGTTTAACATCTTGATATTCATGAATTTCTCACTGTGGCGTCAGTCTGATCTGACTCACGTTAATAATGATCACTCCTTTGTCAGGTTTTGTTTTTTGTTTTTTTTTTTTTTTTTACAGGATAAATCGGTAATAAAAGAGTGAAGCGCGGCGTCTCCAGAGTGACGCGCTTCAAAGAGCTGCAATCAAAACCAGCGGCTGCTTAGAAAACATGAGTCTGAGCGGCGGCGGGAAGGAGAACTCTTTTGAGGAGCGCATGAATGCACACACACTCGCACACACACACATGTTGCAGATGGAATTACTAAGAGCAGTGAGCCTCTGCAAATCCAAAGAGGAGGGGAGAAAAAGAAACAAGCGTGTGTGTGTGTGTGTGTGTGTGTGTGTGTGTGTGTGTGTGTGCAGTGGAGTGAGAAGCATTGCTGATACACTCTCTGCAGAGAACTAGATCACTGCTTTCAAAATTATCCTGCTCCTTATCTGCCCCCCCCCTTCCCCCCAGCAGCACCTTTTCATTTAAATAGCTTGTTTATCGGATCCCCCCCCCCCCACCCCCCACCCCCCACCCAACGCCCCCAAAACAAGACTAATCCAAGAAGCCACCTGTCATAGTTTATCTCCCCGCCGCCTTCAGGAAATCTTTTGTGTTTGACTTTGAGATCTATTTTACTTCTCCGGGAGTTGCCGGGGAGTGAAGTTGTAGCGGCGGAGAGGGGAGATAAGGCCAGCGGGGGGAGGGGGGGGGGGGGGGGGGGGGGGGGGGGGGGGGGGGGTGACAAGTAGCACAGACCGTGCCCTCAATGACATTTGCTGGTGGAGATAATGGTGAAACCTTTACTTCTGCAAGTTTCTCCTGTGATCCATGAGCGAGGGTGACACTGGGCTCTGACGGCGCCTCCTGAGCGGCTTCTGAACCGCCTCCTGGGAGAGCCTGATAATAAACCTGATGTATAGTCATAATCAGAGCGCAGACCCCGCTTCATGCATTTCACAGGGATTCCCCGAACAGTTCAGAAGAATATCGCACTGCTTGGATCGTTTTTTTTTTTTTTTTTTTTTAAGAAGAAATTAAATGCATTTTGCATTATTTAACACGGTTCCACCTGATTTATGTAAAAAGAATTCATATCAAATACTCACTCAACAGGAAATAGTGAAAAAAAAAGTCTCGTTGGGCTGAACGGATCTAAAATACTGCACTCAAGGCCCCGCCCCTTCCTGCACACGCCTCGCATGTTTTCCATTTATTTGCACTAAAACGTTTGGATTTGAGGATGTTTGTGGATTATTATTATCGCAGTAAACATTGTTCATTATAATTGCACTTGAACTTCTTGAACTTCTCACACCTTCTGTAAAGTTCCTACCTGAACTAACTGAAACTTCTCTGGTCTTTCAGAGAACGTGTGCACCACAATATGTGGCACAGAGGGCTAAACTCTCAGACTGAAGTGAATCCCTCACCTGCGCCTCCTCCTTCGCCGTCATGGCGGCCCGGCTCGCTCCCCGCCGCCGCCTCTGGAACGGAGATGTTGAACTCGATCCTGCGCGGGCCGGCGGCGCTGGGCTGCTCGAAGATGTCGGAGGGCTGCAGCGCCGGGGTGCTGAGGACAGGAGACGATCACCGCTCTGCTCCACGCCGGCCCTGAACACCCCCGCCACTAAAACCTGGCTCACGGAAACCCGCCGCTCGCCGGCAGGAGATACGACCCAATCTGACACCCGGCGTGTGTGTTTATAGCTCCCACCCAGAGTGTGTGAGGGCTGTCATTAAGGGAGTGTGTGTGAGTGTGTGTGTTTATGAGGACGACTTATTGTCTGGGGGCTTTGCTGCTCTGTTTTTAGCGTGCGCGAGGACTGCTGACGTGCGTGAGTGCGCCTGCCGCACCTCTGAGAGTCTGGTTTGGGAGCGAACAGCAGATCCTTGATCCTGGGCTTCTTCCTCTTCGAGGCGGTTCTCGGTCTCGGGGGTCTCTTGCACGCTTGGTTGACCAGGCCCATCAGACGAGCGATCCTGAAATAAAGCAGGCGCGGGGGATCAGAGGGGGGTGGGGGGGATGACTCACACAGAAACACCACAGAAGAAGAAAAAACAAGTGGAATCCACAATCGGCCCCGCCTCCTCTTCCTCACCTCTCCTTGTCTTCGTCGTCTCCGCTCTCGTACTCGGACTCTTCCCCGCTGGACAGCTCCATCTCCTCCTCCGGCAGGGGGGGGTAGTCGGGGGGGAAGGGGGGCGGCATGGGGACGGCGGCGAACGGGGGCAGCAGCTGGGACGGCTGGAGACAGAGAAAACAAGCCGCTGTGGGACCAAGCTGTGGAGATCTGACCCCTGAGTGTGATCGCCCCCTGCTGGTGGAGCTCAGAAACCCCCCCCCCCCCCCAGTTTCACCAGCAATCAACAATCCATATCTGAGTCATCACTTATTCTTTTTTGAATACGCCTCTCAGCAGGGGAGCTTACCATGGGCGGTCTGGCAGTGACGGGGCCGAAAGGACAGGGCAGATTCATCTTGTTCATCAGATGAAGCACCTGTAAAATCCAAGACATGAATATGTAAACGGCGCTCGTCGTCACGTTGGGAAATTCGCACGGCGCGCCGGGTGGGAGCCGCTAATATAAACACACTGCTGCTGCTCTCAGACAGGAAGCCGGGAACTGGGGCTCCATATGTAAAGCAGACTGCCAGGCTTTTGCATACAAATTGGAGGACGGAGGTGAGACCGGGGCTGCGGTGAGATTCCCGAGCGTCAGGCCGGCTCCTCCGCAACGCGCCAGCACCACCAAGATGCCGACGGAGGAAGCAGCAGCAGCAGCAGCGGCGGCGGAAAACACAGCTCCCAGGGAAATGTTAAACCCATAACTCATGCCTCCCACTTGCGGTTTATTATTAATACTTGCTCCTCAAATTGAAATTTAAAAGGCAAATGTTTGCTGTTTGATCTTTAAGAGCTTGGATGCAGTTCAAAAACCTCTGGGGACGCTTGACTCCCGAATCACACAGACACAAAGCCAGTCTGAAGGATGCCGCATGTGCAGCTTCCACCTTCCAAAATTAAATACAGGAACAGTGCAAAAGGAGAGACGGAAATACAGGCATCTGCAAACCCAGATAATTTATGGAACATAAAAACGATAGAAAAGAAGCCACTCACTTGCACATAAAACTTTGGCACGCTGATGAGAGCGTGTGTTATATTTGTCAGGATGCCATTCGAGGGCGGCGGGTATAAATATTTCAAAGTGGGATTTAATTGAAACTTCAACCTGCAGAAAAGAGTGAGAGAGACGGAGTTACTTAAAGGGACGGAGCAGAAATTCACGGCCTTAAATACACAAATCCTCCAACATATGGAGGCATGGAAGAGAAATGAGTGCCAGACAAGAAGACACTTTTAAAGATAAAAGGCTCCTGGAACTTTTTTAAATACTATTTCATACAGATAACACAAGGACAAGCATCAGATTCTGAAGGCTTTCAATATTTTGAAGACAGAAATGCTGAAAACCCCATAGTTATAAAGCTGAGCTACTACAATATCAAAATATATACAAACAAAAAAAAAACACTGCATGACAAAAGAAACAATAAATATGAATGAAAATATAATAATTGGAAAAAGAACTTTAGCATTTGGAAAATTAAGGATTTCAACAGCGATCCAGAAAACATGTAAACGAACAAAGCACAATAAAACAAAGCAATATGTGTCCAGCTGACTCCACTGTTGCTCCACGTTGTCAATCTGAAGAAGAGGCCAGAGACAACAGAAGGAAACAGGCTGGTTTGTGTGAATTCTACCTCGTTCACAGTGTTTAGTAAATTAATAAAATAACAATAAACAACTAACCAAAAACTACTGAAGCTTAGTGACACACAACTCTCAACCAATGAGACTCTTTAAAATTTGCAGAGTAAGTATTTATTGTCTCTGTTGTGCATGTGGTGGCAGTGTTGAGGCGGGTGAAGGTCTGACTGTTGGTTCACTGACCGTTCTTTAGGTTTGTAGTTACAGAGCCTCAGACTGAGTCCAAATAGTTTATTTTCAATTTTTCAATCCAACTTCACTTTTAAAATCAAACTTTTCTGCCAGGTGTGAAAAACTACTTCATCAAATAAAGACTGGCATTGCTGAGGACCGACACCGTCATAGGGACTGTCAAAACGAATCAGCTCAAAGGAAGGAAACACACGTTTCAAAACAACATGCAGAAACGCCGGTGTGTGTGGTCCGGCCGCTGAGTTCAGCTCGGAGGCTTTTTCTTTAGCTGACAAGCCAACAAAATGTAAAATCCACCCATTAAGGGAGCGTGGGAGCGACGTGCCGTGTCAGCACGGCAACGCTTGTCCTCAAACAATAACAGTCTTCATAAGGCACCGACCTGCACAGCATGAGAAAACAAATCAGGCCTAATAAGCAAAGAGTGAAGGCTGGGCTACAGAGCAAGCTATTTAATCTGCTACTCAGCAAGAAGCTGATCAAATCTGTTTGCTGCTGGGACGCAAACACTGACGTGGTCCGGAGACTCAAACACTGGTATCGCAGCTATCTGGTTCTTTGTATTCAAATTTCATTCTTTGCTGGCCTGAACCGTCTCAGTCGCCGGATAAAGGACTGTTTAGACGAACATTAAATGCACACACTTCTTAAGCCTCGGAAAACGAAGTAGCTTGACGCCGCAGCAGCGAGACCGGCTGTCAGTACGAGACTGAGAGGTATCAAAGACCACCTGGTCCCACCAACTGGCGGGACAGACGGCCTGTCAAGACGCTCGGTGGCGGCCCGGCCATCTAATTGGACGCCAGGCCGCTGACAGCTCCCAGATCTCAGATTCTCATATCACAGCAGCTCACACACAGCGAAGCTGACGACACCAGGGCTGCAGAACACGTGTCACTCTCACATATTTAGAATATAAAAGGGACAGATTTAACAGATTGAACACGTCAAGTAATTGTGAACAAAATTTGCCACAAGAAATCAGACTGTGAAGTCAGGCAGGAAAATCTCGCACCCTTAGAGCACTGGAGAGTAAGAGGAGGATGTCACATGCAGTGAAACCTACCCGAGACTCGGTGCAACACCACTGTCTATGAGGGGAATATTTGGTATTTTGGGCTCCGCTTTCTTCTGTGCTTGTTTGACATCTGCACTGCTGAAGAAAAGCAGAAGAGACTTTAAATTGCTGCTTCCAGGTTTACTTTCTATTTGTGTGAAATGACATTACCTGTCTGACACCGGCGGGTCTTTTAATGCTGTGATGTGATCTTGTCCTTTAGCAAACTCAACAACAAGTGTCTGATTTAGGACTTCTAGCTGATGGAGCCTGCTGAGAGCCTGAGGGATGTGTGGGAAGGAGAAAATGACACCTTAGAATCACATAAATTTAATACATCTGTAACTCCGGCTCACTCCAATCATTGAAAAATGACCACGCTCACCTTTGCTGCTGAATTTGCACTTCTGAATGTTGCGAACGCTGCATGTTTCTGCAGAGACGGACAAATCAGTTCAGAACGCACAGCAGCTCCCACCACCACATCTACACAAACACCGACAAGGTGCGACCTACCAGACGACCCCGGGTGGACAGAACCCGGACCGACTCGGCTCCAAAGTATTTCAAAAGGTCCTCCTTCTCATCCACGCTGAGCTCAGCCGGTAAGTGACGGACAAGCAGAGTCTTACTGCCGTATGTCGGGTCCTGATCTGGATCGTCATTATTGTCCATCGCTCTGCTGGAAAAAGGACAGATATATGTGGCAACACAGGAAACCTCGACATTAAAATTGTGATTCTCTCCTGTAGTCTGTGCTCCCTCCTCTCTTCCTGCAGGATCTGACAGTGAAACAGGAAGTGTGTGGTCTGAGCCTCCTGCCCTCCTACCGTCTGCAGCCAGTGAAATCATGTCTGATTGCTTATTGCTCTCTGTCCTATCCTTTAATCTCCATCTATCCTCCAACCCCAGCCAGAACAGCAGAATGTCTCCACCTCTGAATCTGGTTCTGCAGAAAGTCTCCATCTCTGAGCCTGGTTATGCACCTCTCTTCCTCTTACAGGGGTTTCTCCTTTCCGCGGTATCTTATGCATGCTCATGTGGAATTGTTGGGTCTTTATAGTGCCTTGAAATGACTATTTTATTTGATGCTATAGAAACAAAATGTATCTTCTACTCCTGCTTTGTTCTCTGATGCACATTCCCTGCTATTCCAAATAACAGAATGCGCAAGTTTGATGGATTGCACACGTAAAAACTTGCGTGATCGATAGACTGCGACCATTGCATGCTAATTAATATTGGTAAAAAGGATCTTAACGCAAATAACGGATTACAGCGCAATCGGTGCATCGCGCAAATCGCCAAAAGCACTTAAGAGAATCCCTGAATTGTCTGTTCTTTATGAGATTGAATCCTACACAAACATGCCATCCACCGTGAGATATTAAATAAAGGCTACACATACAGTTCATTTCACAACAGTCCAGCCTGACGATCAGAGCTTGAATGGTGCGAAACATTGGCGAGCAAGTCTGATTTAAAAGAAATTCAGATCAAATAAAACAATACAATAATAACAATAAGAGCCGCGGTGAAGTCCTCTTTAACACTAAACGGATAAATGTGGAACCAGAAGCCATGCTGCTAGTCAATGAGCCGACAACAGTGTCGCGCTTCTGCTAAATACAAGTGGCTAAAAGCTATAACGACACTGTATTACCCGTGTTATCTCTTCAGCTCCTTGAATTAAATAAAGGCGTGCTGAAAATTAAAGGAGAGAGTTAATACATTTATGAATAAATAACCTTACGGTGTGTGTTGTTGTTAGCGCCCCTGTCCTACGGAAGCCTGTAGCGGCCAGTCTCTTCTTCCCGTCCACGTCTCAGGTGGCGAACAGCAGCAGCATCACTACCTCTACTGCCACCGTGTGGACTGGAGTGGTGGGCGTCCTGCTAAATGCACATTATGACGGTTTAAACTTACAATTGTTCTGTTTAAAATACATTCAGTTAGATATATTGTTATGTTGCTTGATATTAGCTATTTATATTTAATAAATGTCCATCTGAAGGTTGGAGCAGAGCGCTCATATTAATGACAGAAACAAGTGGCCAATCAGTACGCGAGTTTTAATGAGGTTAGAGCCAATCAGAAGCAGAGGAAGGCGGTCTTTATGACAAAACCTGTTCGCAAACCCACGCTTATGAACTAAAGGGAGTGCAAGAGGTGTCAAAATAAGGTAAGAGAAGAAGAAAGAGAAAGATAAGACTCGGTTCAGGCTCTCGGCTGGAACCACCGCCAGCAGCTGTAGACATCACGTTCTCGCGGTTGAATCTGCGGACCGCGGCGTCACCAAGCGTAGGGATGGCTTTACCGCAGTCGATCACCGGCCGTTCTCCGCTTGTGTTGGCAGGTGATGGTGTGACGGCTGGGAGAAGAGCCTAAAATATGTGAAAGTTAATACTTGTCACCCCCCAAATCTTTCAAATATCTCTATGTGAGTAATGATTGCTTTTCAGTTTGTACTTTCAGGTGTTTTTCAATGTTTAATTTTTGACAGCAGGTGTCGCTGTTGTGCCAGAAGCAGTGGGGAATGCAGCTCTGTAGTCTGCACGTCAGAATAAAGATGGCGCTGATCTGACCGCGTGTGTCAGTTTCCTCACTGCTGCACGGGTAAATATAAGCGCGAAAGCCACGTTAATGTGATAAGAATATCACCAGTATTTTCGCTGATGTAAATTAACCACTCGACCAGAATTGTATCCATAGCTGTGTGAGTGTAGAGTGTGTTTTTGTTGTGTGTGTAAGTTACGTTAGCTTGTAGCTCGTAGCCCCACGTGGCAGAGAGCAGCTACAAGGCAACCTAATAATTACCACGTGTAGTAGATGCCAGTGAGAAGATGGGATATCAGTTAATTACTTGTACACAATTGTGATTCTGCAGTTCTGAGACAGCTCTCTGTGTCTGAAGTTGTTTGACAAATCTTAAGTTAGAAATTCTGGATGAAAGCTAAACAGTGTTTATGCACTTAGTTAGTGAATTAGTGTTTTTTGCAAGACAGACATTAAATGTCAATTTGGCTCCGTAATGATTTGATTATTCATGTTGTTTTCATTGAAGTTGTGTGTGAATACAGACAACATATTGATTTGTATTTGTTGATTTTGTTATTGTGTAATTATGTTTTACATATTGTCTGTGATCTTCTGGGTCTCTGTCTGTACATCAGAGTAAAGATGATGCTGATCTGACTGCATGTGTCTATTTCTTCACTGCTGCACTGACTTTCCAGACCGTGCAGCGACCTATGCTACTGGTCCAGGTATCCCTAGGCCTGAGGCCGCTAATAATGGCGTCCTGCAGGAGAACAGTCCCTTCATCAACAACAAGGGCAACTGCTACGATGGCAACATGGCGCTGTTCGAGGTGAGCGTGGAGCGGTGGGCAAGTCGGGTTAGAAATACTCAGGAGGGTTTTGGGTCCGACTCTCCGTTCTGATTCAGACTTGTCTTGTCTATTACAGGAGGACATGGCGAGCAATCCCATGGTGTTGTCCCTCCTCCGCAAACTGGCCAACAACACCAACCTGACCCAGGAGCACGAGGAGGCCGCCAAGGGTCCCAAGAAGAAGGCCGTCAAGGTGAGGTGGAGTGCCGGGCAGCAGGGACTCGGGGCCGAGCTGCAGACTGCGCTGACCCGGCGTTATGCAACGGGGTTGTTGACCAACCAGGCGCCGTTGTTTCAGAGTTAAAACTGTTGGCTAACTGCCATTTGGTCAAGTAGCAGCAGGAGGTTTTTCTTGATCACATCCTGCTCGGTGTCCTTCACATTCCCCCGCTCCGCCTCCACCTCCGTCCGGTCTTATCAGACTTCCTTTCGGTAGCCGGCTGATGGAAATATCCTCCACCACAATAACCGATTTAACGTATCCATCACCAATCCCAGAGACGGAGAGGCTAAGCCCCCGATTCACCGCGTTAAAGTCTTCAATCCTCTGACAGTCACTGTCTTTGGGAAAACATGAAGTTAGTAGAATCCAATGCCGACGTTGATCCATCTCTCTCTCTCTGCACAGATGATACTGACGGCCATTTCTATGAGCGCCATCGCCACCAACGGCATGGTTCCAGGTACGATCCCGCCTCGCCAGCACCGTGACAACAGGTGGTGCTTTTAACATGACACGATTCTCTGTGGCTTTCTGCAGCCGGGGGCTTGTACTGTGATCTCCAGATCTCTGGGTCCAGAGGTCGGCGGCGCCGTGGGTCTCTGCTCATACCTGAGGAACGTCGCCGGTTCTAGTACTGATCCTGGTTCTGGTTCCTGGCTGCAGGTTCGGGAACTCGGTGAAGCGGAACCTGGTCATAGGAACCTTGTCGTGGCCGTCGCCATGGGTGATTGTGATCGTCTCCTTCGTCTCATGCTGAGGCGCAGGCCTGCGGAATCTGACCGGCGCTCCCCGCCTGCGGCAGGGCATCTCTCAAGACAGCGACTGGGCCAGCGTCCCGCCGGCCTGTCCCCGTCCTGGTCCAAGTCTCTGGTCAACGTCCTACTCCCCATTCTGGTCCCCGTCTGCTTCCTGTCCCCGGTGCCCATTCTAGTCCCTGGTTCCTGTCCTTGCTCCCCGTTGTGCTCCCTGTTCCTGGTCTGGTCCCTGTCCCTTCTTCATATCCTGGTCTCAGTCCTGGTCTCTATCACGCTCCCCTTCCTGTCCCCTTCCCACTTCGACCATGTCCCCTCCCCGTCCCTGCTTCCTTCCCAGGTCCCCGTCACCTCCTCATCCTGTCTCCTGTCCCTACCCCCCCACTCATGTCTCCTGTCCTGACTCCTGGACTCCAGGAGGACGCTCCGCCACACACCAACATCATGCTGGTCAAAAATCACCTAACAACCTGAAACATCCATAAAACATCCGGCCTCAGTGTATTCAGTAAAGGTGAGGAGAGTGAGCAATACTGGAAGCTGTCACGACCACTGAGTTCTTTCTGAGTTTGTCCACTAATCTTTGTTCTTTTTCATCATTGCAGAATGTCAGAGATGCAGTCCTCCACCACCCTGACCCCAGCCGGCAGCCACCACCAGTAAAGACACTGGTCCAGTCAAGATACTGGTGGTGGCTGCCGCGGAGAGGAAGAGAGTTATCTCTTGGAACACCAGCGAGAGCTCCGGGATCTCTCCCGGGGTGGAAGACAACAATTTAATAGCTGCCAGAACCGATGGCAGCTACTACAGCACAGCGGGGTCCTCACGGTGGAGGGAGAGGTGGTGGAGGTACGTGTTTCCTCAGCTAGCAGCTTCAACCTGACACCAGAAATACAATTCTGACCCTCCTCCTTTTGTTCCTCAGATCCTGGTGCAAACCATGACCAAGGGAGGAGGGAGAGGAGCGGCCCCTCTCCACAGGATCACCCTGAAGGAGCTTAGTTACAGTTTAGTTACTACTGACTGCTTCACTGCCAGAACCGATGGCAGCTGCGGAACACACACAAAGACAACCTGCATCCTGACACTGTGAGACACTGTCTTCTATTTCCATGTCTCATCCACAGGGTGGAGCAATGCCGGTGGTCCTGTGGAGGGAGGCCGCCCTCCACCCTCTGTAGCTGGGGGCCGCCATCGTGGTCACCCATTTAAAGATGGTGGGAAATGAGTTCGGCCCCCAGCTGCATTCATCGAACCACACAAGCTTCCAGGTACTCTTCTCTTCACTGTTTGTGACTGTGTCTGCTTTTCCTTTCTGAGTTGAGACTGATTTCTGCTCTTTGTCTGACAGAAAATGGAGGAACAGAGGACGTCCATCACGGTGGTGGGGGCCGTCCTCAAAGAGGACGAGGAGGGAATCGTGGAGCTCCTCAGTGACGATGGCGAGATCAGAAGGATCAGCGAGGAGCTCTGGAGGCCACACCAGGCCTCCGTGGTGGCTGGTCCCGTCCAGCTTTGTGTGACGATCCAAGGAGGCACAATTACTTCAATAAATTAATTTGATCAACTTCATTTAGTTGTTTTTTTCGCTTTTCTTATCCCAAGAAAGATTTTTACAGTGTGATTATCTCTCTCTCTCTGCACACTGCAAAAAAGGTAGTTCAAGTATAAGATATAACATCTATTAATCTAAGATTTAAAACCTGAAAAACAGTGTCAAGGTAAGAGTCCAAAAGAGTTAAAATAACATGAATCATGCTGGTTTTTAGACGGAAAAATACTTGAAATCAGACTTTATACAGTCCTATAGTGGGAAATATTAAACATGAACAGATTATTATTTAACTGAAATTCCTTTTATTTATTTCAAAGCCAGGTTTAAAATCAAGAAATCAGTAAAAGTAAAATGTACTTGGTAGTAGCTCAGTTCAAGGACAGTGTTGATGTAGGTTGATTTGTTGAAATGAGCGAAATGGCAGAATAACCTTGTGTTGGACCTCCTGTCAGAACTGTAAATATCTGGTAATGGTTATTTGACTACTACACACCTGCTAAGTCTGTGTTTTATTGCTCTTTTCTTGTTAAAACACATCACAAAACTACATTTTAATTATGGGAAAAACTGGATTTTTATGAGAAAGTAATTTTCTGTTATTTTGTCCACCATGTGCATCTGACTGCACATGGTGCCACATGTTTGCCACACTTGTATTATAATCTGAATACATAATATGAAGTTGCAGTTTGGTTTCCAAATATGCATATTAAAGCCTTCCAATGGCATGGCAACAACTTTAGCTGCTGTGTTATGCTTCCATGAAAATGACTCCAAAATGACTCCATCCAGTCATTTGATCTTCATCCACAGATCTACTTCAGCATGAGAATGAAGAGTGAAACACTGAATTAACAGCTTTACTCCTTCAAATGTGGATCGCTCCGTTAGTTTTGGATGATCTAAAATCATATTGGGATCGTGTGAGATGTATGGTGATGTGAAATTTACTGATAAATTACAACAAACAATTGGAAAGATACACAAAGAATATAAACTAGGATAAAATTAAAATGAGTCAAGTTTTATAAAAAAAAATGCAATGTCTGTAAATTGGAAGTAGAAACATTCTTAGATCGAGATCACTGTGGTACATGGAACAAGATGTGTAATCTGCACAGTGATGGAATTGATTCAGTTTGTCTTAAATAAAACCTAGAATTCTGAAAAAAATAAATAAAAAGGATGTGTTTTGTTCAGATCTTTACAAATCTAGTTTTTCGTTTAGTTTTTTGTTTGTTTTTTCCACATGTAACATGTTCAGTTAGTCAACAAAGCCCCATCAGAGGAACATCCCATATTGAATCTTAAATGCAGGTGAAGCTGCAACACTTCCTGCAGCCTGCAGGTGGAGCCATTCAGCTGAAGAGAGGAGTTTAGATCCAGCAGTGTACTAACATTTGACTCTCTCTCTCCTCCAGTCTGTGCTGTCTCTCTACCTCCTGCTGGACGTCTGACTACGGAGCTGAAGTTGGTGTTTTGAAGCCTCTTATACAGTCCATTTCCTATCTGGGCTGGTACACTTTGAGTTCCTCTGAGGGTGGAGAGGGAGGACCATTTCGGACGCGTGTCCACGGCGAATCAATCACTTCCGCAATCTTTCCGTTTGGGTGCGGCGACCCATTTATTTTCCTTTGTGTGTAAATCCACTGTTTACCAAGAGCCAAGCTGGAGCCGGAGAGCTCACACATAAGTTCCATACACGCCGGTCAAACACGATCCCACACGGACACGGTCAAAAGACTGTATGCTGTCCCTCTGGCACACCTGCAGCTCAACACCTGTGTGCTCCTAATATACCTTCACCCCTCCTGCTCCCCCTGGTGGTTAAATTAAAGGGGAAATATTATGCTAGTTTTCAATCACGTCGTATAGGTCTCAGAAGCCCAAAAACATTTTATATTAGTTTGTTTGCGACATAAAAATCCTATGTTTGGAGTTTCAGCGGTCTAAAAGATCGTTCTGACGAGGCCTCCTCAGAACAGGCTGTTTATGAGCCTGCTTCCCGGTATGCACTTGAACGCATCTTTCCACGCCCACTCTTACACACACACACACACACACACACACACACACACACACACACACACATGGTGGGGGCACAGTCAGCGGGAGGAGTTAAATCTGCTTATTTCAGGATAAGCAGACCAAACTCAAACTCGACTGTTTCAGCAGGCATTTTCACAAAATGTGGTGTAGCAAGACAGGGAGGAAACTGACAATTTTCAAATTTGAACATCATAATCAGGCTACGGCAACACATGTTACGTTAACAAACTCTTCACAAAATGAAAAAAGCATAATATGTCCCCTTTAGTGAAATGATTAATGGCTCCTACACACCGGCCCCTAATGCTGTTCATGTCAGGATGACATGACAATTAAAAACATAATTACATAATGGAGCCAAACAAACCATTTCTTTTCAAATAAAGCAATAGATCTTCTCCGATTCAGACAACACACACTAGAAGACAGATTGCACCAGATCTTCCTCTCCCGATCTTCTAGTGTGTGGTGTCGCTCTGGAGCAGAACATGCACTAGATTCTTCATCAGATCAACTCCTCACTCTTCCAAATCTGGCGAAGTCAAACATGACTTTGTGTGGTTTCTCTTCATTCCGATGTCTACATTGATCTTCACTTTTAATAATAAGCGAAGAACTCATTGCCACTGTACATTCATTCATATCGGCTTTGTTGTTTGAGTGCACCCCCCACCCCGACCTGCGTGTGCACGGAGCACAGAGTGTATCTGTCGGAAAGTTTAAATGCTATAGTACAGAAGAGGGACCATAGTTTGACATAATTTTCTTATAATTTGATAATTCAGCTTATTCATGTTTTTTTTTTTTTTTTTTACTTTTGACTCGTGAGTGGAGCAGTAGAAACAAGTTTGTGACAAATACAAGCTACTTAATTTAATAAATATTTTAAATCATTTTTTGGTCCCCAGATTGGAAATTTTAAACCAGAATAAAAACACGTTGTGCTTTGATTCGAAAAAGTTTCATTATATATTCGCTCTGTTGCTCTGAAGGCATGGAGTCCTTGGAAAGTCTTTTTTTTTTCTCCCATTCTTCATGATTGTTTATAATGGAGGTGAATTGGAATTATTGCAGGACTTGCTGAGATGCAGTTGAATGTATTAGATCAGGGTTTGCGTCTGAATGAATGAAATACAGTTCATCCAGGAGAGATACAAATATTGAGGATTAATTACTAACTTTCTGCACTGCTGGGTTTAGGAGCTCTGGCTTTTCTGTTTCATTGTCATATATAATGAATATATTTCACAGACATACATGTCTCCAGCTCTGACAGCTGAGAGGGGATTTTTTTAAGCAGAGCATCAACACTTTGGTGAAGCGGAGCTCTTCAGCCAATCAGGGAGGTTTATTCCGAGGGTGTGGACAGGTCGGCTCTCAGGTGATTGGCTCCTCTCCAGGGCACCACACACAACAGGATTTGCAATTGGAAATATTAAACATGTTCATTATGTACGATCTCCCGAGCGGGTCTGACCGGAAAAAAATCTCTCTGAACACACCACACACAGACCCGAACTCATTTGCATACTCCCGACAATCGGACCTTGTCGACTTCGGTCGGGAGGAGGAGATGGGGCAAAATTGAGCCCGATCATTCCGTATTGTGTGCTGGCCTTTAGACTTAATATGAATCCGTTGGATGCAAGTGAAGCAAGTATTTTGTAAAACTTTGTATTTTAGCCCAATATGAAAACAAAACAAAATAGCATAAATCAGGGGTTTTCAAAGTGTGGAATAGTGAGCCTCCCTAAAGAGAAGTGAAAAGCATGGTGGCCCCCCTTCACCCGCTCACTGTCGGAGTGGGGGGGTTGTGAAACGGTGCTCACTCTCACCGTTGGAGCTGGGGGGGGGGGGGGGGGGGGGGGGCTCACAGAACACACAGCATGGTGCTAAGCCCACATACAGAGGGCAAACTGCGTTTTTTTTTCTTCTTCTTCTTCTTCTTCTTCTTCTTCTTCTTCTTCTCTCTCTTGCTGCGCCTCCCCTGAAGCCCTCTGGCGCCCCCCAGGGGAGGCGCGCCTTTGAAAACCGCAGGCATAAATCATTTCCATTGTTTCCTTTGCCAGTCACTGTGTTGCGTTTGCGTGAACAGCATGCATCTTCTCAGATCACGAGTGCTCATCAAGGACACAGAGGTGTGCTCAATTTATTATAGTGTGCCCTCGCTTTATTATGGTGAGGGAATGCCTTATTTTTCCCGTTGGCTCACTTTATTTAAGCGAGGGAATGCTTTATTTATCCCGTTCCCTCGCTTTATTATAGCGAGGGAACGCTTTAAAGGAATACTCCACCCAAAAAACGATTTGGCCTCATTTTCTACTCACCCTCATGCTGAGAAACACTCTGGAGCACTTTTTTGATGTTTCAAATGCAGTTGGAGATGTTTGGGGACTTTCGTTGTCAACAAACAGGGACCGACAGAGCCCGACAGAAAAAACGGTCCATAAAGTCCACAAAAACGTGCCCATTTTCCTTCATACTACTCGTCCGCTATAATCCAAGTGTCCTGAGCGCGTAACGTCCATAATTAATTATTAACGAGGTAATTTAGTATATTTTAAGAGCCTAAACAGGGCGCTCTCATACAGCTCCATTGCATGTCTGCGCGTGCACCCTGAACTACGGAAGCCGCGGCAGACCAAGCAACACGCTTGTGCCCTTTCAGCAGGACACCGAATTCAAAGCTTTAAAACAGTAGCCAATCACTTTTGTGATTGTCCACAGCTCGGTCACTCACAGCAGAATATAAACAGTGGAACTTCTTCTACGCTTGCTATTTAGAAAAGTAGTCGCTGAATGCGCGCAAGCGTGTTGCTTGGTCTGCTGCGGCTTCCGTAGTTCAGGGTGCGCGCGCAGACATACACTGGAGCAGTATGAAAGCGCACTGTTTAGGCTCTTAAAATATACTAAATTACCTCGTTAAGAATTACTTTTGGACGTTACGCGCTCAGGACACTTGGATTACAGCGGACGAGCAGTATGAAGGAAAATGGGCACGTTTTTGTGGACTTTATGGACCGTTTTTTCTGTCGGGCTCTGTCGGTCCCTGTTTGTTGACAACGAAAGTCCCCAAACATCTCCAACTGCATTTGAAACGTCAAAAAAGTGCTCCAGAGTGTTTCTCAGCATGAGGGTGAGTAGAAAATGAGGCCAAATCGTTATTTGGGTGGAGTATTCCTTTAATAACCTGTGCCCACACTATAGAAGGCATTCCCTCACCAAAATAAAATATTCTACACCCTGACACCTGTGGGCTCCGTAGTTTGATAAGGAAGTGATTTCTTTACACTCAATCTGAGCAAACACGTGTTTGTGCAGATTTCACGGTTCACGTTTCAGTAAATTGCTTAGAGTAATGATGCTTTCAAGTGTTGCTCGGAAAAAAGTCTGAACCATATCATATCGGAAACTTCCCACAAAGGTTTCAGAGCTCAGAGAAAGTAATGGTGCATCCATTCCCATTTATCCTTTAAACCCCACAGGTACTTTCAGTTTCACTGAAATGAGCTTTTTTTTTGTTGTTGTCTTTGAATGTTTCTGATTTCAGTGTGTTCTGTCCTGTTTCATGTATCCATCACTGTGAAACCTTCACATCCATCACATCTGTGACTTTTGTCTTGTTTCTCTCCAGAGAGTTCACATGTGGTGCACCCAAATGTGCAACCTCATTTTGGTAATATTTTTTTTTTATTATTAATGTTCTGACTAAACGCCATAGTATTACTATTTATAGTTTATAAATCCAGTGTTGTGGCATAGAAGTATTTTATGTTTCTAAAATGTGGCCCTGTGTTGTTGTGGGTCACCCACAGTGGGTGAGAAATTGAGAGATTGAAAGCGGAACCTTTGACACTGTGCCTGCCCCGATGCGCTTTGCGGACGGACTTCCGGTCCCAGCCTCTGACGTGATTTGAGAACGGCGCGAGTGCAGCGGTGATTATTTCTCTCACGTTTTACTCCTGTTTCACAGGTCAGTAATTGGTTAAACTGGCGTGACTAAAGCGCCCTCTTTCACCCGGACATGTCCACTTTTTACGTCCTGTCCGGGGCGTCCGGGCGGGTTTTATTAATCCATGAAAATGTCCGATGTCACTGTGTTTCATAGCACAATTACGCGTGAAGGTAAATTGACCAGCGCTTAGCACACAATGCTTTGATAATACTTTGTTGCGCAATGTCACAGACGGAGAGCAGAGAGCAGACGGGGCTGTTCAGACAGCGGAGCACGGAAAATGCCGAAGTTTCAGTGCACCTTCACAGATGAACTGACTTTTTTTTTTTAAACATATCGAGAGGAAAAATAGAATGTAAAAGAAAAGCAGGACGAAGAAGACAATTAAAGATGAAAAGTATATAACTTTTTTGTTTGTTAAGTTCGTATTTTTGTGAGACTATTCTATTATTTATCTTATAGTTATTAAGAGATAGATTGTTGAAGCTGGATTTTTTTTTAACAGAAGAGTTCATATTGAGAACGTTATTTAATATTTATTGGCTTATTTGAAAAGAGTCTAAGAGAGCTATTATTTTGTTTGCTTTTGTACATTTTTACACATTTAATTTTATTTTGTTATAGAAGTTAATTTTGCATCATTGATGCATAATAAAGCATGTTCATCAACCTCCAAGAAGCCTATCTGAATTTGTGTCTCGAGGCCCTGCAGATTCTCCTCTTTTTTGGTAATCAAAATATGGCCACCCTAGTTAAACTTACAGTACTTTAAATGAAAGCACTAAGCTTTGTATTGCATCTGCATGTAATGGAAAGCATTTTTTTTTTTTTTTTATGTAAGTTTTATCTGACTTTTGTATAAGTTTACCATTCCTTCACCAACGCTTGAAAAGCGCCTGACCCGCGTTAGGTCCGTTGAAGCTCGTCCACCATAGACTTTGAATGTAAAAGCAACACCCGTGAGGCTTGCAACGCGTCCGGTGTGAATGCACCATAAGATTGTCGTGTTCATTTAATTTATACATATGTATTCCAACCTGCTAAGTCCAAATTTGTATTTGTTTATAAAGCAATTGAAGATGCATTGAGTAAGAATAAGAGTTTTGAATAATTGTGAATGTATGTAGATGTAAAATGACTTTATTGAAGCTGTTATAGTTATGTAAACCGCACAGAAAGATTGCTCTGAATGTGAATCTTATGTTTAATTGTTTTAATAAGACGTGATCTGGGAATGTCACAAGTGCATCTTTGATTCTTTCTCTCACGCTCTACCTCTGCTTCTTTTTGTTCAGGTAGTCACCAAGCCTGGGGCCCATAACACACAGCAACACAGCGGTAACCAGCAGACGAGCTCCAACCACTCTGTGAGAGACTTGACCACCCAGAGACTAACTGCTGCTGCTGAGGAAATATTCACCCTGTTTCAACCAACTGTGGTTCAGTACGAGGAGGAGATTGGTCGTCGACGCAGAATGCTGGAAATCAACTGGAATCCTCAAATCAAGTTACACAGAATAGGTTTGGAAACGTGTGAATGAACACATGAATGTGGCTGCTGGAGCTTCTCCATCATTATGGCGCTGTGAGCAGACATGCTTGATGGAACTATGACTACTTTTCCCCTCACTGGTCTGCCCAGTCAAGTTGTGGAGGTTGATGTTGCTTGAAGAGGCATTTCCTGGCAACATTTAAAGGGAAACGGTCATTTTTACAATCTGGACCTTATTTCACATTTGTAACAACAACATTTACTCACCCGTTTGACTTTCGTCTGATTTGCAGTTGGTTCGGAGATAATTAGATGCTCCCATATCCACATAACGGGAGCAGGCGGGGCACCGACATGCAGCCGTTACAGACGCTCTTTTCTCTTATGATTGTTGTGGTGTGGTAGATATATGTAAATGTATTAACTCAGCATCACTTAACGCTATTGGGAAGTCTGTAAACTGGCTAGATTGAGCAACTCTTCGGGAACTCTGAAGTGATGATGTCATCACCCTGCGCCGTGGCGCACATTCATTCTGTTCGTTTACATGGAAGTAGCGTCTCTGCTCTACAGTCAGACCACGGCATCTCCATCGGCTTTTTTAGGCAGTTTATTTTCAGCTGGTTGTAACTTTGGTACAATGGTTTGAGTGTGCATATATCCTGGCTGTGAAAGTAAAATGACAAGCTGGACGTCGTTGAGCTTTCACACGCTCCAACTTTGTGACCGAGATTTATTGAAGCTATGGCTAATAGCGCTCAACATGGACCCCAGCATCAAAGTTCAAACTTTAGGCCTGATTCACACATACGCGGTCACTGCGCGGGCGCTGGAGCAGCGTGTTCAGGCGTCCCTTTCTCACCAGCGCGGTCTGCGTGAGCGGGTTGTCTGCAGCAATGGGCTACGAGTGTAATATGTTTGAAGTAATTCCAGAGGCGTTTCGGGAGCAAAAGGATGTTTATTCCCAAGAGCAGGCATCCAGAAACGTGCATCAGCATCGGCAGTCAAAAACACACAACACAATGCGGCTTCCGTAGCTCTGGCATAGACTTATAGATCTCTAGATATGTGTATCTAGACACGCGCGCTCCTCTTAACTGCGCCAAATAGTACATTCAAACAGAACATATATCTGCATATATGACAACTAGGACCTGTCTTCATTGTTTTCAATGGCACCCCGCTCCAAGCCGCGTGGAAAAACAGACGGACCAGAACACTGGCGAAAACTGTTGTCACGCACCAAGGAGAGCAGACTCGAGAAGTCTCACAAAGAAGACGGCTGGCTGGCTACCGAGGACTTCAAGAGCTGATGTACAGGAATCAAGCATAAAGCACATGAGAGTCTGTGATCTCCACTTTGAATCCGGTAAGCTCAGCGTTATTACTTGATGATTTTATGCAGCATTTGGGTAGAATGTCAATGAGTTTTTGTGAGAACCCTGTGTTCTGAACTGTGGCGTGACCGAACTTACTTTAGACTACCGTCTAAAATTATAGCATGTTTTTGGTGCTGGAGTTAGGATTGACTATTACTTACGGTTAGTGCTGCTTTAGAAACAATTTTGAATCAGAGCAACTGATACTTGAGAGCAACAACACCAGGGGGACCCCGAAAGTAAATGTGTCCCAAAATAACAAACCAACTTCCGATGCATCATATAACTTGTTTGGTATTCTAAGGATTAGAATTTCGTAGTCTTCAAGGTTTAGAGTAATTCTGTGAGCGTGTGTGGATGTGTCTAAAATAGAATAGCCTTTATTTATCTCACAGTGGAGAAATTTACCTTTACAGAGGCTCAAAGAACACACAGGGGGAGCAAAACAGTGAGAAAATGTGCAAAGATGAGTAAGCCTAAGTAATAGTGCAAATCTTAATAAGAATAATAATAGGATAATAGAATAACAATGGAGATCTAATAGGAGGAAAAGCCTAACTTTGAATAAAAACATAAAACATAAATCTAAAATATAACAGGAGCTTTAATATACATACAAATATGTACAGTATGCTTTAGTGCAACAGAATGAGTGTATGTATAAGTGACCATGATTGATTATGGGGATTATAAAGGGACCGTAATTGCAAGACATTATGGGTTGGGGTTATTGCTCATATTCTACACAGTTTAGTCTGTGTAAAGTGTAGTTAAAAAACCTGCTTTGTGACACAGAATAAAAAAACCCAAAAAAAACCCTTTTTTTAATCTTTCCACTCCAGGACATCCATCAGACCAGCATCCCCCAGACACAACTGACTGGTTGCCATCCGTGAATCTGGGCCACAACAAGGTCCCAGCACCACCTCCAGGAGCTCAGGCCTGTGCTGAATGTGTCGCCGCAATAAGAGGAGGAAAGATTTAGAAGCTGCTGAGAGTTTGGTGGCTTTACAGAACATGTCATGAAGTGACTGTGCGACCGGTGGTTATGAACCACTGGAGGAGCAGACCGACATGCGGCAGCCAGAAGAGGAGGGAACTGGTCAGGAGTGTCAGACCGATCTCACTGGCATCCTGGTCACTGGCATTCAGGATGAGATCAACCGTCTCACTGCAGAGAATTTGGAATTAAAAAACAAACTGGCGGCTGCCAAAATTGGAGAAGAATCATTGAAAGATGACGAGAAGGTCCGTCTTTATACAAGGCTACCAACATATGCCATATTGATGTTGGTTTTTGGACTCGTCAAGGACCACATCAGTGTCGCTGCTCGCAGCTCACTGACAAAATTCCAGCAGTTTTTCATGGTGTTGATGAAGCTGTGGCTACACAAGGATGTACCAAGTATGTCAATAATAAAATTGTGATCAACAAAATTGTGCACCTGTGCTGTGCACTGACAACCTCTGTGACACCGTTGTGCCCTTTGACTGAACTGTAAATGTTTGTATACAGTATTACGTAACGACTGTATTCCTGTCCATGAAAATGTAGGACTCCATGCTACTGCTTTTTACGTTTTCTCATAACATGCAACATGTATCACATAACTTGTATTTGCACTGCCAAATAAAAATATGCCTTTTCTTTAAATTGTTTACTTGTTGAATTAAAAACAAAAAGAAACAATTCCACTCAAAACAGCTTTATTTTCTTCACAATCACTTCTCACTTACTTAGTCCTCTTGCACTTCAGGGTGCGTAGAGCCAACCAAGGCACAATCACTTCAGTATACGAGGGGGTACTGGAAAGTTCCCGGACTTTGATTGTAACTTTTTATTTCTGACATTTCAAAATAAAACATCACCGTCGCCTTCAAAATAATCTCCATCCGCATTAAAGGTGCTGTAGGCAGGACGGCGATTTTCCCATCTAAGATGGCGATTTGAAACCCAGCACAGCCAATCCTGTCCTGTTTTCTCTGACATCACGCCCTTATGCAAGTTAAGCCCCTCCCACAAGAACGTGCGACGAACGCCCCTCGACCAATCACGGTTAGAGCCTCAGGGGCTCTTCTTTTTGGTCAAAGATATCTGGAGCTGTGGAGATTCCTTTTCAGCTCAGAACAGAGACAGATGGAAACGCTGCGCCCTCGCGGTAGTGCAATTATGCTACATTCCTAAAGGATTATCAATGGATACTCTAACATTTAATCCAAAGAAAAATCAGGAAAAATTAGCATTGACGAGCAAAATCCTGCCTACAGCACCTTTAATGCAGCGCTCCAGCCGTGTCTCCCACTTCACGAATGTGTCGTGACACCCGTGTGTAATTGTGCCATTTTTTGCCGGCTGCGATTTTTCTATCACCTCCTCCACATCTGCAAACCGCTGTCCCTTCAGCTCCTTCTTCAAGTTGGGGAACAAGAAAAAGTCACTCGAGGCTACATCTGGCGAATAAGGCGGATTGGAGAGGAGATTCATCTCATTCTTCGCCAGAAACTGCGTGACGCGCAGCGCCGTGTCCTCTGGCGCTCTGTGGTGGTGGATCAACCGGGCTCCACTCCGCCACTACGCTCTGCTTCCTCCTCACATCCTCACGGAGCCGTCTGAGGACTTCCATGTAGTAGTCCTGATTTACAGTCTGACCTGGAGGGACAAACTCACCCTGGACAGCGAAAAAGCAGCTCAGCATTGTTTTCACGGGTGAGCGGACCTGACGCGCCGACATCTGGCCCTTTTTAAACCGCCCAAACCACTCATGGACCTGATCCTTCCCCAGAGCATCATCCTTGTAGGCTTGCTGCAACAAGCTGAGTGTTTCTGCTGCTGTTTTTTCCCAGCAAAAAGCAGAATTTAATGTTTGCGCGCTGCTCTGGCTTTCCAGTTAATGTCGCCATTTTGGAAAAATCGCAGACCGCTGCTGCACTCTGTTGCTATAAATAGCGCCTGACAGGCGTCAGTGTCACTCTGGGAGCTCAGCTTTTTCACAGATATGCACGAGGCTTACCTGTAGCACATCTGACGGCCAGAAATCGAAACTCATTATTATTATTATTTTATGACCAGAGTCCGGGAACTTTCCTGTACCCCTTTGTATTAGGGCTGCCACAAATGATTATTTTGGTAGTTGACTAATCACCGATTATTTTTTCGATTTAGTCAACTAATCGCATCATATAAATTAAATGTAAAACATAGTTTATCACACCACCATGAAGCTACTCTAATATAACCATAATTAGATTTCAGCTTTAAGTGTTAAAGGTATATACTAACTAAAAATAGACAGTTCAGATGAGAGTTCATTAAACCTCTATTGAAATATGCAACAAACACTTGTTTAACTGTGTACCATAAAGTGCAAATACTTGAGTACAATAAGGAAAAGGCACTTGCCTAAACAACACAAAAATAAATCCTTCCTGTTAATTTTTTTTCCCTTAATTTGTGTTTGGCATCAAGCATAGCAACAATGAGGCAGGCACCTGTAACTAAGGAATTATTAAAGTTTTCGTCTCACTGACTCAAATAAAACGAAAGTGTATTTTGTGTTCAGTGCTCAACTGTATACAACTTTATTACACTCAGTCAAGTCAGCATTTCTACATGTGTTGGAGACAGGCTTGCTCTCTTTTGGGAGCAGATGTTCTGCTGCGGAGAAAGTCCGCTCCGATGGGGTGGAGGCTCTGAAACATCACGTTAGAAAACATTAGCACGACATCACTTCTTATTAAAACACATCACTGTTGTAACGTTACAGAAAACATGAAATATGTGTGCTAAAGGCAGCTAATGAATCCAATTGTCACCGCTAATGTTAACGTTGACAGCTATGAGTAAATAGCAAATTAGCCCTCTATGCTAATATTATTAGCTTACCGAGACGACGGTCAATCTTCATCTTTGTCACAAGCCACGAGTCCGTGCTTCCGTTTCGGGTGCTCATCCATCGCAGTTGTGCTGCCGTGGAAGGCAAGTTCTGTCCTGCAGATACTGCATTGCACACTTTTCTCTGACGTTTTCTTGTCATGCTCCCACACTTTTGAGCTCCGCTGCTGCCGGGTAGCCATGACACCAGTCTGGTGTCGTCGCGGCTGACACGACTGCGCATGTGTGTCAAATACAGAAAGGCACTGCCGCGTCTGCCTTTCTGTATTTGACAGTTTAGTTTCGAGACAACAACAAAGATTAAAAAAAAAAAAAAAAAAAAAAAAAAGACGTGTCAACTATTAGATTAGTCGTCGGTTATTTTAATAGTCGACGTAATCGTGATTAATCGACTGATCATGGCAGCCCTACAGTATATTTCCAAATTTTCAGCAAGCTGAGTAAAGGCCTCCACACACTACAGGAAAATTGGGCCGAATTTTGCCCCGATCTTCTCCTCCCGATCGAAGCCGATAGGGTCCAATTGTTGTATGAATATATGTCTGTGAAATATATTCACTATATATGACAGTGAAACAGAAAAGCCAGAGCTCCTAAACTCAGCTGTGCAGAAAGTGATGGTTAATCCTGTCGCTCCTGGATGAACTGGATTTCCTCGATTCAGATCCAAACTCCGATCTAATCTGCATCTCCGCCAGTCCTGCAATAATCCCAATGTTTTAATTAATCTCCGTCATTAACCATCACGGAAGAATGGGGAAGAAAAAAATAATAATTAAAAAAAACTTTCCGCTGACTGCGTGCCTTCAGAGACAGAGCGACCGTATAATGAAACTTACCTAATCAAAGCTCAGCGTGTTTTTATTCTGGTGTAAACTATAAAATCTGTGAACATAAGGAATGATTTAAGATATTTTGTGATTTAAAAAAGTAGCTTTTATTTGTCACGGTCTGCTGATAACTTTATTCTACTGCTGCACTCGGGACTCAAAAGTAAAAAAAAAACAAAAAAAACACACAAATAGATTAATAAACTGAATTATTATTAAAAGTGGAGGGTAAATTATAATAAAATTATCTGAAACTATGTTTCCCTCTTCTGTACCAGAACATTTAAATTTTCTGACAAGGTGCTGACAGTCCGTGCTCCGTGCGCACGGGGAGGGGGGGGTCTGCACTGAAGGAGCGATACCGATGTGAATGAATGAACTGAGGGAATGAATGAGTTCTCCGCCTATTATTGAAAGTGGAGATGAATGTAAAAACAGCAGTGAAGGGAAACAGCGCAAAGTCACATTGGACTACGTTAGATTTGGAAGAGTGAGGAGCCGATTCTCGGCTGAAGAATCTGCTAGTGTGTGGTCTGCTCCGGAGTGACACCACACACTAGAAGATCAGGAGAGGAAGATCGGGTGCGATCTGTCCTCTGTTGTCTTGTAGCGTGTGGTGTCTGAATCAGGGAAGATTGAAAAAATCCTGTACTGTGTGGCAGGCTTAAACACCAAAACACATCTCCAGCATATTTATAAAAACAAACAAGAAAAGGCCAGATAACTTCATGGATGCTCCGTCCTTGTCAACTAGGATCCAAGGTGAAGTGGGCGTACTTATGATGCTCTGGGAATGATGAACCTGAAAAAGATAAAAGTTTGTTTCAAGAGGTTGAAGTGATTACAGTTGAGGTTAATGAACATTTAAAAAAAAAAGACCAAAATGAATGAAAAAAATTAAAAATTGGAAGTAATATGTACATCGAATAGGATTTGTGCATTGTTCTTGTTAGTTTAAAGGATAAGTTCGGTTTAAACAGATTTCACATTGTTTATAGAATGAAGTACAACAATATACTCACCCGAAAGGCTTTTCTGATCCGAACAGTGCTTTGGGAGAAATTGAGATCTAAAATCGGGCGGCACACATCCGTATAAATCTAGCAGGCGGGGCATCGGTAACGCCGCTCCTAAAACGGCTTTAATCGTCCAAAAACTCATTAGTTTCACCAATATTTCATCACGGTCCGAGGAACCCCTGCGACCCCCGGGGAGGAGGCCTCCCGGACCCAGCCGCGCCTCGCGGCGTGGTGGCGGGCCTGGGGTGAGCCGAACCCCCCCCCCAGGGACGAGGGCAACCCGCAAGGTGGGCCGCGAGGGTTTATTTAGCTAACGGCATCGTTACCCTGCACACTGTGGCAGACCAGGAAAAATGCACAAGCGACGTGGAGGTGACATGCCTGGTTAGCTGACTGGTTGACTGGTTAGCTAGCTGCAAACTGTCGTACGAGACGCTACCCGAGACTCGAAAGCTAATGGGAAAACCACCGATGCTAATGCGCTACATGTATTTATATCGCTCAGCATCCGGGGGGGCGGGTTTATGCCAATGAAGGCCGCATTACGTAATGCGGCCCTGATTTCTGACCCGCCCATTAAATCCTGAACACAGAAGCGCTGCAAAAAGTCTTTTACGTCTCCCTCCAAAATTAAATCATAAATGGAGGAATGGCTTTTATATGTTGTAAAGAAATACATTTATGATCTATTTAAGGTGTTTAGAAGAAAATGACTGATTTTGCTTAACTCGGACTTTAAAGTGACCGGCCGTGTTAAGAGGCTACGGTGGTTAGGCTAACCGTGTTAGCCACTACAGTTCTGTGTGTGTGTGTGTGTGGAAAGACTTACACTTACAACTGTTTTTATGATTGTTTCAGCCATGAGGCATGTGTGTTGTTGGTGGTCGTGAGTCAGGTGTTGTGAATGAATGGTTACGTCATGAGTGGGTGTGTGGATGCGTTGATATATATTGCAATGATATATCATTTTCGCCACATGGCGTTTCATTTTTACCATATGGCATTATAGTTTTGCCATATGGCATTTCATTTTTGCCGAATGGCGTTTCATTTTTTCCATATGGTGTTCTGTTTCTGTGTAATGGCAATACATGTACTTGTAATTTCATAAACGACTGTACATTATCAATAGTGTTATATTAAAAATGTTACAATTGCTTCACATTTTCAAGGGTCATTTAGTCATGATTTCACTTTTGAAAGCAGAAAGCCCCGCAGACATAAATGTCTTACAGTAGAGAGCTGCCAGCGGCAAACACGATCGCCCCTGTCATCCTACTGTTTAACAAGTTTGTGCCAAAAATCACATTTCTGGCACCACACCAACTAATTCTACAGCGATTAGTAATAATATTGATGATGAAGGCAGGGATGTTTATACTCGTTTTTTTTTTTGCCACTGAAAAATCAGCTGTAGGCCATTTAAGACATGCTCTCATGGTCAGCAGGGGGCATTGTTGGTGTATTTATCATGTCCACAAACAACCATGGTGTTTTAGAGGTTTATTAGGCGACACAATAAATCACTCGTTCATATAAAAAGAAAGCCACATGGTTCATCTTAACCACTGACATCAGTTACACCACAGTGGAATACAGTGCCACACGCCATCATCCATTCTACAGTTTCAGGTTTCAAAGTGAGCGGTTCCTGGATGAACTGTATTTCCTCCATTCAGACCCAAACTAAGATCTTATACATTCATCTGCATCTCCGCCAGTCCTGCAATAATCCCAACGTTTTAATTCATCTCCATTATTAACCATCAGGGCAGAATGGGAAAAAAGAAAGAAAAAAAAAAAATTACGCCTATCCCGTGCCTTCAGAGCGGACGATTAATGAAACATTTTCTAATCAAAGCTCAACGAGTTTTTATTCTGTTTTAAACCATCCAATCTGGGGACAAAAAAAATTATTTAAGATATTTGATGATTTAAAAAGTAGCTTTTTTTTTGTCACAGACATAGGGGAAACAACGAGTATAAACTGCACATATGCCTATA
Organism: Salarias fasciatus; assembly: GCF_902148845.1. NCBI lineage: Eukaryota > Metazoa > Chordata > Actinopteri > Blenniiformes > Blenniidae > Salarias > Salarias fasciatus. The sequence goes on along the minus strand of NC_043753.1, from coordinate 21,773,448 downwards.
CTGCCCGTCTGTAGAATTAGTTGGTGTGGTGCCAGCCATGTGGTCTTTGGCCTTTTCCTTCCACGTGACTGGTTTCCGTTGCTGCCATTTGGGCTTCCTCCTTACGATGCTGCTGCTGCTGCTGTTTTGTTTTCATTGTAAAGACAGTTTCCATTTTGTAATTTTATTTTAACTGAATGAATGAGTGTGTGAAAGGAAGTACACGTTATAAAAGAAACTATTTGTATTATTAATTAAAGTTAAAATTAAATAAAGGAAAGTCTACTACTTTGATAATTCTCTTTGGTCCATCAGTCCAATGAATCTGCGGCCTTCATATGCAGGATAACCTTGGGGATGTTGGTCTTCACCAGCTGGCGTTGTAAATATAAAAATCTCCAGATTCAGTAGCTCTTTTAGTGTTATTTAAAGTGATTGTGATCCACTGTGTTAAAAACCACTCGACTTGGTCACATTCGCAACATTCACAACTAGCTATTAAGCCGACACTGCAGCAGCTCTACAAAACACTCAGCAGCCTTCATTTTGTCGGACCTTGCATTTTTCTCGAGGCTGCTCACACCACTGTTGTAAATCTGGGACGTCGAGTGTCCACCTTTATTCTGCGCTCTTTGCTTTTGGCTTTGCTGACACCCAACCGCACACACCTGCACCACAACAGTGAACACTTACCCTTCCTCTTGTCACGTAAGCATCTTGACTTCGGCGACTTCGACGCGTGTGACCCAGCCAGACACAAACTGACTGTGAGCTTCCAGGCCTGAGTACGCGTTCATGTCCTCAGTGGTGTACAGAGGGTTTGGCAAGTAGACCAGGTAATTCACAATGTCGAAGTAGCTTTTGGGCCATTTCTCCTCGTTCTGCGTGAATTCCGTGCTTGCAATCAAGTACAGATCCAGGTAATCAATCGCCTTGCACTTTTTGCGATATAGAATCCGATTTTCTTCGCTTAGCAGTCCGCAGTAATCCGCCAATGCCTAGACGTGTTCACAACTCTGTATACCCTCCAACATGGCGCCCAAAACTGTTGCTCAGCAACCGATGACGTCATTAGGAACACACTATTAACAGAACGTTGCAGGTGAGTGAATACACCGCCTCCTAAAAGTGAGTCCATATAAGGAATCAATCAGCAACTAAAGATGATCAAGTACCAATTTGACTGTGCCGTGCTTTTGAATTTTGAATGGAAGTTTTCAGATTGACTGCTGGTATAAGTTTTTTCTTTTTTAAAAAAAAATTTGGATGTGTGGGGATAATGCTGCTAATCTTTAATATTCTGCATTTGTTTCCTTGCAGAGCTCCAACAGGACCATGACTGCAGAGAGGAGCAGCTCTTTAAACAGGAAACAAACTACTGTCCAGAACAGGATGAATCAGAACCTCTACAAATTAAAGAAGAACCAGAACCGCTGCACATCAAAGAAGAAGAAGAAGAACCAGAACTTCCACAGATCAAACAAGAAGAACCAGAACCTTCCCACATCAAAGAAGAAAAAGAAGAACCAGGACTTTGTCAGTTTAAGGAGGAGCAGGAGGAACCAGAATCTTCACAGATTGAGGAACACGACGAACTCAGTACCAGCCAGAAGGGAGAACGATTTATTCTGAAGTTTGAAAGTGAAACCTTTAAGATTCCTTCTGTTGAGGATCAAAGTGACCTGAGTGACGCAGAAGTACCAGAGACTGAGCAGTTCCTCTCTCAGAATTCTGAAGTCCACCATGTTAAAAGACACATTGACTCAGAATCAACTGGAAATGCAAAGCTGAAAAAACTCAACATGTTTCATAGAAACAGTGTGAACAACTTTCATGTTTCAGAGAAGCAGGCTGAATGTGAAAAGCTTCTTTGTGAAGAAATGTGTGAGAAAACTGACCATAAAAAACATCAATTATGTCAGAAGGTCAGAATGGTCACTGATGAGAAGATACTTTGTGAAACATGTGGCAAAAGTTTCACTCAGCAGAGTCATTTATTGGTCCACAAGAGAACTCACACAGGTGGGAAGCCTCATTCTTGTGAAACATGTGGAAAAAGTTTCAGTCGACCGAGCCATTTGTTGATCCACAAGAGAACTCACACAGGTGAGAAGCCTTATTCTTGTGAAACATGTGGCAGAAGTTTCAATCGACAGAGTGATTTGAAGGTCCACATGGGAACTCACACAGACGAGAAGCCTTATTCTTGTGAAACATGTGGCAAAAGTTTCATTCTACAGAGTCATTTGTTGCGACACATGAGAATTCATACAGGTGAGAAGCCTCATTCTTGTGAAGCATGTGGCAAAAGTTTCAGTCGACCGAGTGATTTGAAGGTTCACATGAGAACTCACACAGGCGAGAAGCCTTATTCTTGTGAAACCTGTGACAAAAGTTTCAGTCTTGTGAGTCATTTGAAGGTCCACAAGAGAAGTCACACAGGCGAGAAGCCTCATTCTTGTGAATCATGTGGCAGAAGTTTCAGTCGAAAGAGTGATTTGAAGGTCCACATGGGAATTCACACAGGTGAGAGGCCATATTCTTGTGAAACGTGTGGCAAAAGTTTCATTTTACAGAGTCATTTGAAGGTCCACAAGAGAAGTCACACAGGCGAGAAGCCTCATCCTTGTGAAACATGTGGCAAAAGTTTCAGTCGGCAGAATAATTTGATGGTTCACATGAGAATTCATACAGGTGAGAAGCTTGTTTCTTGTGAAACATGTGGCAAAGGTTTCAGTCGACCATATCATTTGTTGATCCACAAGAGAACTCACACAGGTGAGAAGCCTTATTCTTGTGAAACGTGTGACAAAAGTTTCAGTCGACAGAGTGATTTAAAGGTTCACATGAGAACTCACACAGGCGAGAAGCCTCATTCTTGTGAAACATGTGGCAAAAGTTTCAGTCTTGTGAGTCATTTGAAGGTCCACAAGAGAATTCACACAGGTGAGAAGCCTCATTCTTGCGAAGCATGTGGCAAAAGTTGCAGTCGATTGAGTGATTTGAAGGTTCACATGAGAACTCACACAGGCGAGAAGCCTTATTCTTGTGGAACATGTGGCAAAAGTTTCATTTTACAGAGTCATTTGAAGGTCCACATGAGAATTCACACAGGTGAGAAGCCTCATCCTTGTGAAACATGTGGCAAAAGTTTCAGTCGACAAAGTACTTTGTTGTCCCACAAGAGAACTCACACAGGTGAGAAGCCTTATTCTTGTGAAACATGTTGCAAATGTTTCAGTCAACAAAGTACTTTAAAGGTTCACATGAGAATTCACACGCGTGAGAAGCGTCGTTCTTATGAACCATGTGGCGAAAGTTTCAGTCAGCAGATTGATTTAAAGGTTCACATGAGAGTTCAGTCAGGTGACAAGCCGTATTGTTGTGAAACATGTGGAAACAGTTTCAAGCATCAGAGTAGTTGCTTGCGCCACATGGTAAGTCACAGAGGTGAAAAGCCTTATTCTTGTGCAACATGTGGCAAAAGTTTCAGTCGACGGAGTCATTTGTTGCGACACATGGGAAGTCACACAGGTGAGAAGCCTTATTCTTGTGAAACATGTGGCAAAGGTTTCAGTCTACAAAGTTATTTGAAGGTTCATATGAGAATTCATACAGGTGAGAAGCCATATTCTTGCAAAATATGTGGCAAAATTTTCAGGCACCAGAGTAATTATTTGGTCCACAAGAGAACTCACACTGGTGAGAAGCCTCATTCTCGTGAAACGTGGCAAAAGTTTCAGTCAAAGGTGTGATTTGACGCACGACATAAGATTTCACACTGGTGAGAAGCCTTATTCTTGTGAATTATGTGGGACAAGATTTATTTATTGGAATTCATTGCTGCACCACCTGAACACACACAAATGGATGAAATCATTAAATACTGTGAGAGTTTTTCTCCAGGAAGTCCAGCTTGAACCCAAAATCATAAGACATCATCCAGTTTGAAGGAAGCATTACTGATTCACACTCTGTTTGGGCTACTTCAGGAAAAATTAAGTTTGTGTTCTGTCACAATAAAACGAACTTTCAAGAAATGGAAATAAAATGCTGATGTGAATGTGATACTCACAAAATAAGCAATTCTTGCTTTTTGGTTGTTTTCCCCGTTACACTGGCATTTTACTTTATCCTGGTTGATGATAAGGAGACAGATGAAGTGCATAATGACATGCTGTTCTCCAAATGGACACAGGGTGGCAGCACCCTCCAATAGCGTCATTTTGGGACCCTGTTGGCAGTGCAGAGCAAGGAACTCATAATCCAATGGAGAATGAGCAACAGTTGTCCTGCGTCGCTGATATCAGTGTATTATTTCCCATATCTACAGGTCAGTTACCCCATTGTGTATGTAATCACGGATGTTGATCAAGTAATATGAATGCCTGCAGGGTATTGCACAAAACCAGTATAAGGGATTAAGCCGGTGTTGGGGATCGCGGGTATCACCAGTAAGCTGTTCATTTGCCAGGACTGCTGTGTGTGAGCACGCATACGGCAGAGGGGAGGCCAGCCCTCCCCCCTCAACCCTCATGGAGGGCGAGGTTTTTCAATTTCCAGCCAAGCTTCAAAGCCCACCTCTGAGAGGAGGTGATGAACTGTGATTGGTCAGGTTTTACAGAAACCGCCCAACCCAACCCTGAGACCTTCGAAGAGGAAGGTTCTCCAGGAGACTTCACCCCCTCGACTTCCGAGGAGGCAGGTAGGGACCTTCCCTGGTCCCGTAGTCGGCTAGCCAGCACTGCTAACGGCTAAAAAAGGAAGGATAGGCCCTCAGACCAGGGCCTAACCACAGAGAGGACCCCGGCATCCAGCGTCCATGCTTCCCCACCAAGGACCACCAGAACAGGCCAGAGGAGCACCGCCTCGACTCTCACAAACTGTTCTTTGAGACTTCCACAGGAGAAGCGACCAGTTCCTTCAGCCTGAAGCAGGATCTCCGGCCTCCAGCCACAAGCACATGGTAGACTGACCGACCAAGCCAAGCACCAGTCAGCCCCAGCATCTGACTGCCACTCGGGCCCAGGATCCACTCCTCCAGCCCCACTGTCTGACTGCCACCCAGACCAGGATCCACTCCTCCAGCCCATGCCATGGACACCGCGGAAGAACCACGGCAGGAACGGGTCTTCGACCCTTCAACACCTCCATCTTCTCCCGCTGCACACCCACAGACAATGTTAGCAGGGACCTGCTAACCGGAGACAAACCACCTGGCTAGCACTGAGCAGCTGGCTAGCACCGAGCGACTCTTCCTCCAAAGACAATGGAATGTGGTAACTATCTGGGCTTTAGCATATACAGGTTTTGCCAAGCATAGAACTGTTTTCTTTCATTATGTGTGGATTTAATTGAGATTGTTTTCCGGTTTTGAACTGAGGATAAGTTAAGTCTGTAGGCTAATGATCACTTCGCTTCACCCAACGCCGGGTTTGCAAGTTAATCTTGGCACTGAACTGTAATGCTTCAGCCTTCAGCATCACACCAAAACATCACATGGTTAATCCAACATCGTCCACCCGGTCTGAGGTGATGGACAGTACAGATCATGTAGACTCCCTTTTGAATTGGCTTTTACAAAGTTGCACTTGAGAGAGGAAACAGGCCTCACCCCCTCTCAAGCTCTCCTTTGTCACTGAGCACATGTGCCAAGCACATCCCTCTGATCCTCCATTTTAACTGTAGTCTTTGGCTGGCCGCCATTTTGATTGTTCCATCCCCCAGTCCTCCATCCCATCTCCATCTCACAAACCATCTCTCTCGCTCTCTCTCACACACACACGCACATTCATACAAAGACGACTTGTATAGACATGTAGATAGAATTGTGTGTTTGGTTTTCCTTTATTGTTAATAAATATAATTTTGGAATCATTTGTGTCGTTAGTGTTGGACAGTTATGAATGCAATGTCGATCTCTTCGGTCCAAGAACTCCAGAATCCTTCAGGTTTTACTGTTAAAATTTGGTAATTGTTAATAATAGGGATGGGTACCGAATTTCGGTAATTTTTTGGTACCGACCGAATTCCCGGTGAAGTACCGAGTATTGATTCACGGGAAATCCGTCGGTACCACATTTCGGTACCTGAACGCACCTTTTTTTTTTTTTTTTTTTTGACCCTGAACGCACCTTGACATGATGCATCTGCAAGAGCGGAGGACACGGTGACGCGGTTACGTGGGTCCAAAATCTTCGGAGTATTTTGACTCGCAGACCGGGAGCAAATATATAATATACCGGGAGAGCGGACACGCACACGGGCCGTGAGAGCGGGCGGGCGGGCGGCCGCTTGTGGCTGCCGGCCGGAATAGACCCCACTGGCCTGGAACACACCGGCAGTTCGGGAAACCTCCCGATGGCCACCCCGCCCCTGTTCGGAGTTGTTCGCGGGAGGAACAAGCCGCTTCTGCGGCTTCTGCTTCTGCGATGGTCGCTCCCGCTGCATGTCACTTCCTAAACAATGCTCTGCGCATGCGCGGCTCGAAACAAGAGCGCGCATCGAGGCAGCGACTCGACATGATATGTCATCACGCAAAAGCGGTCCCACGTGGCTTTTGATTGGCATTATGACTGCCCAATTACGAGTTGGAACCATACAATTCTGATCCTCCAGTATACCTTTGAGTGTTTGTTTACAGTAGAGGTGCCTGGTGCTACTAACGTGAAACATTTTATACAGTTATTTATTTTGAAAGTTGTTTGTTACTGTACAGGCAGCAGGTGCAAATGTGAAACATTTCATACAGCTATTTATTTTGAGTCTATTTTTATTATGTTATTTATTATTGTTATTTATTTAAATTTTTTACTTTATCCCCACACACATTTTTCTCGTTATTTCAGTTGATGTTATTGAAGCATAAATGTTGAAAATTCTGAAGTTTTGACTATTTTTTTAAATATACAAAATAACTTTAATTACCAAATGCACACCCCCCCCCCCCCCCCCCCCCCCCCCCCCCCCCCCAAAAAAAAAAAAAAAAAAAAGTATCGAAAACAGGTACCGAAAAATACCGGTATCGATTCGCAGGTACCGAGTACTGGTATCGTATCGATTCAGATGTGAAAGGTACCCATCCCTAGTTAATAATCAAATTATTAATTCAAATTAATAGTTTAACCAAGTTTATGAGACTGATTACGACAAATTGGCTATCTTTTCCTACAAAATGTAGGTGGTGCCCTGAGGTTTTCTGATGAAATCAGATCCAAAATTATTTAATTAATTATCTTTGATAATCATCAATTATTACTGATAGCCAAATTCATTAACTTGAAATTACAACATTATTGGTGCGGCCCATGTGAGCCAGAAGAACCTTAATGCTGTGAACCCCAACACCGGCAAACTGTGGTTATCCTGTGGTTATCCTGGACGAAGTTAGCCTCAAGTCGGTTGCACAAAAGCTTGCCAAGTTTATCCCGGACAAGTCTCCATGGTGATTTATTCTCTGCAGCTGGCCTACTCCTGAGCAGGTTAACTGCCCAGGATAAGTTTGATCCTGCCCTGCTCTGCTGTCAACAATGTGAGAAATGGCCGTGGTTTACAGCATTTCCGTGCTTTTTCCACACATTACATTATTTAATCATCCTGCAGCCAAATCTTACAACTGTAGTCATTGCATTTGCAGGGTCTGGTTGACTTTAGTATTATTTTGTTGCACAGATTATATGAAGAGCAAAATTACTTTCAACACAGACATTTCAGACTCCTGTCTTTATTAATACAAGTCCTACAATAAAAGGTTCACAATTATTGTAAAGGAAATGAAAAAAAAAAACCTTACTGAAATTGGTGCTAAACCACACTGATGTAAAAAAAATAAATAAGAAATAAAATACAACAACCCTGAAGCTAGACAATGAGAAAAATGAGAAACAAAGGAAAAATAAATGTATCGCACCACTGAAATGGACTACAATATAACGGAGAGCATATTATTTTGTCTTAACTGTCTCCTGAAAATAGGAAAATCTTCCTATTTCAGGACTCCACCTTTAGGAGTGAACACATCATTCTGACTCCACTTTTTTTAACGACAAATCATACAGAAATTCATTCTCAGAAGACAACAAATTTATCACTTCATTTGATAATTGCTCTTTGGGGTACACTTAAATTACTTACCAGACTGCAGAATATTTTTATGTTTGGTTTTCACCTGCTGCAGGTTCTTTTCTGGCCGGACAGGTTTGTTCTTCATGACAGATGAGGGATGAAACAGAACACAGCATGAGAACAATTAATTCAATAGACAACACGGACACAGAGTTGAAATTTTCTTTGAACTTCATTATACTTCACATAACATGCACCTCTATGGGCCACATTAAAGAAAAACACCAGTATTTATTAGTGGACTTGAAAAGTCATCAGCTTCGTCCTTGAACTGTAATAATGACAGTGTCTGTGGAGGACAGGTTATTAGTTGTACATGTTGGCGCTACTTACACATTAAGCCGGTCATCATTAACTGCCAGGCTTTCTCCCTCTCCTTTTTTACAACACTCGTGCCTTTCTTGTGGATTATATGTTTTACTTCTTCATATAGTTGAAGAAACATTGCCTGTTCATCAGGCATCAGATCAGGGTGCCAACCATGGGGGGGGGGGGGGGGGGGGGGGGGGGGGGGGACATGAGGCCCCCAGAAAACATGATTTGTGAATTTTTTTTTTTTTTTTTCAGGGGGGGGGGGCTAAATATTGACAAAATGCTGTTTCCCCCATGTATTTCCTTTATTTATTATTTTCGTATGATCATAATCATGGATCATATGCAGGATTAGGGGAAGCTCCCTTTTTACTCGTATATGACGCGCGTAATTGCACGCGCAACCACGTCGTGCCGGTGCGGGAAGCTCGTAAACTATGCGCAAACTATGCGTGAATTTGCTGTGAATGCGTCGTGTCAGTTCGCGACACTGACGGGCGCATTCGTGAACTGTCCGTGAACTGTGCGCCAACTGTCCGTGAACTGGTCATGAACTGTGCGTAAACTAGTCGTGAACAGTGCGGGAGTCTGCCGGTTCCTGACTCCAGAATGGCACGCCTTGCCACGACAACATCGTGGCAAAAAGTCGTGCAAGTGTGAACCTGGCTTTAGTCTGGATAGGAGCCCATTGAATTTTCCCACAATTTTCTCATAAACTATATAGTTTATTTTATCCCTGTGGGATCAAGGGATATCAAGGACCCAAAAGCCAACAATCTCAATACTAAATAGGAACATACAGGAAATGTATGATATTTCTTTGTGAGAGGTTATTGTGAGCCTTAAAATATCAGTAACCGGCTCAGGCCCATTCACCTCCATTCATTCTTTGCACCAGCAATATGTAAACAAACGGTTTAGATGTAATAATATTATTACTAATATTAATGCAATGATAATCAAAGGCCAGGCAGACATTTTTCATCCTTTTAATCAGTAAAATTCACTGAAGATGGCAGCTAATTACAAATACAAATCGTAATGATTAAATCAAAACAGCATTACAGGTTCTTTGTGATCATAGACTCCAGCTCCGCTGCGCCTCTGGCAAAAATAGACCTGGACCGAAGTTGTGCGGAGAGCTGTCCACAGTACGACGGCGCGTGTACGCTCAACGCAGCCCTGGCGCAAGCAGTGGGCACGCTCTGCCTGCGACTTCATTGACTTCAATGGGTGCGTAAGTGCTGCATGAGTGCTGTGACCTGCACGGCGCAGCGCAGCCGTTCCACAGTATGTGGGCGCTGGCCCTAAGGCATCTAGTGTTCTATTAGATATCTATGGTGGGAGTGACCAAAGCACCAGAATCGGCTTGCTCTTCCCGTGAATGCCTCCGAAAATGGCCACTCACAAAAAAAGAACATTGTTTGAGATGGCAGGATAGAAGAAAGGCCATAGAAAAGAAAAGAAAGGCAAAACGTGTGTTTTACTCGGAGATTCCTTTACGAGGTGGCGGAAATTTAAAGCACAAAAGGGATTTAGGACTGATCACGATGTGGGGAAGTCTCTGCTGGACAGGTAACATGCTTATTATCCCATTCAAATGTGTTTCTGTTGCATAAACACGTAAGACACTACTTTACGGATTGGAAGAAGAGTCCGACATGATTACAAATGTGTTTTAATCCTATGCGGAAAGACGACGCTCCAGCTGCACGGATGTTAACAAACTGACATGCGGCTGACGTGCGCACTCCCCACAGTCCTCATGTGGAGGGAGCCGCGCATGCGCAGTGCTCCAAAAATGGCAAATCGGCCATGTTGTACGAAATCGGTGGAGAATCCTCGAATATGTCTTTAATATGAACGGCGGCCGCCATTTCCTCACTGCGGACAGTCAAATTAAACTGTTAAGACTCTGTACACACTTTTGCTTCACTGAACACATATCACCAGGCAATCAAATAACTTTATCAACATCCGTGATTCCACACACAGTGGGGTAACTGACCTGTAGATTCTACAATTCTACAATTTCATTTAGCAGGCGCTTTTGTCCAAAGCGACGTACAACACAAGCAAGAATACAGACATAAGAAAGAAACCATTAGTAAATGCTTCAATTGCTTCAAGTGCGATTGGTCAAGGGCATTGCCATCCAGTTGCAGAAGAGGAGCCACTACCCCCCTCTTATTTATTTATTTATTTTTTGTGTCAACTCAGTCAGTGGTACATAAGTTCTGGGTTTTAGGCCACCTGACGATGAAGTCCGTAGGTGTTCTCTGAACAATTGAGCCTTCAGTTGTCTCTTGAAAGTAGAAAGGGACTCGGCGGAACGCACAGAGTTAGGTAGTTCGTTCCACCATTTGGGAACAACAGAGGAGAAGAGTCTGGCTGGAGGTTCAGAGCCGTGCTGGGCTGGAAGCACCAGTCGTCTCTCACATGCAGAGCAAAGAGGGCGTGAAGGAGAGTAGACCTGGATCAGGGAATCCAGGCAGGCCGGAGCCATTCTTGTAAGTGTTTTGTAAGCCAGGAGGAGAGATTTGAATTTGATTCTGGCTGCAACTGGAAGCCAATGGAGGGAGATGAACAGGGGAGTGACATGAGCTTTTTTTGGGCTGGTTGAAGACCAGACGTGCTGCTGCATTCTGGATCATCTGTAGAGGTTTGACTGTACGTGCAGGGAGATGCGCCAGAAGAGAGTTGCAGTAGTCAATGTGTAATATCACAAGAGCCTGAACCAGAAGCTGTTGTGGCCTGTTGGGTCAGGAAGGGTCTTATCTTCCTGATGTTGTAGAGGGCATAACGACAAGACCGAGAAACTGAGGCCACATGAACCTTAAAGGTCAGCTGGTCATAAATCATGACACCCAGGTTTCTGGTTGAGTTTGAGGGTACAAGTGGGCTCGAGTGAAGTTGGACACTGATCTCAGGCTGGACAGATGGACAAGCTGGAAAGACCATGAGTTCAGTCTTAGACAGATTTAGCTGAAGGTGGCATTCCTTCATCCAGGTGGAGATATCAGCCAGACATGCTGATATCCGAGCTGAGACTGTCGTGTCGTCAGGTGGAAAAGAGAGGAAGAGCTGAGTGTCGTCAGCATAACAGTGGTAGGAGAAGCCATGGGAGCAAATCACTGCACCAAGTGAGGTGGTGTACAGAGAGAAGAGTAAGGGACCAAGCACCGACCCCTGAGGGACCCCTGTTGATAGGCCATGTGACCTTGACACCTCCCCTCGCCATGACACTCTGAAGGATCTGCCTGTGAGGTAGGACTTCAACCACAACAGGACAGAACCTGAGATGCCAAGGTCAGAGAGTGTGGAGAGGAGGATCTGATGGTTCACGGTGTCAAAGGCAGCAGACAAGTCCAGCAGCAGGAGGACAGAGGACTGACCAGCAGCTCTTGCCAGCCGCAGAGATTCTGTGACTGAAAGGAGTGCAGTCTCGGTGGAGTGGTCGCATCTGAAGCCTGACTGAAAAGGGTCAAGTAGGTTGTTGTTCCGCAGGTGTTCAGAGACTTGGTTAAATACTGAGCGCTCCAGTATTTTCGACAGGAATGGTAGAAGTGAGAATGGCCTGTAGTTTTCAACCTGGGCTGGGTTGAGATGAGGCTTTTTTTAGCAGTGGGGTGACACTGGTTTGTTTAAAAGTAACAGGAAAAATGCCGGTTTCCAGGGAGGAATTGACAATGTGCGTGACTGCAGGTTTGATTATGGGCAAGATGGTCTGCAGAATGCTGGTGGGTATTGAATCGAGAGGACATGTTGTAGGTTTTGAGCTCAGAAGAAGTCTGGAGACCTCATCCTCACTCAGAGGAGCAAAAGAGCAGAGAGAAGGTGCAGTGGTGGGTTTGAGCTGACTGGGCTGGTCAGGCTCAGAGAACTGGTTGCTGATTGCAGCCACCTTTTCAGTGAAAAAGGAGACAAACATATCAGGAGTCAGCTCAGTGGATGGCTGAGCAGCTGGAGGAGAAAGCAGGGAGTTGAACACCATAAACAGTTTTCTGGAATCAGAAGCTGCACAGATCTTGCTCTGATATAAAGCTTTCTTTGCGGACTGCAAGCGGGAGGTAAAGGAAGCAAGTTTCTGTTTGTATGAGGACCAATCAGCGGGTTCTTGGGATTTACGCCACTTTCTTTCTGCTGCCCTGAGTCCAGCTCTTTGTTCTCTCAGAACTTCTGAGAGCCATGGACTTGGTTGTTTTTTTTATTGGCTGGTTTCGACTAGGGCTGAACGATAAGGGCAAAATTTCATATCTCGATATCCATGCCAGATATCTTGATATCGATACGATATATTACAATGGATTCAGTGAAAGTTAAGCATTTTTCAGAAAAATAAAAACATCATAATACAAAAGGATGTAAAAAAAATGCAGTTTTATTTATGAGAACTCACTGCCACTACCACCAAACTCGTTTGTGCAGATTCTGCAACCACCCTCTGCCATCAGCTGTCAACCAGTAAACGAGGGTTGTGGTTGGCTGGCCTTACCTGTGCATGGGCAAGCTTACATGCAGGGGAAATCTTGATATCTTTGATTTTGAGAAACTAATGTCCTGAATGTTCATATCCCGATAACGATATGATAACGATATATCGTTCAGCCCCAGTTTCGACACCCGGGGCAGAGTTTGTCCAAAGAGGACGCCAGAGAGGAACAGTGTGTTTCTGTAGCCTCACTAACAGGAAGTGATAAGAAGTGAGAGTAGTCCGGTAGGACAGAGCTCGCCTCCTCAGACAGCTGAGCTGCTGTGAGGGACTTCAGGTTTCTGCAATGGCAGAAAGGCAGCCGCAAATTTTACCAAGAAATGGTCAGATAGGTGTAGTGGAGTAACTGTCACTTCTGCTATGGAGCAGTTACGAGCCAGCACCAAGTCAAGGATTTTGCCAGCTTTGTGGGTGGGAGGAGACGGAGCCAGTACAAGTGTAAGGGAAGCGATTAGTGCCAAAAAGTCCTGTGCCTGAGGTTTGTCAACGTGAATGTTCATGTCTCCCATGACAATCAGTGGTGTGCCATCATCAGGGATGTCAGAGAGGAACATGTCCATTTCAGAGACAAAGCCATCCAGATTACCCCCTGGTGGGCGGTACACAACCAGAATATATGCTTTGATGGGAGTAGTGAGCGTTAAAGCATTAATATCCAAACGTTGTGTTGTTGTTCGACGGGCGCAGTGAGGAGAAGGACCAGTTGTCCAGAATGAGAATGCCAGCAACGCCTCCTCGGCCAGTAGAGCAAGGGGTGTGGCTTAACGTAGTGGACACAGAGAGTGCGGCTGGTGGAGCTGAGTTTTCTGGGTGGATCCATGTGTCAGTCAGGGCTAGGACCTGATATGATATGGGAAATATTACACCGAAATCAGCGACGCAGGAAAACTGTTGCTCATTCTCCACTCATCCGGATTATGAGCGTTCCTTTCTCTGCACCGCCAACAGGGTCCCAAAATGACGCGATTGGAGGGTGCTGCCACCCTGTGTCCTTTTGGAGAACAGCATGTCGTGATGCACTTCCATCTGTCTCCTTATCATCAACCCAGGGCCGGCGCGGGCTTCTCATGCGCCCTGGGCAAGCCCGACACCCCCGTGGTAGTGTCGCGGAGAGTCGCGCCGAGAGTTGTTGAGCGGGGGGATTGCGGCATGTCCGCCGAGTGTCACCGAAAGTTGTCAAGTGGGGGTGCGCGCCGAAAGTTGTCTTGGGGGGTGGGGTACCGAAAGTTGTCGAGCAGGAGGGCACCAAGAGTTGGCGATAGTTGTCGAGCGGGGGGGCAAGCGAGCGAGCGAAGCCGGGCAGTGCGCTGCTCAAACGGGCCGTCGCAGCGGCGCACCGTGGGCGGCGCGCCTCAGGAGCCCCCTATGACTCGGCGCCCTGGGCATGTGCCCCGGATGCCCAGCCTAATCGCCGGCCCTGCATCAACCAGGATAAAGTAAAATGCCAGTGTAACAGGGGGAAAATGACCAAAAAGCAAGAATCGCTTATTTTGTGACTACCACATTCACATCAGCATTTTATTTCCATTTCTTTAAAGTTCACATTTATTGTGACAGACTACAAATTTAAATTTTTCTGAAGCAGCCTAAACAGTGTCTGAATCAGTAATGTTCCCTTCAAACTGGATGATTTCTTGTGATTTTGGGTTCAAGCTGGACTTTCTGGATGACATCTCTGACAGTCTTTCACGATTTCATCCATTTGTGAGTATTCAGGTGGTGCAGCAATGAATTACAATAAATCAATCGTTTCCCACATAATTCACAAGAATAAGGATTCACACCAGTATGAAATCTCATGTGGGCCTTCAAATCACACCTTTGAATTAGATTTTTGTCACGTTTCACAAGAAACAGGCTTTTCACCTGTGTGAATTCTCTTGTGGACCAACAAATACCTCTGTTGCATGAAACTTTTGCCACGTTTCACAAGAATGAGGCTTCTCTCCCGAGTGAATTTTCATGTGTCGCAACAGATCACTCCGTCGACTGAAACTTTTGCCACATGTTTCACATGAATGGGGCTTCTCTCCCGTGTGAATTCTCATGTGAACCTTCAAACTACTTTGTTGACTGAAACTTTTGCCACATGCTTCACAAAAATGAGGCTTCTCATCTGTGTGAATTTTCATGTGTCGCAACAGATCACTCCGTCGCCTAAAACCTTTGCCACATGTTTCACATGAATGGGGCTTCTCTCCCGAGTGAATTCTCATGTGAACCTTCAAACTACTTTGTTGACTGAAACTTTTGCCACATGTTTCACATGAATGGGGCTTCTCTCCCGTGTGAATTCTCAAGTGAACCTTCAAACCACTTTGTTGACTGAAACTTTTGCCACATGTTTCACATGAATGGGGCTTCTCTCCCGTGTGAATTCTCATGTGAACCTTCAAACCACTTTGTTGACTGAAACTTTTGCCACATGTTTCACATGAATGGGGCTTCTCTCCCGTGTGAATTCTCATGTGAACCTTCAAACTACTTTGTTGACGGAAACTTCTGGCACATGCTTCACAAGAATGAGGCTTCTCACCTGTGCGAGTTCTCATGTGGACCCACAACTGACTCTGTAGACTGAAACTTTTGCCACGTGTTTCACAAAGTATCTTCTCATCAGTGACCATTCTGACCTTCTGACATAATTGATGTTTTTTATGGTCAGTTTTCTCACACATTTCTTCACAAAGAAGTTTTTCACATTCATCCTGCTTCTCTGAAACATTAAAGTTGTTCACACTGTTTCTATGAAACATGTTGAGTTTTTTCAGCTTTGCATTTCCAGTTGATTCTGAGTCAATGTGTCTTTTCACACGGTGGACTTCAGAATTCTGAGAGAGGAACTGCTCAGTCTTTGGTACTTCTGCGTCACTCAGGTCACTTTGATCCTCAACAGAAGGAATCTTAAAGGTTTTACTTTCAAACTTCAGAATAAATCGTTCTCCCTTCTGGCTGGTACTGAGTTCCTCGTGTTCCTCAATCTGTGAAGATTCTGGTTCCTCCTGCTCCTCCTTAAACTGACCAAGTCCTGGTTCTTCTTTTTCTTCTTTGATATGGGAAAATTCTGGTTCTTCTTGTTTGATCTGTGGAGGTTCTGGTTCTTCTTCTTCTTCTTTGATGTGCAGCGGTTCTGGTTCTTCTTCTTTTATTTGGAGAGGTTCTGATTCATCCTGTTCCAGACAGTAGTTTTTTTCCTGTTTAAAGAGCTGCTCCACTCTGCAGTCATGGTCCTGTTGGAGCTCTGCAAGGAAACAAATGCAGAAGATAAAAGGTTAGCAACATTATCTCTACAGTTCCAAATAAAAAAAAAAGTGTTACTCCAGCAGTCAATCTGAAAACTTTTATTCAAAAGTCCAAAAACACAGTAGAATCCCATTGTTACTTATTGATCGTCTTCAGCTGCTGATTGATTACTTATTAGGGACCGAGCCCGGAAGGCAAGGTGGCCGGTCCGGGCTCGGTCTCCATTGTTCTTCGTTCGTTTCTCGTTATTATACTCTTGCTGCTTCGAACCCTAATTTGACCCCCTAAACATGCACAGAAACTCACCAAATTTGGCAAGCACATCATGACCGGCGAAACATTTGATAAAATGGGAAAAATAAACCCATCTGCTCTCTAGTGCCACCTAGAAACACTAAAATGAACGCCACGGGCCACAGGAATGTCGCAGAGAGATGAAACCAACGCTCACGCGTTCATCTCATTGAGATCTAGAATTCACGTGCTGACACCCCTGACCTAAATCCAACAGGAATTCCGCAGTTTCCCTTTCCCTTTCCTCCGAGACCGTTTGTCGTACAGACATCAGAGTCACGCGACGTGATAGAGGACAAATTTCTTTACAAAAGTTGTTCAAATCTTTGTCAAAAGACTAACGGCGTGGATTTTATTAGCGTTCAAAGTTTGAAGTCTGAAATCCTGCTTTGCGCCGGCCCTCATCCGTTATAATGGGAAAAAAGGAAGAAAAGTCGCCTTTTTTCAGCACCTCGAACAAGTGTTGAGTGTGGCTAAACCATGACTCCTATCAACAAACCGAGCACACGTGAAGCATCAGCAGGTTCTCCCAAATAAGATGATGTAACGTAAGTGGGGAAAATATCATGATATATGTACGTTTTCACAGGTATGAAAGGTGTGCGCTCTGGATTTTTTTTGCTCTCAGTTATAATGGAGCCAGATGGGGAAAAATCTTGCGTTTCTCACAAACTGAGGCCTCTACAGTCCAAACTAAAAGTCTGACTTCTCTGAAAGCCTCACTAACTGAAAGACAACTAATTTTCCTATCAAATGTGATATTTTTTGTTCAGTTTTGCCAAACAGGAAAGGAACAAGGAGCAGTTGTTTCCCAAACAGAAGCTTTAATTTTCTCCTCTCTCCCACTCTAACTCACATTACCATATATGGGCATACGGTGCAGTTACACAGCTGACAGCAGCTGTCAATCAAACTCTGACACTCAGTGCCTTCACTCAGTGACTCTAAAAAGCAGATGGGAGAAGCTAACAGCTACATGTTAGTGGATGACAGATGCTAACAGCTACATTTTAGTAGAGATGCTAACAACTCACATGTTAGAGGGAGGACGTCTCAGTCGTGTGCCGGCGAGGACGCTCGGTCCCGACCAATCCCGCTTACGGCTTTAATTTGGATTAACTTTTTTGAGGCGGTGTATTTACTCACCTGCATCATTCTGTTAACTGTTTACTACACTACCTGAGATGGAGGGATAATGAGACATCCTGCTTTTAAATGTTGCCAGGAAATGCCTCTTCAAACAACATCAACCTCCACAACTTCACTGGGCAGACCAGTGAGGGGAAAAGTAGTCATAGTTCCATCAAGCACGTCTGCTCACAGCGCCATAATGATAGACAACCTCCAGCAGCCACATTCATGTGTTCATTCACACGTTTCCAAACCTGCTCTGTGTAACTTCATTTGAGGATTCCAGTTGATTTCCAGCATTCTGTGTTGACGACCAATCTCCTCCTCGTACTGAACTACAGTTTGTTAAAACAGCGTGAATATTTCCTCAGCAGCAGCAGTTAGTCTCTGGGTGGTCAAGTCTCTCACAGAGTGGTTGGAGCTCGTCTGCTGGTTACCACTGTATTGCTGTGGACTCTCTGGAGGGAAACAAGACAAAAGTCACTGATGTGATGGAAGTGAAGGTTTTACAGTGATGGGTGGATGAAACAGGACAGGACACTCTGAAATCAGAAACATTCAAAAACAGAAAAAAATCTGCTCATTTCAGTAAAACTGAAAGTACCTGTGGGGTTGAAAGGAAAAATGGGAAAACTGTCTGGATGCAACATTACTTTCTCTGAGCTCTGAAACCTTGGTGGGAAGTTTCCAATATGATATGGTTCAGACTTTTTTTTCTTCCGAGCATCACTTGAACGCATCATTACTCCAAACGATTTACTGAAATGTCTGTTTTATAAACGTGAACCGTAAAATCTGCACAAACTCGTGTTAGCTCAGATTGAGTGTAAATAAATCACTTCCTCAGTTTGCAAACAGCTCAAACACCGTTTCCTCTGTTTCTGATACAGAAGCTGTTTCATACTGAAGGTTTCTGTTACTTCACTGTGAAGAAGAACTGCAGCTGCAGCCTCGTTTCTGTCTGCCAGCTTTAAAATAAAAGTAACGATCCTCCAGCAGTCACATTCATGTGTTCATTCTCACGTTTCAATACCTGTTCTGTGGAAGTTGATTTGAGATTTCCACAGTTGATTTCCAGAAGTTTTCTCTGTCGATAAATCTCCTCCTCGAACTGGACGATAGTTTGTTGAAACACGGTGAATATTTCTCCAGCAGCAGCAGTTAGTCGCTGCTTGACAAACTCTCTCACAGCCTGAACTGAGCTCATTGTTGCTGCAGGAGATGAAATATTTCCTCTGAGGGACAAAGCAACACTGCCGCCATGACTTCTTCTTCTCTCAGTCGTTTGGAGGATCTTCTTCTTCTTCCTTGGGACAATGGTGGGTGGCGACCAACAACTTAGGTTCATACCGCCACCTACTGTTTCTCTGGGTAGATGTACGTTTGGAGGATCACAAACAACGTTCATCTTTACACTGACTCCTGCTGGACACAGGGGTAACTGCAGGTTATCAGCTGTTCGTGAACTCGTTGGAATTCTTCTTCTTCTTCTTCTTCTTCTTCTTCTTCTTCTTCTTCTTCTTCTTCTTCTTCTTCTTTTGGGTTTAACGGCGGATGCGGACTGACTAGCGCACTACCGCCACCCTCCAAATTAATAGTGAACGATTGCCATTACAGCTTACATCTTTTGAAAAGGGGTGCAGCATACAAGCTTAAAAAAAAAAAAACAAACAAACAAAAAAAAAAACTTATATTCTCTTGTCAAGTCCTGTATTTTTTAAGAACTGTAGCAAATACTTTATAGCTTTGTGATCTGATGTTTTTGCCAAAATGTTTCTCAGACTAAAAACCTCTCCAGAGTCCTCAATTTTCCTTTTGGTAAGGAGTCGCTCATCATTATATTTTGCACAACTCATTAATACATGTTCAACTGTTTCATGTACATTACAAGCGTCACATTTCCCAGTATTATGCTTTCCTAGTAAATGTAACGTTTTATTTAAACCTGTGTGCCCTATTCGAATCCTTGAAAGCATAACCTCTTCCTTCCGGCATCTACTACCTTGGTGACTTGATCCAACCTGAGGACTAATACTGTAGAGGTCTCTCCCCTTATCACCCATGTTCCATTTCACTTGCCACAGTGCTTTAACTTTGTTCCTTATTATTGACTTGGCCTCCGATTTTGCAATATTACACTGAACAGAAATATCTCTTGAATTTAAAGCCCGTTTAGCTACTTTATCCACTTGCTCATTTCCAGGCAGACCGACATGAGCTGGTACCCAAACAAATTTAACATGTGACCCTGCATTTTGGATGCTCTGTAGCAGAAACCAGAATTTCACATACAAGATCGTACCTTTCACTTGCATTACCTGATTTGAGATTCTCTAGTGCCGAGAGTGAATCTGAGCATATTATAAATCTTAATGGTCTAATTTCATCCACCCATTGTAATGCCATTATAATGGCTATAAGCTCCGCTGAGAACACTGATAACTGATCGGTAACTCTTGCAGAAAACTTAATATTAAATTCAGGGATCACATATGCTACTGACACCCTCCCTGCGTCTGGCTGCTTTGACCCATCAGTAAAAATTTGTACGTATCCATAATAATTATCGACATACATCAAGGCCAACTGACCGCTGTTTCCTTTATAAGTCTTGATCTTTTCATGTAAAGTTATATCAACTTCTGGAACTGGTAGCAGCCATGGTGGGTGCGGAGGAAGGACTATTGATGGGCTAAAATCAATATTTCCAACCCCAGCTTCCTGTGCTTTCCTTTGCACACTGACGCCAAAGGACTCTCTTTTACTCTTTTCCTGACTCCATGTTGGTGTGAGGACACTTTTTGTTGGGTGATCTTCTTTATGTCCTTTCAAATGAACATAATATAACAATGACAGTTTTAATCGCCTCAGCTCTAAAGGCATTTCACCAACTTCTACCTGAAGCGCACATACTGGGGAAGATCTTATTGCCCCCTCGTTGGAGTTCTTTTTGAATTGAACAAGTCATTCTTTTTCTGTTTTTTTTTTTTTTTTTTTTTTAACAACTGCCGATTTAATGCTAAGAATCTGTCAGACATCATCAAGTAATTAAAATGACAGACAAAGCCTGGAATTCCTCACCAGTTGTACATTTACTAAATGCTTGGATTAATTTTGGGAATAATCACCACCATTGTTGCTGCTGGAGATGAAAGATTTCCTCTTAAAGACAAAGGAACACAGCCGCCATGGCTTTATCTTCTCTATTATTCCCTATATAGTGCACTATATAGAGAATACGCCATTTTGTAGGGGTGTCCGAATGCCTAGTGAGCATCGATGTTCCCTACATAGTGCACTCAATGTATCCCACAATTCACCATGAAATCTAGTGGACAGCCGATGGTCACTAGACGAAGCAATATATCCCATAATGCATTGCAGTCAAGGCGTCACATCGCACAACAACATGGCGGAAGAGAGACACATGGGAGAGCCTCAGCGACAGCAAAGCAGCTATAAATGTGAGTAAATTCCAATTTATGTAATGGCATTCTGTCTCCAAAATCGGCTAGCGATTTTTCCGAAGTCGGAGGAGCACAGGAGGAGACGATAAGCCCGCTCGTTCACCCCCAGGCCAAGGGAGGTGCGTGTTAGCACGGATGTTAGCACGTCGTGAGATCAGCCTTCTGCGAGCCGCGATGATGAACATCGAACTAGCGGATTTAATCCAAAATGGTTAGCTGACCCTAAATTTAGCGGATTGCTCTCCAAGTCTGAGTATAGTAAGCATATTTTGTACTACATTAGAATATTAACAATATCATGCTCGCTAGTTTCATGCTGGTTTAGCAAATTTTGCTATTACATTCAGCACTAGAGAAGTCACAGCTGGAGGTAATGCAGGAGCTGGCTTCTGTCTGTGATGAGCTGAAGCTCCTGTACCCAAACCTGGCCTAGCGCTCTGCCATTGCACTGACAATTCCTGTTTGAAGTTACTTGTGACTTTTATTATGGTGCTTATTTAACACTCGAGTGTGAGAGTGTCGCATAAGCAGTAAATAAATATTAATTGTGAATACATGCAGAGCCAGATTAAGACACTGACGTGCCCCTGGGCAAGTTCTTTCAAAGTGCCCCCTCTAAACTAAAATTCTGATGCCTACAAAATCCTAAAGCACTTATTGTCCCCCAAAACACACATTTAGTGTTAGAACAGAAGCAAGTACCCTGGTCTAAGCTGATCTATGAGCCCTCCGGTTGCATAGAAAGTAACCCACTTTTTGACTCAAAGAAAACAACCACTCTGAAAACTTCAAATACCGTACTTGTAAAAATCTTGAATTTGGGTGAACATATAAAGGAGGCTAAATAATAGGGACAGTGATACTGAAAGCAGTTCAAAACTTTTTGCTTTAATTATTTCATTGCAGTCACAGTTCATGGACATAAAACAAAAAGATAAAATCTGTAATAATCAGCAGTTTGCCTGAAAATGCTCAAAGCATGTTCATGACACAACATAAAGTCATTCTCACAACAAGAAAAAGGACTAGTTCAGAATTCTAAGAGCGACAATTATTTTTACATGTCCATGTTTCTTAAGAGCAATTTTGCAGTACATAAAAAAATAATAATGTAACGTGAGGGTTCAATGGGTGGTGGTTGGCTTACTCTTATAAGGAGTAAACAAAAGGAAGAACATGGAGATGGTCACAAACAGCTTTCTACTTTAATCGCACTTTCCCTCCACTACATACATCACACTTCCTCAGCCCGTCTCATCATTCATCACATGTTCTCACTGACCAATAAGCAGCCTGAAGCATTTGAACTACCAAACTCATCTAAAAGTCAAGGGGGCGCCACATCTCTGTCAATATCCCCATATACAAACATGGCAGCATGGAAATAAATGTAGAAACAATAAACACAGATTTCCAACAAGATACAAGAACCATCTTGAACATCTTACAATAATAATAATCTAATCACGAGTTAACAAATGTATGGGAAACGCTCATAAGTGCAAACATAAAGCCCATGACATGTGGACCATTATTGTTTACAACCACTTTTTATCGGTTCAACCCGGTTACAAGAGTAACAAGTTCAGTTCTTCTCTTTTACTGAAAAAACGCAGCATCGCATCATTAAACATATCACCACGTCCTGCCGGCTTTTTCTCACAACATGCAGAGAGAGAGAGGTCTTGCTTCAGGCGCCCTTCTTCTTCTGTGGTGTCTGTGTAAAATAAGGTTGAACATGCAAACAGCACACCTAGTGGCATGAAGTGCAAATGCAGTCATGGCATCGTACTATTGAATGCTGAATATTGACTGCATGTAATGCATCACGTTGATGCAAGCTGGGTAGTCGTGGGGCCCCATTAGGTAGGTTCCAGACGTGTCATTGTAAATTATCCGGGGGATTTCAAGTTGTGTCGCTGATATCCGCCGTCTATCGGGGCCCTCCCACTAGCAACTAACCGCTGAGCACTCAGAAAGGGCCCCATGAGGGGGATTTTCGACACGCTGTCGTTGCAGCGTCTAGTGTAGTGCCTTTAATTTGTCATTGAAATTTACTGATGTCAGCCGTCCCTCGGGGCCCCCTTCAGCTCGGGGCCCTGTGTGCAGCGGCGCCTCTGGCTGGAGAGAAGGCAGCTGCTGCGCTCATTCCCCCTCGAATTTAAACAAACAAACAAACAAAAATCCTCAGCAGTGGAATTCACCAAAAGAGGGCCCGTGGGTTTTCATAACCCACCAACCCTATGTAAGTTACGCCTCTGCTCTGGTTATGCGGCTACTGCTGTGTGCCCTTGTAGGTCTCGGGCCCCTGGGCAATTGCCCAGTTGCCCTAATGGTTAATCCGGCCTTGTATACATGTAACGTAATCTCTTCAGGGACCGACGAGGATGTGGAAGGGCTGATTAAACTGAGGACACAAAGGGACCATCTGTTCTCAGGCAGAAGATTTGCCGCTGC
The DNA here is from genome assembly GCF_902148845.1 of Salarias fasciatus. Classification (NCBI taxonomy): domain Eukaryota; kingdom Metazoa; phylum Chordata; class Actinopteri; order Blenniiformes; family Blenniidae; genus Salarias; species Salarias fasciatus. The sequence goes on along the minus strand of NC_043753.1, from coordinate 21,749,949 downwards.
TGCAGGATGGGAGTGAGTTTTGTCATAACAAAAGTGAAATTATTCTTTAATCCTTTTACTAAATGACCATATATGAATGTTGTTAATGGCATTGATAAATACATTTCTTGTTTTCAGTTCACACATTCCAATATGTTTTTTTTTAATGTTTTTTTTGTTTGTTTTGTTTTGTTTTTTTATGTTTTAGTGCTGTACTGAAGGAGATGAGCTTGGCTGGGGTGGTGGGTCCTGCCCGAGCAGCCAAGAAGTGGGAGAACCTTAAAAAAACATATAAGGTATTCATTGCTTTCAGCTGTCATTCCACATCGGGAAAGCACAGATATAAGATCAGTTACTCCTGTCTTTAGAATAGAGTATATCATACAAACTGTTGAAATGTGTGCAGGAGTCAAGTCAAGTCAAGTTTATTTATATAGCACATTTACAAACAGCATGGCCATGCCAAAGTGCTTCACAACAGTGCAGACAATATAAGAAATCATAAAAGGTGAAAAGACAAAATTAATAGACAATCATTAAAACAAATCTCGAACTCAAACACAAAGAGACTAAAAACAAGGTAAGACCTAGCTGAAGGCCAAAGAAAAGAGGTGGGTCTTCAGCATGGATTTAAAAATTCCCACAGACCCGGCTGCTCGGATGTGGGGGGGAAGGAAGTTCCACAGTCTAGGGGCTGCAACAGAAAAGGCTCTGTCCCCCCTGGTTTTTAACCTAGACCTGGGAATGGCGAGAAGGCGTTGGTCAGCCGACCGTAATGCTCTGGAAGAATTGAGGAGGCGGAGAAGATCGGCCAGGTAGGGTGGGGCTAACCTTGCATAGCAGATGGGCCTGCCTGATTCAGTTCCTAAATCCTGCAGATCCCATCTTGTAGCGCTCCATAGACCAATGATTTCACTCTGTTAAAATTTTGCCGGCCCAATCAGGTGAAAGAGGCAGGAGCTGCGGGAGGAGCGGAAGTGACGAGAAGACATAACGACAGCGGGAAGCGCCCAAAAGTTTGAAAACAATGGCGGCATGCGAAGCGATCTCCGTGGACACAGCAATATCTGCAGTTTTATAAGAAAGCGACTCAATTTCTTCTTTGAAAGAGGAGCACAGAACATCACTTCAAGTCTTTTTGTCCGGAAATGATGTCTACTGCTTCTCAGCAGCAGCGCACGTAAGCTACGTCACACCGTGGCTTGATGCGGATTGGTCTGTGGTGAGTGTGTCGCGTGTCAATCAGAACGGTCTCCCAATCTTCTTCTTCTTTGGTTCAAACAGTCATCCAATCGCCAGCTACGGATTGCTTTGAAGGTCCTGCCTCTGAAATCAAATCGGAAGAGCGGCTACCCAGATGGACTTGTGAAATATTTCCGTGGTGGACATATGAAACTGTCCATCTGGCGTGTCAGGTTAGGGTGGGGCAAGATGATGACGCGATTTAAAAACTGTAAAAAGGATTTTGAAATCAATGCGGTAGCGGATGGGGAGCCAGTGAAGGGAAGCGAGTGATATGAGTGTGTTTTTTAGTGCAGGTGAGGAGTCGAGCGGCAGAGTTCTGGACGAGCTGCAGTCGGTGGAGTTGGGTTTTTTTGATACCAGTAGATAGACTATTGCAATAATCCAAGTGAGAGGTGACAAAGGCGTGCATGGCCTGCTCTAACCCTACCTGGGGAAGGTAAGCTTTAATTTTGGCCGAGGTCCTCAGGTTGAAAAAACTTCTTTTGACGACTGCGCTGATCTGCTGCTCGAACTTGAAAGAACTGTCAAAGATCACACCCAGATTCCTAACAGCTGGCTTGGACTTCAAGACAAGAGGACCCAGGGCATTGGAGCAAAGTGCTGGAGGGGTTTTGCCAAATACAATAACCTCTGTCTTATCCTCGTTGAGGTTGAGGAAGTTGGCTGTCATCCATGCCTTGATGTCGGACATGCAGTCTAACAGAGGCTGGAGAGCAGCAGAGTCATCGACCTTGAAGGAGAGGTACAGCTGGACGTTGTCTGCATAGCAGTGGAAGGAGATATATTTATTTATAATATCTCCTAAGGGCAGTATGTACAAGATAAATAAAATGGGACCTAAGATGGAGCCTTGAGGCACACCACAGGAGAGGGGTGCGGCAGAAGAGGTGAAATCTCCCAGCTGAACAGAGAAGCTCCTGTCTGTCAGGTAGGAACGGAAAACTCCAGAACTGTACCTTGGATGTCTAGGTGTTCAAGGCGAGGCAATAGGACCCTGTGGCCCACTGTATCGAAGGCGTAAGGGAGATCTAGGAGCACCAGGACCACAGGGCTACATGAGTCCGCAGCTAGGAGCAGGTTGTTAAGGACTCTCAGGAGGACAGTCTCTGTGCTGTGGCCAGATCTGAATCCGGACTGGAATTTTTCAAAGAGGTTGTTATCTGTTAAAAATGGTTGCAGCTGGGGGTATACTTTACGCTCAAGAACTTTGGAGAGGAAGGACAGTTTGGAGATGGACCTGAAGTTTGCAATGGAAGAGGGGTCGAGGTTGGGTTAGTAGAAGATGCACCACAGTGTGTTTGAAAGCTGGTGGGACACAACCGGTGGACAGAATGCAGTTGACTAATGAGAGGAGGAAGGGGGCAACTGAATCAAGGACTGTTGGATCCTAGAGTAGGCATGACGGTAGACAGTCAGAGGGGCAGTTGGAAGGCTGCAGGTGCCTGACTACGGCAGACAGAGAAGCTAGCGAAACGGGCTCAAACTGTGAGAATGTTGCTGACAGGGGGAGGGGGGGAGGGATGGGGGGGGGGGGGGGGGGGTGAGAAGGGGGCAGCAGGGGGCCTGAGTGCAGCGATCTTGCTGATGAAGAATTGTTGGAAGCTATCACAGAGGGCAGGGGAGGGCATGACGGGGGAATCATTGCGGGCGTTGATGAGGGAATTCAGCGTGTGAAAAAGAAGATGGGGTTTGTGACAGTTTGAAGACATCAGAGTAGAGATGTGCTGAGACTTCACATATTTTACAGCTCGAAGGTAGACTGTCAGGGAAATGCAGAGGATTTGAAGGGAAACGTGGAGACGGTCCTTCTTCCATTTGTGCTCAACGCGTCTGCAGTTGCGCCTGAGGGCACGTGTGGTTGCATTTAGCTATGGGGCAATTGAGTCCAGAATTGTCGTGCAAACTGAAGAGAATATAGAAAGGAGCTCATCAGCAGGAGTTCCGACTACAGGGTCTGAAGGCAGTCTACACACCGGCGAGACAATGAAGGCGGCAGTAAATTGTTCAGCAGTAGATGGATTCAGAGAGCATGAGACCAGTTTAGGGGCCTTATAGGAACTACCTGTGCATTGGATTGAAACAGAAAACAGAATTGGGGAGTGGTCAGAGAAAGCCATGGCTCATCAACAGAGACAGAAACGCCTTGGGCTAGAACAGGATCAAGATCAAAAAAAAATTTCGTGGGTGGGGCCATCAACAGCTTGAACAAGACTGAATGAGTTAACCCTTTTCAGACTCAGACGCCATAGACTCAGTGCACAGCGGCTGAGTCTTTCGCTTCTACTGCTGTGCTCCGGTATATCCTTCCGCGGAGCACTGCACATGCGCAGGTCTGTGTGTATCAAAACGCTATTTTAATGGATTGAAAAGATAACACATCTTTTAAAATGTTTTATAACCATTTGGATTTACTTCATGTGCTAATACGCCATCCGCTGGACCACTGTGAGGAGTATTTTGTCCACTTTAGTCAGTCCGGCTCTGTTTCCAGTTGACTTCAAGCAATTGAGCTAAGCTAACTACGATGCTAACAGCTGGGAACCAGCCACTGGACGCAGAGACACAAAAAAGGTATTTATAAGATTGTCTAACTTTGTCAATGATAGGGATAGGGCGTGGGTCAAAAATCTTCGGAGTATTCCTTTAAGCAACAATGATAGCTTGCAAGGTCTAAAAAAGAATGAAGTTCAATGATTGTTTTGGGTATCGGCCAACTTGCCATACACTCTATTTTTGCAGGGTCTGTAGAAATGCCTTTATCAGAAATGACATGACCAAGATAGCTGACTTCACGTTTAAAGAAACTACATTTACTGAGCTTAACTTTTAGACCTTCCTGATTAAGCCTTCCCAAGGCACAATCCAACCGTTGCAAATGCTCCTGAACATCGGATGACAAGATGATAATGTCGTTGAAGTAAAGCAACAAAAACTGCCCTTGCTGATAGCCGAAAATGTGCTGCATGAGGCACTGAAAAGTTCCCGGCGCGTTACAAAGGCCGAAGGGCATTCTGTTCCATTCTAAGAGCCCAAAAGGTGTACAAAATGCAGTCTGTGGTCTGTCTTTCTCTGCAACTGGGACCTGATTGTACCCGGCAGCTAAATCCATAGTTGAGAACCAACAGGCACCAGTCATGGTGTCCAACGATTCGTCAATGCGAGGAAGAGGAAACATCTTTACGGGTCTTCGAATTCAGTTGCCAATAGTTCAACGCATAGCCGTAACGTTCCATCCTTCTTACGGACTAAGACTATAGGCGAGGCATAAGGACTGGAACTTTCATGTATGACCTGCGCCTGGAGCAGTTTCTTTAAATGCTCTTTGACTACCTCGTATTCGGATGGAGGGATTCGACGGTGGAGTTGGCAAATGGGAACACCATCAAGAAGTGGAATTTCATGTGAGATGAGGTTCGTGCAGCCTAAGTCTTGGTCATGTGCTGCAAAGACTGGTATATGCTTCCTTAACAAACATCGAGCAGCATTGCGTCCTTCTGGAGGCAGATGTGAAAGGTCAATGTTTTCAATCTGGTCAGGAACTGAAACAGATGCAGTTTGCGAAGCTATCTGAGTAGTAACAGATGGTACTTCTGCAACACCTGAAGGCAAGCTAACTACTCTCACATCATCCAATGTGCCAATGATGGTACGGGAGTAAAGATAGATGTCAGAAATACTGACATTCACGACAGGAATAGGCTGTCCCCCGAAAGACATAAACAAGAGCAGGAGATGCCAACAGGCCTGCAGGTAAGCCAGACTCTGGCGGTTCAAACAGCACTGTAACGTCTGAAAAATGTTCAGTGCAGGTGGCAGCCACAGTCTTCATAGCGCCTCCTGGTACACGACAAGGCTTCTTTCCCCTGACCCTAACTCTGCCAGGCTTTACACGGGTAGGTTCTTCAGTCGCAAAATGACACCTCTGCAGAGCGTCCACAAGAGGGGTGAGAAGGGATGAAGACGCTTCACCAAATAGGGCATAGCCGTACTGTCCAAAAAGTTCTTTATAACACTTAATGATTATGTTCATCCCTAAAACCCCTGGGACTTGACAAGGTAAACGGCCAGGTGGGTCCTTCACCACCAAAACACCGCAGTGGGGCATCAACTTCCCACACATATCAACATCTAATTCAAGGTAACCTATATACAGAATGGCAAGACCATTAGCGGCTTTAAGTTCCAGCCAGTGACAGGCTCTAAGACATTCTTCGCCCTATGGCACAAAGTTCTTGTAAAAGAAGCTCTCCGTTATGGTTGAGACCATCGACCTGATGTCCACAAGACAAGGTACAGGGGCCCCACCCATCCTTACATCAATGTGTGGACATGTCGAGATCAACTTCCTAACATCTTCTAACCTCCCAGCCATTCAAGGGTTCTCTGAGCCAGTGGATGCCCCACCCGAGCTTTGGCTTGGCAACATGGTGGGCGTTAGTTTTCCGAAGGCTGCAGTGAAAGGAACTGACCATGCGCTGCAGCCTGAGAGCAAGAAGGAACTCGTGGGCCATCACACTCCCGAGCGATGTGTCCTGGCTGCTGACAACGATTACAAATGATGGGGCCTGAGCGAGGGGAACGGCTGCGAAAGTGTGGGGATCGGGTTCATTAGTGAGAGGTCTGTAACTGCACTATGCTTTGAATATGTTTGAAGTATGTTTTGCATACTTGAACAAGAAAAGGCCATTTCAAAAGTGCTGGCAGCTGATAGATCAACTCGGCATCTTGTACCCTCGTGGCAGGATTTAGACATTTTAGATTCTGTTACTTCACGGTTGTTTTACCATCTGAGAAATGTGTCTGTGTCCTGTGTCCTGTTTAGATTCTGATACTTCACGGTTGTTTTATCATCTGAGAAATGTCTGTGTCCTGTGTCAAGCCTACATTGCACCTGTTCAGCACTGACTTACTGATGAGGAAGGAGGACAAAGAACTCACACACACCATAAAAACTAGGGATGTGCGATAGCAGTTTTTTTCAGACCGACACCAAGTACGAGTACTTCATCTTCAGTACTCACCGATACCAATACTTGCATACCGATACTTTATATACATAAAATTTAAAATAATGCAATGACAGATTATTTTTTAAAATGAATTTTATTTCTAATAAAAAGGCAGCCCAGCCACTATGTTTAAGTCCAAAATAATAGTCTGAAAAATAAAACAAACAACTCTGAGTTTACACTTATTTAAATGAAATTAAGTGCAAGATAAAACAATTTCTCTGAATTTTAAGTTTTTTTAAATGAACAGAATTACAAGACGTAAACAAACAACTGTAAGTTATACACTTTTTAAAATGAACTTATTTTAAAGGTTTTTAAATGAAATTAAGTGCAAGATAAAACAGTTTTCTCTGAGTTTTACACTTTACATAAACCAAGGTTTTTAAATGTACTAATTTTAATGATTTTTTTTATGAACTAAAGTCAATGACAGAACCACCCCTGAGTTTAAAGAGTTGCTCGTGCTATTTGTGCTGCTCTCGGATCTCTGCTCTTCAGTTTCTCGGTCTTCTGCAGAGTTTGCCGTCGAGTTGCTGCCAGAGTTTTCTTTTTTTCCAGCACAACAGCGTCAGACTCTCGTCCACAAGCTTCGCCCTGAGGTGTTTAAACAAATTACTAGTGGTAAATGAACAACATCGCGCACCTCCTTTAGCAATTTTAGCATTGCAGGGTTTGTATTCTGCAAAGCTCGACTCGTTTTCACTTATATAAAAGAATTTCCACACCGGCGAAGTTTTGGTGAGACGAGCAGCCGTTCTGGATTCATCCTGTTGTCTCTGTTCTGGATGTGACTCATGGAGAAGTCAGCCCGCTGCAGTGTAGCCCTGCGCCTCTCAGCGACTCCCAGAGAGGAGCTTCTTCCTCTGTCATGTTTGTCGGCAGCTTGCATCCCATTTGGTTGCACTACCGCCACCTGCTGGCGAGGAGGGCTTACTACGCGTGGGGTTTTCTTGCCATGAGTATCGGCGGCTGGCATCGGTAGCCTTCACGAGTACCCGATACTTTGAAATAAGGACAGTATCGGCCCGATATCGATACCTGGTATCGGTACTCGCACATCCCTAATAAAAACCTCAATAAATTCTTACTTAAACAGAAGGTACACTACACCTGAGATTCAAGATTTGCTCAACATTGCGACTGTGCTTGACCCTCATTTCCGCCTGCATTACTGAAGTAAAGAGAAAATTCAGTCTGTCAAAACGAGGGAACTAAGTGAAATGGAATCTCTGTCTGATGCAGTACCAGTTCCCACCAGCTCTACAACCCGAGAGGCTGCAGAAACTGAACCAAAGAAGCAGTGAAAAAGCGTAAAAGCCTTGGCAGCTTTTTCAAAAAACAATGTGGCCTTGGTTCAACTGAAATGAACTGTCTGTCTAGAAGACACAAGTTGTCTGCAGAATTAGACAGCTATTTGAATGGTCAGCTTGTTAACAGTGAGACAGGTCCCCTCACATGGTGGAAAAAAAATGACAACAACTTTCCGTCTTTCAGTAGACTGGCAAAAAAAAAAAAAAATATGTGTGTGTACCTGCTACAAGTAGGCTACACCATCAGAAAGAGTTTTTAGTTCTGGTGGGAATCTGGTAACATGTCAAAGAACACTGCTGAAGCCTGAGACAGTTAATATGCTGGTGTTCGTCACCAAAAATCTCAAACTTACGCCATGGTTTCCATTCTCTTTGGGCCACGTTGTTGTAGTTTAGGTGGTTTTAATTATCTAAATAATGTTGACGTCATTTGTTTTACATTGAATAATCTAACTGTTGCACTTTATACTTAAAGACATATTCAAGGATTCTCCGCCAATTTGCCATTTTTGGAGCACTGCAGCAGCGCTGAGATCCCAAAGTGGCTTGTGGCCGGCCACTAGGCGGCAATGCCATATGGCCGTTCTGTTGTGCCACAAGCCATTCAGGAGTGGCTTATGGCTGACCCAGCACTGGCGTATGGCACGACCACTAGAGGGAGCAGTGTGTAAACACCAGTCGTCTTGACAACCACAAATTCACTTTATGGTACAGGGTATTTGCGACGTGTTTTTTTTTTTTTCTTTATTATCAGAACGACTGGAACATTGTAAACATATGAGGAAATGTCATTATGCAATGTGCTTTTAAATTAAGTGGAAGTGCGATTAAGGTTCGTTATATTTTTTATATCTCACACCGACATCTGTAGACGTATGGTCGCCGATGACTTAACAATTAAAGTCAAGTGACCGTCTGTGTTATAGAGGCTACGGTGGCTAGGCTAACCGTTGCCGCTGAGGTGTGTGTGTGTGTGTGTGTGTGTGTGTGTGTGTGTGTGTGTGTGTGTGTGTGTGTGTTGCAAGACTTACATATGTTTTTATGATGGACTGTGCATTATTTATAGTCTCATATCGTAACTATTATAGTTGATTACCTCTTAAAGGGGTCATAAGTCATTATTTTACTTTTGAAAGCATCCGGGTGGCGTTGGCATAAGGCAGCGGACCGGGTGGATAGAGCAGTGCACCGGGGACCGGTGGGGGGGTGTGGTGGGGGCTGCGTGGGGCAGTGCACCGGGGACCGGGAGGGGGGTGGTGGTGGCGGCTGTGTAGGGCAGTGCACCGGGGACCAAGGAGGTCGGGGGGTGTGGCAGCAGCGGCACTGGCGCGACCGGGGTGGTGCATATGGTATTACAGGTTCGCCACATGGCGTGTCACATTTACCATATGGCATCACCGGCTGGCCATATGGCGTGCCATATTTGCCATATGGCATCACCGGCTCGCCATATGGCTTGCCATATTTGCCATATGGCATCACCGGCTGGCCATATGGCGTGCCATATTTGCCATATGGCATCACCGGCTGGCCATATGGCTTGCCATATTTGCCATATGGCATCACCGGCTGGCCATATGGCGTGCCATATTTGCCATATGGCATCACCGCCTCGCCATATGGCGTGCCATATTTGCCATATGGCATCACCGGCTGGCCATATGGCGTGCCATATTTGCCATATGGCATCACCGCCTCGTCATATGGCGTGCCATATTTGCCATAGTGCATTTCGTTTTTGCTACATGGGATTTCGTGTTTGTTGCATTGCCTTTCAGTTTTACAATGTTCTATTTCTGTGTAATGGCAAGACATGTACTTGTACTTGTATTTTTATAAATTACTGTATATTATGAATAGTATTATATTAAAACAGTTCTAACACACCTGTTTTTGGGGGGATTTTTATTTATTTTTTTTTAGAGCATAGCTCCAACATGATCTGCCACCAGAGAAAACAGCTGGAGCCTCTCCAACACTGCACTGCGCATCTTGATCACCATGGAAACCAAGAGGTTCTGCAATCATCTGGAAGTGATTACAACATTATCTCTTAAATGTTGTTTATTTCTGATTAAATAAATGTGTATTTACCCTTACAGTGGTCTGCGTGCTCCTCGTTACTTCCACCTTACCACACGTCCCAATTGAAACAACCACATAGCTCATTAATTTATGATCCAAATATTAATTCATGATCCAAATTATGACCAAGAACTATATTTTAAAATCAAGTGTCTCATATTGGTCATGTAAATAATATCACGGAGAATCACGGACTGAACGAGTGTTTTTTTTTTTTTGTTTTTTTTTTGTTTTTTTTTTTGACAGAGGGCGTTGCTCCAAGAAGTTTGAGCAAAAATACAATTCTCTGCATTGAATAATGACCTCAGGTAGACGTTCAAAACATAACAAAAATCACAAAAAATAGTTTCTCAAACAGATCAGAAGCCCCAATATGTAACATTAAAAAAAGACTATCGAACGGGGAAGTCTCTAAATTATAATTTACACAGTGCTTCTCTGGCAATACATGTACATTTTATCTTCATATTTTCCACTCGGTTTATGGATGTGATCTGTAGTTTTTTGTTTAAATGCGCAATCTGTCTATTTTGTCTTCTAAAATGCCGCTCCGCTGGTTGTTAGGCTGTTCCTAAGGACTCTGAACTCTGACCCGGAAGTACCTCACGGACTGATTTTTTTTTTTAACGGAGCGAGTTTTTGCTCTTAAACTAATTATATTTGTCTACAAATACGCTTCTGTGCATTATATAACAAGTTCTGTTTAATTTTAAGGTGTATTCATCTTCATACAGTACATACATTTGCTGAAACAAGTTTGTTTCCGTTCGATAGTCTTTTTTTAATGTTACATATTGGGGCTTCTGATCTGTTTGAGAAACTATTTTTTGTGATTTTTGTTATGTTTTGAACATCTACCTGAGGTCATTATTCAATGCAAAGAATTGTATTTTTGCTCAAACTTCTTGGAGCAACGCCCTCTGTCAAAAAAAAAAAAAAAAAAAAAACACTCGTTCAGTCCGTGATTCTCCGTGATATTATTTACATGACCAATATGAGACACTTGATTTTAAAATATAGTTCTTGGTCATAATTTGGATCATGAATTAATGTTTGGATCATAAATTAATGAGCTATGTGGTTGTTTCAATTGGGACGTGTGGTAAGGTGGAAGTAACGAGGAGCACGCAGACCACTGTAAGGGTAAATACACATTTATTTAATCAGAAATAAACAACATTTAAGAGATAATGTTGTAATCACTTCCAGATGATTGCAGAACCTCTTGGTTTCCATGGTGATCAAGATGCGCAGTGCAGTGTTGGAGAGGCTCCAGCTGTTTTCTCTGGTGGCAGATCATGTTGGAGCTATGCTCTAAAAAAAAAAAATAAAAATCCCCCCAAAAACAGGTGTGTTAGAACTGTTTTAATATAATACTATTCATAATATACAGTAATTTATAAAAATACAAGTACAAGTACATGTCTTGCCATTACACAGAAATAGAACATTGTAAAACTGAAAGGCAATGCAACAAACACGAAATCCCATGTAGCAAAAATGAAATGCACTATGGCAAATATGGCACGCCATATGACGAGGCGGTGATGCCATATGGCAAATATGGCACGCCATATGGCCAGCCGGTGATGCCATATGGCAAATATGGCACGCCATATGGCGAGGCGGTGATGCCATATGGCAAATATGGCACGCCATATGGCCAGCCGGTGATGCCATATGGCAAATATGGCAAGCCATATGGCGAGCCGGTGATGCCATATGGCAAATATGGCACGCCATATGGCCAGCCGGTGATGCCATATGGTAAATGTGACACGCCATGTGGCGAACCTGTAATACCATATGCACCACCCCGGTCGCGCCAGTGCCGCTGCTGCCACACCCCCCGACCTCCTTGGTCCCCGGTGCACTGCCCTACACAGCCGCCACCACCACCCCCCTCCCGGTCCCCGGTGCACTGCCCCACGCAGCTGCCGCCACACCCCCCACCACACCCCCCACCACACCCCCCACCACACCCCCCCACCGGTCCCCGGTGCACTGCTCTATCCACCCGGTCCGCTGCCTTATGCCAACGCCACCCGGATGCTTTCAAAAGTAAAATAATGACTTATGACCCTTTTAAGAGGTAATCAACTATAATAGTTACGATATGAGACTATAAATAATGCACAGTCCATCATAAAAACATATGTAAGTCTTGCAACACACACACACACACACACACACACACACACACACACACACACACACACACACACCTCAGCGGCAACGGTTAGCCTAGCCACCGTAGCCTCTATAACACAGACGGTCACTTGACTTTAATTGTTAAGTCATCGGCGACCATACGTCTACAGATGTCGGTGTGAGATATAAAAAATATAACGAACCTTATTCGCACTTCCACTTAATTTAAAAGCACATTGCATAATGACATTTCCTCATATGTTTACAATGTTCCAGTCGTTCTGATAATAAAGAAAAAAAAAAACACGTCGCAAATACCCTGTACCGTAAAGTGAATTTGTGGTTGTCAAGACGACTGGTGTTTACACACTGCTCCCTCTAGTGGTCGTGCCATACGCCAGTGCTGGGTCAGCCATAAGCCACTCCTGAATGGCTTGTGGCACAACAGAACGGCCATATGGCATTGCCGCCTAGTGGCCGGCCACAAGCCACTTTGGGATCTCGCTGTCTCTCGAGCACTGCGCATGCGCTGCTCCCTCCGCATGAGGACTGTCGGGAGTGCGCACGTCAGCTGCACGTCAGTTTTGTGTACATCCGCGTAGCTGGAGCTTTGTCTTTCCGCATAGGATTAAAACACATTTGTAATCATGTCGCTTCTGAATGAGGTGTGATGGTTGCTCCCACCTTGCCTAGCATGAAAGTTGTGAGAGTGAATGGTTGGTGGTGGTCGGAGGGGCCGATGGCGCAGATTGGCAGCCTCGCTTCCGTCAGTCTGCCCCAGGGCAGCTGTGGCTACAGCAGTAGCTTACTACCACCCAGTATGGTGTGAATGAATAATGCAATGTAAAGTGTCTTTGAGTGTCCTGAAAAAGCGCTATATAAAACCAATGCATTATTATTATTATTACTGCATGTCACTTCCTAAACAATGCTCTGCATGTGCGGCTCGAAACCAGAGTGCGAATAGAGGCGACGACTCGACATGATATGTCATCACGCAAATGCATTCCCACATTGATTGGCATTATGACTGCCCAATCACGATTCGGAACCATACAACGCTGATTGGTTCTAAGGATCCTCCAGTATGTCTTTAACTATCTAAAAGCAATGGCCACCAAAACAGTCTTTAAAACTTTGTATCTTTTGGTACTACAGTTTAGCATAAATGCTAAATCTTTGGCAAAAGGCCCTTATTTAATTTCAAAAGTGTGACAAAGACACAAGGGTTAAATATATTTTATGTTGTCTAAGTTATAGTTAAGTTTAAGTGGGAAAAAGCTTTTTACATGCTAGATGCTATATTTTCATGTTTTTCCTTTCATATTTATTTTGTTGTTGGAGTTTAGACTGTTGGTCTAAATAAATCTGACCTCATTTGTTTTTGACTTTCCAAAACAAATTTCCGCCATGTGTTGCACAAAATATAAGTTTCTGCTACTTGTTTTTTTACTTGTTAATCAATAAGTGCATCTTTCTATATTTAAGCAAGTCTTATTTGGGTCTGTTTGGTATTCATAACATTCTTTAGAGCAAAATTATATCGTATGTCGTTATCGCAATGTCTATCAATATATACCGTGATAACATTTGAGGTCCAGTTCGCCCAACCCTACTGCCTTCTCCAATTCATGGAAGAGAAGACGGGCGCTTGCAGAAGCTCAAACTAAGCAAAATCCACCCTTGCCCCATCATCAGTTGATCACAGAAACCCCTACAAGGTGGGGCTCTATGCAAGCAATGGTTGAAAGGGTGATCGAGCAGGAGAAAGCTATCTCACAGGTCCTCCGTGTCGACAAGAAAACTCACCACCTGGTCCCAACTTGGCAGGACATGGTCGTTCTGGAGTCCATGAACAAGGCACTGAGTCCTCTCAAGGAGTTTACAGATGCCTTGTCAGGGGAGCTCTACCCAAGTGTTTCCTACTTGAAACCCGTCCTTCATCTGTTTAATAACCAGATCCTCAAGCATCAGGATGGCGACACTGAGCTCACCATGACCATCAAAGAGGAAATACTAAAATACCTAAATGAGAAGTATGATGACCAGAAAACCCAGGAGCTGCTTGACATGGCTTCTTTGGTTGACCCCCAGTTCTAAACCACATACATCAAAAAAGAGAGGGTGGACTACATCAAGCTAAGAGCTGCTACAGAGATGCAGAAGCTGGTGGCCGAACAAGCAGAGCCAGAGGCAGTCCCCCTTTCATCAGCTGCCACTGCCAGAGACCAGGATGAGTCAGAGGAGGTTCCTACTAAAAAGAAAAAGAACAGAGAAGAGAAAAAAAAGAGAGAAAAAGAATAACTTATTCAATTCATAAAGAGCTCCAATTATTTCAGGAACGGCTGATACCCTGCAGTTCACCCTTTGTCCAGCAGGAGCAGTGTGAAGCTTAACGTTGTTTGTGATCCTCCAAATTAGTGAGAGAAGAAGAAGTCATGGCTTTGCGTAATGTTAGCAGACCAGCTCCGTGCTCGAGGACCTGCTGCGGTGTCTCGCAGCGTTTCCCTGTTTATGTTTCCTGAGCATCAAGAGGACGAACGGAGTGGGACGGTGGAGGGAATCAGCGGGTTGGAGCTCGGACGGTTTGACAGCACGGCTGGCGGGACTTTTCTCGGCGGTTTTCAGAGCGGGGTCTCGTCGCTGGCTTGCCAGAGATGGCAGCCAAGTGGGGAGACCTGATAAACCAGAAACTGATTGAGGACATTACGGAAGATGAAAGTGAAGCAAGTTTGGCGAAAAGCAACAGCGACAACAACGTGACTGTATCGATGACGGGTGATTGTATGGACGGAGAGGGTGATCTAAACCCATGGCAAGTAGTTAATAGGAAGAGGAAAACTAGAAATGCGCAGTCAGACAGTCAGTCATCTGAATCGGAGGTCGAAGAGGCTACGAGAAGAGCTAAAACAAGCTGGGATGATCAGTCTTCTGGGGATGAGCAGAATGAGTGGAAAGTGATGATTACATTTAAAGAAGAAGATGTTCAGTTCCACCCGATTAAAATGGCTAAACAAGTAGAAAAACAAATGGATAAAATTAAGTTTGCTAAGTTTCTGAACAATAAGCGGCTGTTGATTTTTGCAAATAATAAAGCACAGAGAGATGCGTTTCTACGTCTGGATTGTTTGTATGGTAAAAAAGTTAATGCTCATGTTCCAGGGAGTGCTGCTAAGCTGAGAGGAGTGATTCGGGACGTCCCTCTAACAGTGTCCATGGATGAACTCATTGCAGAAGTGAAAGGTGGGAAAGTGGTGAAAGCGGAACGGCTTCAAAGAAGGAAGAATGGTGTTAAAAGCGACAGCTTATCGGTGGTACTGGATTTCAAAAATGCTTTTCCTAAACATGTTATTGTGGGATTCGTCAGTTATGAAGTCAGGGAATTTATTCCAGCTCCTCTCAGGTGCTTCAAGTGTCAAAGATTCGGGCATACAGCTTCACAGTGCAGGGGGAAACTGAGATGTGCCAGATGCAGAGGGGAGCATGAGTCTGGTAAATGTGACAAAGAGGCTCAAGTTAAATGCTGTAATTGTAGTGGGGAGCATAGTGCCACCTATGGTGGCTGCCCAGCCCAAATCCAAGCCAGAGAAGTTATGAAGTATAAAGTAACAAACCAAGTGTCTTATGCAGACGCAGTCAAAAAAGTGAAGCAAACTGAAACAGTCGGTCATCCATCTGCTACAGTGTCAAACCCTTTGCCCCCTCGCAGACTGCAAGTCTCAGGTCCGCCTGCGCCGCTGAGACAGAGAATGCTGGAAGGTGAAGAAGGTTCCAGAACCATCAATAAAGACATGTATACTGTGGACAAGGTTAACCTGGTTGCCTTCATGTGTCAAGTAATCGAAGTGGAAGTTAGAAGGGAAAGAAGAAGGGACAGAATCAGTGGCGTGATGGAGGCAGCAATTAATTTCCTAGCGATCAAAGAAGGAGAAATTAGGAAGATAAGTGAGTTGGTTAAATCAAATGATGGAAATGAGACTACTGCTGATTAGGATGCTAATGGTGTTCCATATTCTACAGTGGAATGCCAGGAGTTTAATTGCAAACGGTCAAGAATTCAAAAAGGTTATTGCAGATATGGAAAAGACTCCTGATGTCATTTGTGTCCAAGAAACATGGTTAAGACCACACTTGGATTTTGTTCTTCTGGGTTACGCAGCAGTTAGGTGGGATAGGAAAGAGTCTCCTGGTGGTGGCTGCTTAACATTTATTAAAGACTGTATGGCTTTCAGGGTGGCGGGGGCTTCTAGAGAGCAGGAATGTGTAGTGATTAAGGTGTGCAGCCACAGAGGTGATGTTACAATTGTCAATTTTTACAACCCATGCAAGAAGCTGACACAGCAAACGTTTCTGGACATATCTGCTACAGTGGAAAGGCGAGAAATCTGGTGTGGAGACTTTAATGCCCACAATACTCTTTGGGGAAGTAAACACACAGATTTAAACGGAGAGGTGATGGAAGAAATGATGGAGGAAAGGTCACTTGTCTGCCTGAATGATGGCAAAGCAACGAGGGTGGATATAGTAAGAAACTGCGAGTCATGCTTGGATCTAACATTAGTCTCTGGAAATCTAAGCAACCTCTGTGAGTGGACTGTCCTGAATAATAATATAGGTAGTGATCATTTCCCAATTCTTTGTTCAGTTAACTTTGAAGTGTATACTCAAGAGAGTATTTTAGTGGATAGATGGTGTTTGGCCCAGGCAGTGTGGGACAAGTTCCAGACATGTTGCTTAGAGCTCTGTGAGAAGCTGACTATGCAGGGAGATGTTGAGCAATGCAATGAGAGTGTTTCTAATATGATTCTGAATGCAGCTTCTCAGTCTATACGTAAAAAATGTGGTGGATATAAGAGAAAAGTGGTCCCCTGGTGGAACGATGAATGTACAGCCGCCATCAAAGACAGAAATCGTGCTCGTAGGAACCTAAGAAAGGGTTGTAACCAAGACAGCATTTTGGAATATCAAAGGAAGGTGGCATTAGCAAGGAAAGTTATCAAATCTGCTAAAAGGAACTCCTGGAGACAGTTCTGCTCTACAATTGGAAGTGAGATCAAGCTAAAAGAGGTGTGGGCAATGGTGAGGAAGATGCTGGGAAAGAAACAAAGTAATAAAATTCCTGTCCTCATAGATGGAGATTACCGGGCTGTCACAAATAAAGAAAAGGCTGATTTACTGGGGAGAAAGTTCGCAGGTGTTCATAGTGGTAGTCATTTGGATCAGGTTCATGAACTGAGGAAAGAGAAAGTCCTAGAGAGAAACCCAGATGCGACACGGAAAAATAATAGGGAGCCTACTCCGCTAGATATGGACTTTACTATGGGTGAACTTAAAAAAGCTCTACTTGGAAGTGGCTTTTCAGCCCCTGGGCAGGACCAGTTATGTTATGCAATGTTTAGACACCTCCCTGATGAAGCACTGAACTATATTCTTAGGCTATTTAACAAAGTCTGGAGTGAAGGCAAGCTGCCGAGGAGCTGGTAAAGTTCAATTATTCTGCCATTCAGTAAACCTGGCAAGGATTCAGCTGATGCAGGAAGCTATCGTCCTATAGCCCTAACGTCTCATTTAGCAAAGTGGATGGAAAAGATGATTGTTGACAGATTATCATATTATCTGGAGCAAAGAGGCCTGTTCAGTTCTTATCAATGTGGTTTTCGGAGAGGGCGGGCGACAACAGATGCCCTGGTGAAAGTCAGTAATGAAGCAGAAAAAGCTGTAAACTGTAAAGAAGCGATGGTTATAGTTTATTTTGATATAGAAAAGGCATATGATTCTATGTGGAGAGAAGGATTGCTTATAAAACTGGGAAGCATAGGTATTGGAGGGAGATTATATAACTGGATTCTTGACTATTTGTCTGATCGCACCTTTAAAGTAAGGGTAGATGATGCAGTGTCAGAGGAATATAGCACTTCTAATGGAATCCCTCAAGGTAGCTCTGTTAGCCCAATATTGTTTAATATAATGATCAATGATATTTTTCGGAATATGGCCAGTGGCATAGGATCTCTGCTGTATGCTGACGACGGCGCTATCTGGAAAAGGGCCAAAAATGTTAATTATGCTGTTGATATAATTCAGGGTGCCATTAATAAAGTTGAGGAATGGTCTTACAACTGGGGCTTTCAAATGTCAGTGAGTAAGACGTGCTATATGATTTTCACAAAGAAAAGGAATATTAGAAATATTAATCTGAAAATATATGGTCAAAATATTGAAAGAGTTAAAGAATTCAAGTATCTTGGACTATGGTTTGATGAAAGGTGCCTCTGGAAAACCCACGTAGATCAGATAGAGACAAAATGTAAAAAGGTATTAAATCTCATGAGGTCAATATCGAGCTATGATTTGGGAGCAGATAGACAGTCACTGATAAGCATCTACAGAGCAATGATTCGGTCAAGCTTTGATTGTGGGTGCATTATGTATGGAGCAGCGGCTTGTAGTACTCTGATTAAGCTTGACAGGATCCAGCTCTCAGGATCAGCATTGGAGCAATGAGAACAACCCCCATAAACGCAATGCTGGTGGAGGGAGGAGAGACTCCACTGAGTTTAAGAAGGAACAAACTATCTCTAGTTTTTTGGGCAAAGCTAAAAGGTTCAGGAGCAGACCAGCCAGCAAATAGTGTGTTGAATAACTGCTGGGAGTACTTGGACTATAGATGCTGTAGTCAGCAAGTATGGGGTCAGTGAACTGGAGGTTGGTCCAGCCAGGGCCGGCCCGGGCTTCAGAGGCGCCCTAGGCGAGCCCGAGACAAGCGCCCCTTGGGAGCGTGTTTTTCGAGCGGTCCCGACATTTGTTGAGCGGGGGGGGGGGGGGGGGGGGGGGGGGTGTGCGCGCGCTGAGGAGCGATGCCGAACAATACCGATCAGTGCCGGGCAGGGCCGAGGACGAGGAGCGCAGTGCGTCGGACCGCTGCACAGCTGGGCACACGGAACACAGAGCGTCGTGGCGCCCCTTGTACGACCGTGGCGCCCCCCTCGGGACGTGGCGCCCTAGGCGGCCGTCTAGTTCGCCTATGCCTAGAGCCGGCCCTGGGTCCAGCACAGGTCTGGGGCTCAGTTCCCCCTTGGATTCTGCCTTGTCCAAATGTAAATATCAATCTGACGAGCAGAAGGAATTACTGGAGTGGGGTTAATGGTGCATCTCTTGTTGAAGAATATGTAAAGAAGAATTATTATAGCTACCTAAGTATATATACGGATGGATCAAAAGATGTAGCTACAGGACGGGTGGGAGCAGGTGTGTATATTCCTGAGTTTAGTATTATAATTAGCAAGAGATTATCTAATAACCTGTCAGTATTCACAGCAGAGATAACTGCCATCATTCTTGCGCTGCAATGGGTTGAGGAGGTCCGGCCTGACAGAGTGGTCATCTGTTCAGATTCAGCAGCAGCTATGGAAAGTCTACTGCTAAGGAGACTTGTAGGGACGATTTATTGCTGGAGATTCACACTGCGCTCCTCAGGTTGCAGAGAGCTGGTTCAGTTGTTTCTTTTTGTTGGGTGCCAGCGCACATAGGACTATCAGGTAATGAAATAGCAGATGAAACAGCAAAAAAGGTTCTAAAATTAAAAGATGACAATGTTATTAGAATCCCAATGGGTAAAAGTGAAGCAAAATCGATGATAACAGCAACGATACAGCGAGCATGGCAAACCATTTGGGACAAGGACAGGAAAGGGAGACATCTGTACAGTATCCAAAGCTCAGTAAGAGTGGAAGATATGAAAGGAAAAGGCAGGAAGGAGGAGGTGGTGTATTCACGGCTAAGATTGGGTCACACAGGGTTGAGGAAAACTTTGTATTTGATAGGTAAAGTGGACTCAGATCAGTGCGACGTGTGTAATGTTCAAGAAAGTGTGGAACATGTGCTGATGGCGTGCAAAAAGTATGAATCTCAGAGAAGAGTTTTGAAGGACAGGCTGTATGAATGAGAAAGGCGATGGAGCCTACAAGGTGTGTTAGGTAGGGGTAATCACAAAGGCGTTAGGGCATTGATGGGGTTTATAAAAGGAACAGGGCTGTTCCACAAGATATAAGGGTCTGGTTTCCTTGTTGTTGTTTTTTTTTTTTTTTTTTTTTCGCGAATACGGTGATGAGAATGTAACCGGAAGTACATCTACCCAGAGATACAGTAGGTGGCGGTATGCACCTAAGTTGTTGGTCGCCACCCGCCATTGTCCCAAGGAAGAAGAAGAAGAAGAAGGAACGGCTGATACCCTGCAGTTCACCCTTTGTCCAGCAGGAGCAGTGTGAAGCTGAACGTTGTTTGTGATCCTCCAAATTAGTGAGAGAAGAAGAAGTCATGGCGGCTGTGTTGCTTTGTCTCTGAGAGGAAATATTTCATCTCCTGCTGCAAAAATGAGTTCAGTTCAGGCTTTGAGAGAGTTTATCAAGCAGCGACTAACTGCTGCTGCTGGAGAAATATTCACCGTGTTTCAACAAACTATCGTCCAGTTTGAGGAGGAGATTTATCGACAGAGAAAACTTCTGGAAATCAACTGGAAATCTCAAATCAACTTCCACGGAACAGGTATTGAAACGTGAGAATGAACACATGAATGTGACTGCTGGAGGATCTTTACATGTATTTTAAAGCTGGCAGACAGAAACGAGGCTGCAGCTGCAGTTCTTGTTCACAGTGAAGTAACAGAAACCTTCAGTATTAAACAGCTTCTGTATCAGAAACAGAGGAAACGGTGTTTGAGCTGTTTGCAAACTGAGGAAGTGATTTATTTACACTCGATCTGAGCTAACACGAGTTTGTGCAGATTTTACGGTTCACGTTTATAAAACAGACATTTCAGTAAATCGTTTAGAGCAGGGGTCATCAACCTTAAGTGTTCAAAGAGCCATATTGGACCAAAAAACAAACAAACAAAAAAGCAAAAAAAAAAAACAAACAAATCTGTCTGGAGCCGCAAAAAATTAAAAGTCTTATATAAGCCTGATATGAAGGCAACACAGGCTGTTAGCTATATTAGCCTACTATCAAAATGAGTAAATCAGCTACAAATACATAATGAGCAGCATCATGACTGAATGTTTATTTTCCCTGCAGCACATCCTGGAGAGAATGAAACACCACATGACTCCCCTGCTGTACGATACTTGGTGCTTTAAGTTTAACTTCCATTACAATATTAATGTATTATGTTTTGTCACATTGATGACATTATAGAAATACAGTAAAGAAATCAGATTCTTTGTGTCATTTTTGTTTTGAGGATTTGAAAAAACAAATGGAACGCAATAGGCCTCCTGTAATGTCACACCTTCCTATGTAAATATAGTGCAATCCTCTTCAAACTTCAATAATACAATCCTCTTCTCTTTTTCCATTATCTGGGTAACAGTGCAATAAAACACCTGCAGTTAAAACACAATCTGCAACTATACAAATAGAACAGCAGCCTTTTGAAAAGGAAAATGGGCTATATAAAATGAAAATAATCAGTTTAATTTTGATTTCAGTGCATTTCTGTGCATTCTGCAAATGCAAAGTTAGGCAGCCTAAGTCATTGCAAATGAATAAAATGCAGAACAATCCTTTTCTATTTTCCCACTTATGGCGGCAACAGACACAAATGAAAAAGGCCACAATTGCAAACGAGTAATAAAACAGCCTGCAATTAAAAGGCAGCTTGCTTAAAAAGTAAAATACAGTAGAATAGCTTTCTGAAAATGTAAAGCATAAAGTTAAGATAAAACAGTTTAAGTTCGATTTCCGTGCATTATCCTCTTCTCTTTAGTTTTCTGCAAATCAGTAACTCAGTGAAGGGTACTTCAATCTTCACACAGGACTGCAGCTTTCCTCTGTGAGGCGGGGCGGTATTTGCGCCTGCCGTTTCCTTCACCGTCTTTGTGGAGAGAGGCGGTTTTCCTCGCGTCTCTGGGGTTGCAGCAGAACTTGCAGCAGTAGTGGAGTTTGGAGATAATTTCTTCAGAAGCACTTTTTCTCTCTCTGCGAACTGGGGAAATGTAGCATGCCTTCCCTGAAAATGTCTTTCCAAATGACAAATGTTGAAATTTAATATTTATTATGCACGCCTTTACAGCATTGTAAAACGCTAAGAATGTTTGTCATGTTTGTCCTCCTACAGAAACCATATTAAAACAAAAAATACATCCCCCATATTTTTCTATTTTCATAAATTTTTGAAGAGGCTCCAGGGAGCCACTTGGGGGGCGCTAAAGAGCCGCAGGTTGCCGACCCCTGGTTTAGAGTAATGATGCGTTCAAGTGTTGCTCGGAAGAAAAGGCTGAACCATTCTTGCAGACTGAGTCATGTCATGTGAACGCCCACAGCAACCGGCCGCCATTTTGCTCAAAGGGGAAAAACAACAGCCTGACGCTGTTCATTGTGCCTTGTTCATTTTGGTTTTAGGTGTTATTGTAGTGTAATTTTACATTTTTTCAGTGTGTGGAAGGAGCTTGTTGGCTATAGATGGCCTACACATACTACGGCAAGCTTTTTGGGGATAGTTTGGCCCAATATAGGCCAAAATTGGACATTGTGAGTGTAAAAGTGTGCCCCTGCAGACTCTCTGCTGAGTATGACAGTATATGGGAAATTTTTTTAGCAATTCATCTGTGAAGCGGCACTGTCTGAACAGCCCCCTGTCTGCTCCGCTCTGTCTGTGTGTGTTTGTATAATTACCTCCTGCAACAAAGTAGTATCATAGTATTGTGTGTAGGGCTGCACGATTATGGCCAAAATGATAATCATGATTGTTTGTGTCAATATTGTAATCACGATTATTCATCACGATTATTCATTATGTTAGATAAAACATACCTTTTTATTGCACTTTTTTTTTTTTAAACAAACAAGTTTTCAAATTGAAGACTTGCGTCTTCAGCACTTGAGCGAAGTCGGGCGTGCATGCGCACATAATGGAAGATGTTTTAATTCAAATCTGAACAACTATTTAGGACCATTTCAATGTTGTGAACGATCGCTTTTCCTTAGAAACGGACATATAGAAGCACCGACTGTAAGTATTTACAAATATTTGTAATCCTGAGAGCACCACGATGATCACTGAACAACAAGATGAAGATAAAACAACAAGAGAACAGTAAACAGCGACGCAAAACCCAGAAATTAAACCTATCAGAACAATGATTCGCTCGTTCTCTCCAAGCCGCCGCTACGCCGCTCAGATACTGAACTGTCCATCAATAACAGCTTTTCCCGTTCTGTCCGAGACGCTCAGCGTTTAAATCTTATTTCCACCGTTACAGAAGTTGACATTGCGTCCCGTCGACTGATGTTTGAGCATGAAGGAATCGTTCGAAGCCAGCTAGTTCGTCGGTGGCTAACAGCTAAGCTAACAGCTGACTGAGACACTGCGGTGGCATCCATCAGCAGGCTAAATTACAGAGTGTCCCTGAAGGCAGCAGGAGCTGCAGGCTCAGGTTGTTCACTGTCGCAGAGGGTTTCAAGGTGTTCCACAGGTAATGAATGCAGTTGAGGAGGAGTTGAATACTGACAGGTTAATGGACGGTACTACTGCTTCCGTGAAGCAGGTGCCTCAGATTGTCAAAATCATCTGGCGGGCCAGATATTGTTGTTCGCGGGCCAAAAGTGGCATCGGGCCGCCAGTTGCCGACCGCTGCAGTAGATGATGCTCCTTTACGAGGCTCTAGCGGCTCCTCACCTCCAGATGCCTCAGCACTGTCACTGCCTGCTGCTCTCCACACAGTACTGTCTCATAGGTTTTTTCATTTGACACTGCTGCTGCTGCAGGGTTCGCTAGCTTGCTGTTTAGGCGGCGTAATGATGAGGCCCTGACCTTGGTTGCCCCCTGGTGGTTGGCTGACTGTTGGATTTAGAAAGGGCTTGATTTGACACGCAACAAAGCCCGCTTTTTCAATTTAAAAATCGCGACGATCATCTAAATTTTGATCGCAGCAGCCAAAATCGTGATCAAAATTCGATTAATTTTGCAGCCCTAATTATGTGCAAAGCGCCGGTCAATTTACGTTCTCGCGTAATTGTGCTATGAAAAACAGTGAACACCGGACATCTTCCTGAATTTATAAAACCCGCCCGTACGCCCCAAACAGGACGGAAAAAGTGGACATGTCCGGAAAAAAGAGGACACTTAGTAACCCTATCCACACAGCCCAGGTTAGAGGAGGGGACAGTGCAGGAGGAAGAGGAGGACAGGGTGGAAGAGACAAAAAACACCGAAAAAGTATCAAGAGTGATAAATACATACCTGAAATGAAATGAGCTGAGCACACATATGTGTAATCAGATCTTGAGTGCCATAACTTGTTGTGGAGAGGGGTCAGGCCATTTTCTGATTTCGATGTCGACTTTCGGTTTATGGCTTGTAGCCACACTTGGCGCCTTTCTGGTTCCGTACACTCACTCGGTATCATATAAAATGATGGAGTAGGATTTTTCCTTTTATTGTTGGTGCAGCCGACCACACAACAACTTTTAACCATCTTACAACATCTCTCATATTGTACGTCTTTACTCTAAGCTAGCGAAGACGATGGCATTCCCCTTTGCACTGGTTGCTATGGGCGACGGACCCGGATGTTGGCCAAATGCCCGTATGTCCGTCTGTATCAATATCATATTGGAAACTTCCCACAAAGGTTTTAGAGCTCAGAGAAAGTAATGTTGCATCCAGACAGTTTTCCCATTTATCCTCTAAACCCCACTGGTACTTTCAGTTTTACTGAAATTAGTAGATTTTTTCTGTTTTTGAATGTTTCTGATTTCAGTGTGTGCTGTCCTGTTTCATCCACCCATCACTGTAAAACCTTCACATCCATCACATCAGTGACTTTTGCTTTGTTTCCCTCCAGAGAGTCCACAGCAACACAATGGTAACCAGCAGACGAGCTCCAACCACTCTGTGAGAGACTTGACCACCCAGAGACTAACTGCTGCTGCTGAGGAAATATTCACCCTGTTTCAACCAACTGTGGTTCAGTACGAGGAGGAGATTGGTCGTCAACGCAGAATGCTGGAAATCAACTGGAATCCTCAAATCAAGTCACACAGAGCAGGTTTGGAAATGTGTGAATGAACACTTGAATGTGACAACTGCAGGGCCGGACCGTCCTACAGGCGAAACAATTCATTGCCTGGGGCGCTACGTACTGGGGGGGGGGGGGCATCCCGACAGTCAGTGTGAGCCCCGCTCTGCGCCGCTCTGACGGTTCGAGTGAGCAGCGCACCTCGCCCGGAATCGCGGCTCGCCGAGGGCGTCAGAGACGCCCGGACCGGCCCTGGACTACTGGAGGTTCTCCATCATTATGGCGCTGTGAGCAGACATGCTTGATGGAACTATGACTACTCTTCCCCTCACTGGTCTGCCCAGTGAAGTTGTGGAGGTTGATGTTGTTTGAGAGGCATTTCCTGGCAACATTTTAAAGCAGGATGTCTCATTATCCCTCCACCTCAGGTAGTGTAGCAAACAATTAACAGAATGTTGCAGGTGAGTGAACACACCGCTTCAAAAAAGTTAATCCAAATAAGTAATCAATCAGCAGCTAAAGATGATCAATAAGTAACAATGGGACTGTATGGTGGTTTGGAATTTTGAATGAAAGTTTTCACATTGACTGCTGGAGTAACTTTTTTTTTTTTTATTATTATTTTGGATCTCTATCGATAGTGCTGCTAATCTTTTATCTTCTGCATTTGTTTCCTTGCAGAGCTCCAACAGGACCATGACTGCAGAGAGGAGGAACTCTTTAAACAGGAAGCAAACTACTGTCTAGAACAGGACGAGCCACAACCTTCGCAGGTAAAAGAAGAACCAGAACCTCTGCACATCAAACAAGAAGAAGAACCAGAACCTCCACAGATCAAACAAGAAGAAGAACCAGAACCTCCGCACATCAAACAAGAAGAAGAACAATCAGAACCTCCACAGATCAAACAAGAAGAAGAACCAGAACCTTCACATATCAAAGAACATGAAGAAGAACCAGGACTTTGTCAGTTTAAGGAGGAGCAGGAGGAACCAGAATCTTCACAGATTGAGGAACACGAGGAACTCAGTAGCAGCCAGAAGGGAGAGCGATTTATTCTTAAGTTTGAAAGTGACACCTTTAAGGTTCCTTCTGTTGAGGATCAGAGTGACCTGAGTGACGCAGAAGTACCAGAGAACAACTTTAATGTTTCAGAGAAGCAGGATGAATGTGAAAAGCTTCTCTGTGAAGAAATGTGTGAGAAAACTAAAAACCATCAATTATATCAGAAGGCCAGAATGGTCACTGATGAGAAGATACTTTGTGAAACATGTGGCAAAAGTTTCAGTCGACAAAGTTATTTGAAGGCTCACATGAGAATTCATACAGGTGAGAAGTCATATTCTTGCAAAATATGTGGCAAAAGTTTCAGGCACCAGAGTAATTTGTTGGACCACAAGAGAACTCACACAGGTGAGAAGCCATATTTTTGTGAAACATGTGGCAAAAGTTTCAGTAAACACAGTCATTTGTTGGACCACAAGAGAATTCACACAGGTGAGAAGCCATATTCTTGTGAAATATGTGGCAAAAGTTTCAGTCGACAGAGTCATTTGTTGCAACACATGGGAAGTCACACAGGTGAAAATCGTCATTCTTGTGAAACATGTGGCAAAAGCTTCAGTTTTCAAAGTTGTTTGTTGCGACACATGAGCATTCACACAGGTGAGAAGCCTCATTCTTGTGAAACGTGTGGCAAAAGTTTCAGTCGGCAGAGTTCTTTGTTGCAACACATGAAAATTCACACAGGTGAGAAGCCTCATTCCTGTGAAACATGTGGCAAATGCTTCAGTCAACACAGTCATGTGTTGGTCCACAGGAGAACTCACACGGGTGAGAAGCCCCAGTCTTGTAAAACATGTGGCAAAAGTTTCAGTCGACAGAGTGATTTGAAAGTTCACATCAGAATTCATACAGGTGAGAAACCTCATTCTTGTGAAATATGTGGCAAAAGTTTTCGTCAACGGAGTCATTTGTTGGTCCACAAGAGAACTCACACAGGTGAGAAGCCCCAATCTTGTAAAGCATGTGGCAAAAGTTTCAGTCGACAGGGTGATTTGAAAGTTCACATCAGAATTCATACAGGTGAGAAACCTCATTCTTGTGAAATATGTGGCAAAAGTTTTAGTCAACGGCGTTCATTGTTGGTCCACAAGAGAACTCACACAGGTGAAAAGCCTCATTCTTGTGACACGTGGCAAAATCTTCAGTCGACGGAGTGATTTGAAGGTTCAAATGAGAACTCACACAGGTGAGAAGCTTCATTCTTGTGAAACGTGTCTAAACAGTTTCAGTCAACGTGATTTGATGGACCACATGGGAACTGAAAGGTGAGAAGCCTCATTCTTGTGAAATATATGGGAAAAGATTTATTGACTGTAATTCATTGCTGCATCACCAGAATATTTACAAACGTATGAAATCATGAAGACTGTCTGAGATTTCATTCAGGAAGTCCAGCTTGAACCCAAAGTCACAAGAAATCATCCAGTTTGAAGGAAACATAACTGATTCAGACACTATTTAAACTATGCTTCAAGAAATTTTCAGTTTGTGGTCTGTAATAAAATGCTGATGTGAATCCAGTGTTGTTGTTTTTTTTATTTGCTCTTTCTTTTCTAGTTGAGATGACTGAGTTGTAATTGAAGAAGTTGAAGAGTCCCCATATGCTGGAAATGTGATCGTAAGAAAACCCCCATCTCAACTCGAATTTTGATGTTCATGACTTACAAGCTAAAATTACAACAGAGTGACTGAAAACAGTGTTGGACAAGCTACTTGGAAAGTGTAGTGAGCTGAGCTACGAGCTACTCTGACACTACATGAAGATTAACTACATCAAAGCTGTTACCCTCAGAAGTGTAGCAAGCTAAACAACAGCGTAATGAAAGTCACTAGTGGAGGTGACGTGTGATGTGAGTGATGCGCTTCCTGTGAGATGGCAGATTCAAACTAAGCGCACTCAAAGATTCATTCGTTCACTTAATTGCACTGTTTTTGCTAACTTGGCTCTAAAAAGTTGTAGAAGTAGAATTATTGTTGTGTTTTTAGGTACACCCTGGAGCACAGCAAGGAGGATTCAGCCAGCCTGTTGGAATACATAGATCGCTGCTTTGACCGGATCATCATTCGGAAGCCGAACCAAACATCCACCTCCTTTGCGTCTTCATCTAAAGCCAAGAGACAGCGCAATGAGGAATCATCTGGAGTAATTCCTCCACCTGCGGATGACTAGACGGACATACTTATCTAAGAGACTTTCCAGCCTTGATGCCCATTTGAGCCTGTTGGAAATCCTCCATTAGGAATTCCAGGCCATACGAGAGTCGCTGGAATTCAGCCAGCAGCAGGTGGAATCTCTGGCAGCCGAGAATGCCAGCCTCAGAGAGTCAGTGAAAACCCTCACTGAGGGGATGACCTGACTGTCGGAGAAAAACAAGAAGATTAGAGAAACTGTGATTGATCTCCAGGCCAGGAGCATGAGGGGCAACTTAGTGTTCTCTGGAATCCCAGAGCAGGCGAGGAGGACCCCGAGACGACGGTGAAAAGTTTCATCCAAACACACCTGAAGCTCCCGGAGGATAGCCTCGTAAACCAGACCCGCACACTCCTCATCCACATTTGGATTTTGGAGTTGAGCTCAGTCTGGGTAGGAACCCATAGAGGGGGATTTCACTCGGTCGTGAAACGACTGAGCCAATCAGCGTTGCCGCTTTTTGTTTTCAAATTTTTTTGGTGAATTCCGGTGGCTAAACCGGAAGTGACGCTATCGCTGCACGTAGCGGAGATGACGGACTTTAACTTTAACCATCATCTGAAAGCTGCAATAAGTAAAGTTATAGCTAAAATTCCAAGAATTACAACAATCAAGCAAGAGCAAGAGTCTGCGCTTGGTGAGTTTCTAACAGAAAATGACGTTTTCGCGTGTCTTTGCATGTAAGGAAGCTAGAGCTAATGAGCTAATGCTAACCCTTAGAGAAGCGAAAGCATTTTGATGAAATATTTGTTTTGAAGCGCTGATTGGCTGAAGTGCGCTGTCAGTCAAAGGAGTAACCGACACCCCCTGCAAGAAGTTTCTATGGGCTCCTATCCAGACTAAGCTCAACTACAAATCCAAATGTGGATGAGGAGTGGGCGGGTCTGGTTTACGAGGCTACCCAGAGGAAGCAGTGAAAAACATCTCCTTCCACAGGATTCACCGCCACCTCAGTTGGCTCCTCTCAATGTGGAGGGGTAGCGGCTCTACTCTGAGCTCCTCCCTGGTGATTAAGCTCCTCACCCTATCTCTAAGGGAGTGCCCAGCCACCCTACGGAGGAAGCTCATTTCGGCCGCTTATATCCGGGATCTTGTCCTTTCAGTCATGACCCAAAGCTCATGACCATAGGTGAGGGTGGGAACATAGATTGACCGGTAAATCGAGAGCTTCGCCTTTTGGCTCAGCTCCCTCTTCACCACAACCGACCGATACATCGACCGCATCACTGCAGCCGCGGCACCAATCCGCCTGTCAATCTCACGCTCCATCCATCCCTCACTCGTGAACAAGACCGCAAGATACTTAAACTCCTCCACTTGAGCCAGTCTCTCCACTGACCTGGAAGGGGCAAGCCACCTTCTTCCGGTCGAGGACCATGGCCTCGTATTTGGAGGTGCTGATCCTCATCCCTGCCGCGTCACACTCGGCTGCGAACCGCCCCAGTGCATGCTATAGGTCCAGGTTCGATGGAGCCAACAGGACTACATCATCTGCAAAAAGCAAGATGAAATCCTGTGCTCCCCAAACCGGACCCCCTCTGGCCCCTGGCTGCACCGAGAAATTCTGTCCATAAAGATTATGAACAGAATCGGTGACAAAGGGCAGCCCTGCCGGAGTCCAACATGCACCGGGAACAAGTATGACTTACTGCTGGCAATGCGGACCAAACTCCTACTCCGGTCATACAGAGACCGGACGGCCCTTAAAAAGGGGCCCCAGACTCCATATTCCCAAAGCACCCCCCTCAAGATACCATGAGGGACGCGGTCGAATGCCTTCTCCAAGTCCACAAAGCACATGGTAACTGGTCGGCCGAACTCCCATGAGCCCTCGAGCACCCTGAGGAGGGTATAGAGCTGGTCCTGTGTTCCGCGACCAGGACGAAAACCGCATTGTTCCTCCTGGATCTGAGGTTTGACTATCTGTCGAATCCTCCTCTCCAGCTGGAGTAGACTTTCCCAGGGAGGCTTAGGAGTGTGATCCCCCTATAGTTGGACCATACCCTCCAGTCCCCCTTTTTTAAAAGGGGGACCACCAACCCAGTCTACCAATCCAGAGGCGCTGTCCCCAACCGCCACGCGATGTTGCAGAGATGTGTCAACCAAGACAGTCCCTGCACATCCAGAGACTTAAGGTACTCAGGGTGAATCTCATCCACTCCGGTGCCTTGCCACCGAGGAGCTTACCAACCACCTCGGTGACTTCAGCTTGGGTGATGGACGAGTCCACCTCTGAGACCTCAGCCCCTGCTTACTCCGCGGAAGACATGGTGACGGGATTGAGGAGGTCCTCGAAGTATTCCTTCCACTGTCCTATTATATCCCCAGTTGAGATCAGCAGCTCCCCTCCTCCACTGTAAACAGTGTCAGTGGAGACCTGCTTTCCCCACCTGAGGCGCCAGACGGTTTGCCAGAATTTCTTCGAGGCCGACGGGTCGTCCTCCTCCATGGCCTCCCCGAACTCCTGCCAGACCCGAGTTTTTGGATCCACAACTGCTCGGTCTGCATTTCGCTTGGCCTGCTGGTAACGGTCAGCTGCTTCTAGAGTCCCACGAGCCAACAAGTTTTGGTAGGACTCCTTCCTCAGCTTGACAGCAGCCCTTGCTTCCGGTGTCCACCACCGGGTTTAGGGGTTGCCGCGACAACAGGCACCGGAGACCTTACGACCACAGTTCTGGGCAGTTGCTTCGACAATGGAGGTGGAGAACATGGTCCACTCGGACTCAATGTCCCCAGCCTCCCTCGGGATCTGGGAAAAGCTCTCCCGGAGGTGGGAGTTGAAAACCTTGCTGACAGAGGTTTCCACCAGACATTCTAGCAGACCCTCACAACACGTTTGGGTCTACCAAGTCTGTCTGCCCATATAACAATCAGATGTTGGACCAATGTATACTTCTCCATCATTGGCCCTATGTTGGGGCCCAATGTTGGCCCAGTGTAATTTTGCTCATCGGCTTAGTGTTGGCATGTACGCTGGCTGCCAACATGAGGCCAACACCCAACCAACCAATATGGATTAATAGTGGCCCGCCCAATTACAGAATTTACTTTAAGGTATATTGAAGAAATAGTCATTTCATAACACTTTATTGTTCAAAAAATTCACAAAGCTATACATAACAAACACTAAGAACAAAACCCTTATTAACACCAGTGACTAAAAAAAAAAAAAATACTGACAGAAATTAATTATTGTCCTGTGCAGTTTCAGCAGCAGCAGCTCGCTTGCAGTCTGCATGTTCTTTTCTCCCCTTCCTCACGGTCAAACGCAAATTGAAGCTAGTCGCTCGCCAGGCGCTGGAACTCTGCTTCTGTCATGGCTTTCGTTGCAGGACTGTTTCATACCGCCTCTGAAATGATATGGGAGAAACACTGAGGAATCTTTAGAATGTAACACGACAAGCCCATTTATTTACTACCGGTATGTCAGACAAATTTCAAATTGTTCCATTTATAATATAGCAAACAAGTGAGTGAGTAGGGGCCTACTCAAGTTCTTACTGTGGATAAGTTTGCACAGTTGAAGGGCTCCAAAGGCATCCCTGGACGGACGGATGGGCATGCTGGACGATGGGGTCATTGGGTGACCAACCAACCAACTTTTTAGCCTTGACTCGTTGCTCTGGTGTGTACTTGTTACAGGCCCCACACCTCATGTGGGCCATAGCAGGTGTTATTTCCTGTCTCTGTTGCACAGGAGAAAGAGTGACATGAGTCCATAGATGTTCACGCCAAGCTATTCTGTCTTGATTGGACAGACAATCACTCATTTTTCTCATTTCAATAAACTCTTCAAATACTTCATTTAACAACCCATGTCTTTCAAATCACAATAGATAATTTCACAACAAAGCACCAAG
The DNA here is from genome assembly GCF_902148845.1 of Salarias fasciatus. Taxonomy (NCBI): domain Eukaryota; kingdom Metazoa; phylum Chordata; class Actinopteri; order Blenniiformes; family Blenniidae; genus Salarias; species Salarias fasciatus. The sequence goes on along the minus strand of NC_043753.1, from coordinate 21,718,035 downwards.
TCAGCATTTACACAACAACACAGGTCAGCTGCTGAAATCACCATAACTTATTGTGGCAGAAACAAAATGCTTTTATACAGAAAATCGCTTCTGTTACCAATTCTGGTTGTAAAATCTCAATGTGGGCTTTTATTCACTTAATTACTGCTGCTCATCAACTGGAAAAACACATTTAACCAGTGGCTTTAACACTTGGATTGGCCTGCTACACAAATTACTTCTCCAAAACACACATTTAAAACAAACACAGCACAGGAACAGTAGGAACAGGTTTAACTATGCAAAATTACAAAGTAGCAAACATTTCAGCAACTTTAAGTCATTACTTTCACTCAAAAATTAAGTACATTTGTGAAAATATTTACAAATAGATGTCAAGGAGCAAAATTAATGCAAAAACACAGCATTTTCATGGCGGACGCCATCTTGTTACACTATAGAGTATTTGCAGCTGACGTCACACACTGGCATCCAGGGCCGGCTGCTGGCATAAACACTCTTTGCGGGTGTGGCCGCGATGCTCCGTGATCCGTGAGCCCTGCTCTGCGCCGCCCTGCTCAGCACCATCCCCCCCCCTTCTTCCTCTGTGTAACTGATGATTGATACGATGTGGTGTCTCTTCCTCTAGTAGTTTTTTAAACCTCGCACAGGCGGCAGAACCAGTCATGGCTGCACTCTGAGACCAAAAATAGATCCGCAAACAGTATGCAGGCTTGAAAACTACTTTGTCGCTTTAAAAATGGTGGCCCCCCCACTTTACCCACTTACTCATATCCTCTGGGGGGGGGGCAGGAGCAGTGCTCACTTGTACTGTGGGAGCAGGGTAGACATGGGAATTGTTAAGAATTTAGCGATTCCAATTCCATGATCAGTACTACTTATCGGTACGATTCCTTATCAATTTTCTTATCAATTCTCATTGAGTGAGGAATGAAACAATACAAATGGGGTGTTTGCATTAACTCTTTAATATCTTCATCCTGAACAGAAGAAAAAAATATCCATGTCATGAAAACTTTGCGAGCTGCAAGTCCCCCCAGTTTCATCTTTTCGTGTGAAACACAGCCAAACTCTGGAGCTTCTTCCTGACGCCAGGTTGGAAAACTCAAAACCAAATTACACCGGCCTCACACTGGATGACCTTGCATGTCTGGTCCAGCTCTGCAGCTCTGTCACTCACACAGTCTCGGTGTGTCTGCTGTCAGCTGATGGAGGTTGCCAGATCTGCCCTAAATATAATGTTGAAACCATCCAACTATAGAAAGCAATCCAAACCTCCATCTCTGTAGAAAATGCATGTTAAAACCGTAAAAACCGGATTTGCATTTAAAAAAAAAAAAACACGTCACAAACACATAGCCATTCCATCAACCCACCTTGGGTTCAAAAGAAGCTTGAATTTTACGGAAATGCAGAACTGCCACAGAGAAAAAAATAATAATGAGCGGTATATCGCTCATAATTTTTTTTCTTTTTTTTTTCCACTGTGGCAGTTCTGCATTTCCGTAGAATTTCATGAAATATTAAAAGAGCAATACTTTCACAGGACACAATGAATTCATGGTTTGGTCCGAACTGGACGTAAGGTTACCTGGAGCAGTGACAGCCGACTGCGCTCGGGGGCTGAGGGCTGGTCTCTCATCCCACAACAGCTGATGCAGGTGGTCTTGAGCACCCTCTCTTATGTGCTCTGGAAGGAACTGGAGATGTTTGAAACAGGGGTCTAGAAGACAGGCAATCACTGGGATTGACTTTGTGAGGCCATCAGAGTCCACTTTGAAGCGAGTGACCAGCTGTTCTAGGACAGTTTTCTTAAAGGAGCGGATCGCACCCAGGTCTGATTCTTGGACACGGAGGGTGGAGTTAATCACGTTGCAAATCACTGGATAGATGAAAGAGAGGGCCACATGTAACTCTCCACACATCACCTCAGTAGCTTTTTGCCAGGGGTGATAGCACAGTAATCAGCTGTTCTATCAGCTCTCAGTGTGACGCTCACATCTGCAGTGACTGTTTTACAGTCAGCCTCGTGACGGTTTCATCCTCCAGGACAGATTGCACGGAAATCCTCTGCTCATGCAACCGCTACAACATCATGAAAGTGGAATTCCACCAGACCGCACAGTCGTTTTGGAGTTTTTTGGGTGTAATGCACAACAGGGACTGCTTTTCCTTCGGTGTGCAAGTTGCCACAGACGAGTGACGAAAATGACCAACCACGCGTCTTGCTGCATCAACAGCCTTTGGTAATTTCAGGTAGGTTTAAACCTGCCTTTATTGCCAACTGTAGAGTGTGCCCAGTGCATCCCATATCTTTTGGGGACTGCTCACAGAGCTCCAAGGCCAGGTTCATCGCTGCAGCATTGTCATGCACTGTGCAAAACTCCTGCAGTCCCCATGCTTTGATTGTGGCTGATAAATGATCCGAAATGTTGACACCCGTGTGTCGCTCTGTCATGAGAGACATAGCACTCTGGTCTTCAGCTTCCACTCATCTGTAATGTGATGAGCAGTAACTGTGATGTAAGGCTTCATGATTGCGGATGTCCACAGGTCAGTTGTTAGCGACACATTCCTGCCTTGCATCTCCTCCTTGATGCGCTCGCGCAGGCTGTCATACTGCCGGTTGATAATGGCCCAGAGTGTTGTGTGGCTCAGAACTGTGTAGTCTGGCTCAAAAAAACTGATCAGTTCTTTAAAGCCTTCAGCATGGACTGCAACTAGAGGTCTCACGTCTTTAACGATGAAGTTAACGAGTAAATCCGTGATTTGCTGTTGTTTCTTGTCTGTCAGTTGTTTTTTTTTTTGCATAGCTGCTCACCGTCTTTTGCACTGGACGACTCTCTGCGCTGCTGCTCACATCACTCTCGTTAGCTGGCGGATGCCTCTTCAGATGGCCGTGCATGATGCTTGCATTTATGTTGTACTTTAAACTGGATTTGCATATCGTGAAGGTCACTGTGCTATTTTTTTCATCCAATGTGAAGTATTTCCACACATGCGATGTGTGTCTGTCACTCTCTTTTTTTCTGTAAGGCCCACCACACACTGTTTTACCTGCAACAGCAGCCATGTCTCCTCTTGTGAATGTCTGGCTGGTCTCGCGTTTACGCGCCAAGTAAGGCTACCTCCGCTTTTATGAAGTGACAAGACTATTGGCTAAATCAAGGGTCACTTATCTGCTTAAGCCAATCAGAGGCAGAGTCTGCACTCAAAACACAACCACCTACGACTTGTCGACTCCTCCAAATTGATGTCGATTTGTGCAATGGGAGTCGACAAGTCGACTCGTCGACGTTTCTGTTAATACCCAAGTCTGTAGTGCCGGAAAAGCTTCTCGAGGATGCGTGGATCGGTGCGCCTGCATGGAACGTGCACAGCGGAGCCCAAAATGTAGCATGAGAGAAAGTGCGTGCGCATCGGTGGGCCGCGGAGGCTCCAAAGCGGACGCGGAAACGCGTACATGTGAAGCATGGACGAGCCTTAATGTGAGCCAGGATCCATTATGTGGCATTTTAGATTTTTTTTTTTTTTTTTATGTGTGGTGTGATGTTGCTGTGCTTTTATTTAGTATTTGTTTTGCAGTGCATTTTTACTCATTTGTGTTTTTGAATGGACTGGCCACTTCACCTGACATATCCCCACAATCCCTCCAATCCCTGAGCGCCCTGCTTAATCAGCACGCCTGTGTGGTCCGTGGGTCTCCTCCTCTCTGCTCTGACTGCAGCAGGGAGCGCTGCGTGAGACTGACTGCTTGTGAGCGCTTTGGGACGGGGGAGGGGCTCACGGCAGCACCCGCTGCTCGTTGAGGACAGCAACTGCAGATGAGACGTCCTGTCACCTCAGTCTCCAGAGCACCAGAAAAAGTCGAAAGATTTGTCGCTCGTCGCTTTTGCCAATAACGTGTTTCCACCGGAAGCGATGAACGTGACAGCATTCGCGGGACAAATGAAATTGTGCCGTGCTAGATACGCGAGTGTCATCGCTGGTACAAATATACAAAAAGCCCTCGCCACTCATCGCGACATCACGTCACTCCAAGCCCACCAGTCATTTCTGTTGTGGAACTGTCGAACATAAGTGTGTGTGTGTGTTTGTGTGTGTGTGTGTGTGTGTGTGTGTGTGTGTGTGTGTGTGTGTGTGTGTGTGTGTGTGTGTGCATACTGATCGATGGTGCGGTTTTTGTTCTTTTTTTTTTTTATGACTGTTTTTACTGTTCAGCACTTTGCGTTGTTTTTATGAAAATAAAAGTGCTTTTACACATAAAGATTGAGATTGAGATGGCTCCGACTGCCACCATCGCTGCTCTGTATTTGGCATGGTGGAGTTGGCTCCGGCTGTGAGTGAAGCGCCGGCATCGCTTCTGGATGCATGCTGCCCTACGGAGGCGGTCTGAGCTCGGTGAGTTCCACCGTCTTCTGCAGGAGCTGCGCCTGGACGGCCGGTTCCAGCGGTACTTCAGGCTGATGCTGTGTTTCCACCTGAAGCGGTGAACAAACGGAATAGCTCACGCCGCTTGCCGCACGACACTCGCAGCTCACCTTGGCATCATGCCAACTGTTCTGGTGGTCGGAGCCCTGCATGCCCCACGTCAGCAAATCCATGAAGACGTCCACGCTGATAGGGTGTCCTGGCGCAAATTTGCTTGAAAAGTTCAATTATTTCAACTCAAGCGACGAGTGGCGAGTGATGAAGTGGCAGGCGGCGATCATCGAGCAGCAGGCAAGTGGCAGTGCAAGTCGACGGGCGCTCCAATTTTTCTCTGGAAATGCCTTCGCCGGCCACCCACCGTGTCATCGGTTGCTGCCCGTCGCCCGCCGCTCAAGATTGAGCCGCAATCGCATCAATATATTGACTCTGTATGTAATCTCATCGCACAAAAAATTTGCGTCGGATCCGGTGGAAACACGGCGTAAAAGTTGCCAAGAAGCTTTGGGAAGTCGCCACATTTAGCGAGAATTTAGCAACACTGCCCTCCAGAGAGTCCACATGTGGTGCACCCAAATGTGCAACCTCATTTTGGTAATATTTTATTATTAATGTTCTGAACAAACGCCATGGTATTACTGTTTATAGTTTGTAAAGCTATTGTTGTGGAATAGAAGGATTTTGTGGTCATAAAATGTGGTCCTGTGTTATTGTGGGTGAGAGATTGAAAGTGGAACCTTTGACACTGTGCCCGCCCCGATGCGCTCTAGAGCATTTTCTGCTGTTGCCCCCAAGCCGTGGAAAGAGCTGCCAAAGTGCATCAGACAGGCCCCCTCACTGTCCATTTTTAAGAAAGATCTTAAAACACATTTATATTCACTGGCTCTTAACTCAGCCTGAGACTGCCTTTGGTTTTTCTTTCATGTTTTTTTCAAATGTCTCTTTTTATTGTTTTTTGTTGTTGTTGTTGTTGTTGTTGTTTTTGTTTGCCTTGTTCTTCGTGCATTTATTATTCTTGCACTTGCACTTATATTCATGACTTTGTACAGCTCTTTATGCCAGCAGTATTTGTTTTAAAGTGTTAAATGTTCCGGGTGAGTGGACGCTGGCGCGTCTTGCTGCCGCTGCTCTCCGGCACTTTTAAAGTGTGTGTTTTTATACTAATGGACTGATTACACGGACTGGTCATTTCTCCTGGCCTAATGGACAATTGACTTCGCTTCTTTTTGAGTGTCATCAAACTCACTTTGAAGTGTCTCTCTTAATCACGTATTTTTTTGGTGCTTTCCGCCTCTGCAAACATTTGCCCACCTGTTGCCGTTCCACTCCCGGCACCGTCCCGTCATCATGTGGGCAAGCAATTTTTGTCTTTGGCTCACATGTGTGTGGCTGTTCCTGCTGTCCTGCCATCATCCTGTGGCAGGATTATTCCAATACACCGCAGCAGAGCTCCACTGGATCCGCTCTCACCTGCCTCAGCCCCCACCTCCTGTGCTGCACCAATTCCAGGACATCGCTCTTCCCCCACGCCATAAATATATCCACCGTGGGTCTCGCAGGCACTTCCATCACGACGACTCTACAGCCATAAAATCCTTCTGGTCCACTTCTCGCCGTCGTCTCAAAACTACCAGCCGGACTGTCGATCACAGCGCGTTAGCCGGCTTAGCTCGGTCGGCTAACTCAGCTGTCAGGCACGACACCACAGTCAACATCGGTCTGCTAAACATCTGCTCACTCACGAGCAAGGGACATCTCATCCAGGACATCCTCACCGACCGTAAGCTGGACTTTCTCTGCTTAACTGAAACTTGGCAACAGCCTAATGTTTACTCTCAACTTAACGAATCCACTCCGCCTGGCTTTATTTATGTCTGCTGTCCCCGTGGCAACGGACGCGGGGGTGGTATCGCGATACTTCACCGCGAGAAGTGGAAAGTTCTCCCCGTGTCCGTGCCCCCACTTACCTCATTTGAATGTCTGGCTTTTAAGTTGCCTGGTCCCGCTCCCATTTTAATTGCCACCGTTTACCGTCCCCCCAAGCCAAACTGTAACTTTTTAGATGAACTCTCCACCCTCCTCACCCACCTGTCTACCTTGTCCCCTAACGTCATCTTGCTAGGTGACTTCAATATACATATAGACAATACTAATCTCCCCCTCACCAAAGACTTTTTGTCATGTCTGGAGAGCTTTGATTTTGCTCAATTCACCAATTTCCCAACCCACAAAAAAGGACATTTTCTGGACTTAATCTGCTGTTCTGGCCTCGCTCCCTCCAACTTCACTGCCGATGAACTTCCTGTTACTGACCACTTTCTCCTCACTTTCAATGCCGCACTCTCCCTCTCCATCATCAAGCCCCCCCGTCTCATCTCTTTTCGGAATATAAAGAACGTCAACTGCGACACTCTTTCCACCAGCCTTCGTTCTGTCTCTATCCCGGACTCCCTCTCCAACCCTGAAGAACTGGTCATCCTCTACAACAATAGCCTTCAGGACATTCTTAACTCTCTCGCCCCAGTCAAAACCCGTCAGGTCTCTTTCTCCTTCTCTGCCCCCTGGTTCAACCCTGAGCTCCGAGAGATGAAAGCCAGGGGTCATCAACTCGAGCGTCTTCATAAAAAATCTGGTCTTACTATCCACAAGGACATGTACAATAACCATCTTCTTCTCTACAAGGACTCCATAACTCAAGCCAAAACCAGCTATTACTCCAACCTCATCATCACCAACGATGGAAATTCAAAAACACTCTTCTCTCTGTTTAACAAAATTACCCAACCATCAAACTCCCTCCCGCCCTATCTGTATTCCACTGACTCCTGTAACTCTATAATGCAGTTTTTCAATCGCAAAATCAGCAATATCCATCAGAATCTTTGCTCGATCGGACCATCTCCCTCCCCATCACCCCCTCTTCTCCACTCTCACTATTTTTCTAGTTTTCATCTCCCCAGTCCCCCCGAAATTGCTGATATAATCCTAAAATCAAAGCCTTCTACCTGCCAGCTTGATCCCCTCCCCACATCCCTGGTCAAATCCTGCCTCCCCTCTCTTCTCCCTCTCATATGTACTATCGTCCATTCCTCACTTTCCTCTGGTATTGTTCCTTCTTCATTTAAAACAGCATCTGTTACCCCCATGCTAAAGAAATTCGGTTCAGATCCCAACAATTTTAATAACCTCCACCCCATTTCTCACTTACCTCTCATTTCTAAAATTCTGGAAAAAGCAGTCGCCAGCCAACTCCATTCTCACCTTTCCCTCAATAATCTTTACGAGCCCTTTCAATCTGGATTTCGCCCCCGCCACAGCACAGAAACAGCACTACTTAAAATCACCAATGATCTCCTCATGGCAGCTGATTCTGGTTCACTTTCTATCCTCATCCTCCTCGATCTGAGTGCGGCCTTTGACACCATCTCACACCCCATCCTCCTCCATAGACTGTCTTCCATCGGCATCACCCACACACCCCTCAGCTGGTTTCACTCATATCTCAAAGGCCGCACTCAGTTCATTCAGCTTCAGTCATTTAAATCAGACCTCTCCCCAGTCACCACAGGTGTCCCCCAGGGCTCAGTCCTGGGGCCCCTCCTCTTCATCATTTACCTCCTCCCCCTTGGCAGTATTTTTCGCAAATTCAACATTCAGTTCCACTGCTTTGCGGACGACACCCAGCTCTACCTCTCTTGCAAGCCCAATTCCACGCTCCCACCCCCCTCCCTCATCTCCTGCCTTTCTGACATTAAGTCTTGGTTCACTGCAAATTTCCTCCAATTAAACAGCAATAAAACTGTAATCCTCCTAGTTGGCACTAAATCCACACTTGCTAAAGTTGACAGTTTTTCTCTCCCCATTGACAGCTCCTCGGTCTCCCCTTCCCCTCAGGTCAAGAGTCTGGGTGTCATCCTCGACAGCACTCTCTCCTTCCAGTCCCACATAAATTGCATTACTCGGTCTGCTTACTTTCACCTCCGCAATATCAATCACCTCCGTCCCTCCCTCACTCCTCACGCTGCCTCCATCCTTGTCCACAGCCTTGTAACCTCCCGTATCGATTATTGTAATGCTCTCCTTTTCGGCCTCCCACAGAAATCACTCCATAAACTTCAAGTGGTCCAGAATTCAGCTGCTCGAATCATCTCAAAGACCCCTTCTCACCACCACATCACCCACATTCTCCAGCACCTGCACTGGCTCCCGGTCAAGCATAGGATTCATTTCAAAATTCTTCTGTTCACTTTTAAGGTCATCAATAACCTCGCACCCCCATATCTGTGTGACCTCCTCCACATCTCCACTCCAGCTCGCTCCCTCAGATCCTCCTCCTCCATCCACCTCACTGTGCCCCCTGCGCGCCTCAGCACCATGGGGAGCAGGGCCTTCAGCCGCTCTGCTCCCCAGCTCTGGAACTCTCTCCCCCTGGACCTCCGTAATCTGAACTCTCTGCCCCTCTTCAAGTCCAGACTTAAAACCCATCTGTTCAGATCTGCATACTCCACTTAGTTTTCTCCTACTATTCTCAGCTCCTTACCGACATTATTTGCTGTGTTGTTACCTATGATTTTATTTATTTATTTATTATTATTATTATTGTTCCTCTCATTGTTGTTTTAACTTTGTAAAGTGTCCTTGAGTTCCCTGAAAGGCGCTTTGAAATAAAATTTCTTAGGGACCGAGCCCCGGAGGGCATGGTGGCCTGCGGCCACCATGCCCGCAGGGCAAGGTCTCTATTGTTATTCGTCCGTTTCTTTTTTATTATGATTATGATTATGATTATTATTAAATAAAGTTGAGTTGAGTTCTTCTCAGCTGGTGAAAACTGTTGCAATATTGTGGTGAATATGAAGCAGGAAACCAATTTTAATGAGAAGATCAGAGACACATAAAACTTTTAAAATCACTCAGTTTGTTTTCTTGTTCTTTTTTCTTTTTTTCGGGTGGGGGGGGGGTGGTAAGATTTACATTCGTCGTCTATTTTAAACTCTGCAATAAAGTGTTGATTATTCCCAAAATTAATCCAAAAATCTGGAAAATGTACAACCAATGAGAAATTCCAGGCTTTGTCTATCATTTTGATTACTTAATAATGTCGGACAGATTTTGATCATTAAATCGACAGTTGTTAAAAAAAAAATCTAAAAGAGAAAAAGAATGACTTGGTCAATTCATAAAGAGCTCCAACAGGAACGGCTGATAACCTGCAGTTCCCCCTGTGTCCAGCAGGAGTCAGTGTGAAGCTGAACGTTGTTTGTGTTCCTCCAAACTAGTGAGAGAAGAAGAAGTAGTTATGGCGGCTGTGTTGTTGTGTCTCTGAGAGGAAAGATTTCATCTCCTGCAGCAGCAATGAGTTCAGTTCAGGCTTTGAGAGAGTTTATCAAGCAGCGACTAACTGCTGCTGCTGGAGAAATATTCACCGAGTTTCAACAAACTATCGTCCAGTTCGAGGAGGAGATTTATCGACAGAGAAAACATCTGGAAATCAACTGGAAATCTCAAGTCAGCTTCCACAGAACAGGTATTGAAACGTGAGAATGAACACATGAATGTGACTGCTGGAGGGTCGTTACATTTATTTTAAAGCTGGCAGACAGAAACGAGGCTGCAGCTGCAGCTGCAGTTCTTGTTCACAGCGAGTCCCCTGAGTCCTTTGCTGTTTTTTTAAGTAACACAAATCATGAATGTTTAGGTTGAAAAGTATCATTTTGAGGGTATTCGAGCATTTGGGAATTCTCTCAAGATCTCTCTGTTAGCTGTTGATGATACTGCAAAATTTGTGCAAAATCCAGGAGAAATGAGGAAGGTTCTGCAGCGTATTGAATAATTCTCAAATGAATTGGGACTACGGATGAATCGAAGCAAATCTGTGATATTGCAATTGAAATCTTGTGAAGACCGACAGATCTATGATATTCCTGTTAAAACTAGTGTTGCTTACCTTGGGGGTGATCGTTGATTCAAATCGAGTTGAGCACGGTGCTCTAAATTTTGACCAATAATTAACCAAATAACTAATACATTTAGAATGTGGTTAATGAGAGATTCGATCTTTTATGGAAGAACCTTGTTTGCTCAAGCAGAAGGAAGATCAAGATCTGTTTATCCATCATTAGCGATGGAGATGAGCCCAGATGTTCTTAAAAAACTGGACAAGATTTTATTTAATTTCATATGGGAGAACAAGGTCCACTATATAAAAAGGGAAGCCATGTGATGGGGTATGGAAGTATTAAGTTTTAAAACACTTAACAATGCATTCAAAATTAACTATTGATGTCGATTCATAAAAGAGGACCTCAATATATGGAATGCTATCCCAAAATATATATTTAATACGGTGGGCCGAATTCAGTTCCTGCTTAAGTGTAATTCTAAAATAGAGAAACTGCCCTTGCGCTCTCTAATTTTCAAACAGGCGGTGCCTGGAGGCTGATTTACAAGAGGGGCTTTTCCCCAACCAGCTGCTCTCTGGAACAATGAAAATATCACACACAAAAACAAAACTTTATTTTTCAAAACCTGGTTTGATAATGCAATTATCTGGGCAAATCAAATAATTAATGACCTAGGAGAAATATTCAGCTGCAATGAATTAAACACTAAGTACAAAATCTCAATTTCACAAATAGAATATAACATTATTGTTTAAGTGAGACCAAAAGGCTTGATTCATCTATTAAAAGGATCAAAGTTCAACTCACAAACTCAGAAAATTGAAAAACATATTAATAAATGGAATGGATGTAAATAAATGTTCAAACAAATTGATCAGAAACAATATTGGGCCCACAGGTCGACCTGCAGCAACATCCTACTGGAACTCAATATATGGTGAAATAGACTGGAACAAGGCCTGGCTGGTGGGAGAGAAGTTCTGCATCAATAACAAAATCAAAGAAATTACTTTTGAAATCATTCACAATATCCATCCAGCTAAAAAACGTTGCAAAGCTTTAAGTTAGACATCGACTATAACTGCAGTTTCTGTGCAAATGAGATGGAAACAATGCACCTTTTCTATCAATGTAGTTTTAGTAAAGCCTTATGGACAAAAGCTGGAGTTTTTTTTTTTTTTTTTAATCAAATAGAACCAAAGGAACCATCCGCCTCCAGGGGATCCCAATTCTTTTCAACATTAAAGGCGCTATCCACGATTTTAATTTAACCAAGATGAGAACAATGCTTTTTACATCATGTACTCCTGATCACTGGCATGCAGGATGAGATCAACCGTCTCACTTCAGAGAATTTGGAATTGAAAAAGAAACTGGCAGCTGCTGAAATTGGAGAAGAAACATTGAAAGATGATGACGAGAAGGTTTGTTTTTATACAGAGCTGCCAACCAGTGGCGGCTGCTGGTCTTCAAGGAGGGGAAGCTCATTTTCAGCATAAATTGTAATATGTGTCTGTTTATTTGTATGTAAATTCTATTAGCTTTCATGCCGTTTGTACGCCCTGTCAAAGTTAGACAGATCCCCAAAGCCCACTTCTGACCAGACAACACATCCCTGAGATGGCTTCATCCAGAGGCATGGCCAACAGTGCATTTTATTGGTGACAGCACTTCCAGTCAGCAGCTCACCTGGTCATACCAGGACAGCTGAAAAGACCTGTTACTTTTCCCCACCTTTTGCAGCAGCTCAGTCTTAGGAGTTGATCTGCCCTGCAGTTTAAAACCAGTTTTCTCTTCGTAAAGGCGATTATCAAATGGCTTTGCCAAAATCTGGTCCACAACATTCACCTGGTCTACCATTGTGTGCAGCTTGCGAGCAGCTGGAGGTTAGAGTGCCGTGTGACCGCCTGAGTGTGAATGTGAGAGACGGGGGAGAAGCTCCAGCTGCTGGTCGAGGACAAAAACCGCAGAGTGACCTAAATGAGTCTCCAAACACAACAGTAGTGATTTTTCACAAACACAAAGTCTCTGAGGATCAGTGAAGCCTCCGGATCGGCTCAGAACAACAGAATGAAAAATTTCAGAAGCGCTTTGGTGCATTTTTTTTTACTTCAAAATCATTGATTTGCTCCTTTCGCTGTCAAACAAGCTTCAGACAGATCATCCAGTCAGCACGCAGAAGCCCGGCGTCCAGGCCAGCCCACCGCCCCATAGACCCCCAGAGACGCCCGGGCGTCCGATGCCAAGCATTATCCAATGAGCGTCCAGTTTCCCTGGAGAACAACCCACTCTAGCTTCCGCATTGACGTCCGGCGTCAAACCGCGGCGCACAGACGATGTCATGGCTGCATTTGCACTTCATGCCACTAGGTGTGCTGTTTGCATGTTCAACCTTATTTTACACAGACACCACAGAGGAAGAAGGGCGCCGCAGCCACTGCAGGCTCCCTCTGCATGTTGTTAGAAAAAGAGTGTGAGCCAGCAAGACGTGGTGATATGTTCAATGATGCGATGGATTGTCTTTTCAATAAAAGAGAATAACTGAACAATCATTTCCGCACATTTTATTTACGTCGTAGCAATTAAACTGTATCACAAGTAGTTTGTGTACTCAAAACACCAAGATTCCTTGTGGATAGAACATGCGCAGAACAGTATTTCATGTCCCTTTCGACCGGGTTTTTAAATATGAATATGAGCATAGTCGGGTTTTTGCACGTTTTAACATGGCTGTGCGCCATGCAATGTATTATTCCGTCAATATTCCAGTTAAGAAGGGGTTATTGCCTGCATGTAAACATACTCAATATCGTTTAACGCATGGACAAGAAATCTTGCGGCATTTCGATCTCGCGAGATCTCATGACACGAGATCCAGTCCCATCCCAATTGGACACATATATTGTAGGTTCCTGAATAATGAAGCCCAAGCGTGACACTCCTCTCTCCTCTTGAAATCCACACGTGAAACACAAAAGACTCCACAGAATCCTCTGGATTCACTCAAACTGTTTAGTTAAACTTCAGAGTCATGTTACAAAAACATGACGTCCAGAAAAATAAATGAAATAACAAAGGTAATATCCAGAGATACAAAGAAAAAGAGAAAGAGAGGTCTAAAAGCTGTGTGGCTCCACTCCACTTGCCCAACTGTCTGTCTGAAGCAGGACAGCCACACCCAAAATGAAACTTAAGTTTAAAACAGGCAATTAAATATGCAAACTTCCAGAAAACCTCAGTGTACTCCATAACATCCAACAAACCTTATCCATATGGATTTTAAATCTTAACTTATTCATACACATATTTTTAGAAGTAATCAACCATAACATCAACTGTACCTAATCATCTGTGGATATTTTAAAATGTAAATAGTCACTTCGTATCTCAAACACAAAAAAAAAAAGATTTAAATATGAAATCACAATTTTCACATTGCCAAACTCAAACTTTTTTTAAGCTCCTACATATACGTTGGTATGGTTTTTGTCACAATCACTTCAGTATACGTAAAATGTTTCATCAAGCTGAGTAGACATCAAAACACACCTCCAGCATACATATATATATGTATATATATATATATATATATATATATATATATATATATGTATATGCATATGTATACATATATATATAAATAAGAAAAGGCCAGAGTACTTCAAAATAACACCTATAGATCAATTACTACCACGACTTGAGTCACATGTCACGTCAGACTTCAGTTACACCTCTAGCAGGTGTAAAGCAACTGAGGAGGTTGTAACGGTTCGGGTGCTTCGTGGTTGGTGATGAGTTAGCGAGCGAAGCTAGCCAAAAGTGCACACTCACACGTGTCTGGGGTTTCCACACTGCGCTCATTTATTACAAAACAAAAGATCATCAACCTTACAAAGCCCAGTTGTACGGTGACTACTGATTCATACATGAAATAAAAGTAGTGTCCACACGAACCCTGTCCTCACTGAGTCGAGTTGAAGGGAAAAAAGGATTACAGGAAGTGTTCCTCCCACACTCCATAGAGAGAATCCAACAACTGACTCTCAAAAAGACCAGATGCCACCTAGTGGTGTTAATAAGTCAGTGCGTCTTAAAGGCACATTCCATCATTTCAACTGTTACAAGGTGTAATGTCTTGAGCTGTTTTAACAACTCTTTTTCCTGCTGTCTCTGCATTCTGGACAGAACCATTTACCCTTTGGGGTTTTTTGATGTTCACACAGCAAAAAATGGAACCAATGCATTTTGCTGTTTTTGTTGTCACAGCGTTGGCGAGTAGACCAGGTAATTAACAATGTCAAAGTAGGTGATGTCAGCCCATTTCTCCTCAGTCCGGGCAAATTCCGTGCTTGCGATCAAATATGGATCAACATAGTCAATCCCCTTTCAGTTTTCGCAATACAGAATCCTGTTTTTTTTGCTCAAAAGTCCTCAGTAAACGGCCATCGTCTCGGCATGTTTAAAACTCTGTGTATATTTTCCAAGATGGCGCCCGAAGCTGTTGCTCAGCAACTGCTGACGTCATAGGAACACCCTATTAAACAGCATCTGAATCAGAAACAGAAGAAACGGTGTTTGAGCTGTTTGCAAACTGAGGAAGTGATTTATTTACACTCAATCTGAGCTAACACGATTGTGCAGATTTTACGGTTCACGTTTATAATACAGACATTTTTGAATGTTTCTGATTTCAGAGTGTCCTGTCTTGTTTCATCCACCCATCACTGTAAAACCTTCACATCCATCACATCAGTGACTTTTGTCTTGTTTCCCTCCAGAGAGTCCACAGCAACACAATGGTAACCAGCAGACGAGCTCCAACCACTCTGTGAGAGACTTGACCACCCAGAGACTAACTGCTGCTGCTGAGGAAATATTCACCCTGTTTCAACCAACTGTGGTTCAGTACGAGGAGGAGATTGGTCGTCAACGCAGGATGCTGGAAATCAACTGGAATCCTCAAATGGAGTCACACAGAACAGGTTTGGAAACGTGTGAATGAAGACATGAATGTGGCTGCTGGAGCTTCTCCATCATTATGGCGCTGTGAGCAGACGTGCTTGATGGAACTATGACTACTTTTCCCCTCACTGGTCTGCCCAGTGAAGTTGTGGAGGTTGATGTTGTTTGAAGAGGCATTTCCTGGCAACATTTAAAAGCAGGATGTCTGATTATCCCTCCACCTCAGGTCGTGTAGTGTAGGGGTTTACGATTGGTAATTCGGAATAAATTACTAAAGTATTGATTACTGGAAGTAATTGATTACGTTAAGTAATTTAGTTACTTATTAATTTGAGTAAATTGTGATTTACCAATTATTAATTGCAGGTCATTAACAGTGGATCACCAATAACAATCAATTACTTCGTAATAAACTGTTTAAAGTGAAGCACCAAGTAATTTAACTCAACATCAATATTATTAATCAGAATAAACTTCCATTTATTCGTTAATAATGTCAAATAATCAGCTATTTGGGAATGGAGTAGACCACAGAATGATTTAACTATCAAATTATCGATTAACCAGGTGTTAGTAATTCATGAATAATGCCACAAATTGCCAATTACTGGAAATGGGTAAATTACAGAAAATGAGCTGAGATAAGTTGTGAATTATGCATTAAATAAACCTGTGGGTTATTTAATTACTAATTCCGGGGCACCACCTCGTCAGAGGAACATTCATTACCAATTTTCAGTCAAAGATGGAAAAGTAATTTACGCTGGTAGTTAATCTTTGGATAAACAACCGTGAAATTATCAGAGAAGTTGAGAGATCAAGCACAGACTGTCCAACCATGAACTTAGGCTGTTTTCGCATATATTTGGGTCGAGCCAAAGGCAGCTGCACCAGTAAAAAAGATACAATGTTTTAATTTTCAACTAATACGGTCCCTTTTCACATAATATGCTTTTCATGACTGCGCAGAGCAGCCGCTCTAAACAAGAGGAGTGTGGGGTATCCATGACAACCAGGCGGACGTTGGCATAAAACCAGAACAGCAGCCTTTCTAATGGTAAACACTATACTGACAGTCACGCATTTCAGTCTTCTGTCACGCACTCAGGCCAAATATTGTATTTTTCACGCTGAAATAAAATACCGGTAAATTAGTCTGGTGCGCCGCTGCTATGGAACCGCAAACAATCAAACACGTGTGCAAGCCCGTCACTTACCTGTCAATCAGAAAAGAAAAGGGGCGGGTTAAAGTCGCACATGACACATGACTCAAGGTAGATACAGACTGCGCTCATCTAGATGTGATCTTCCTGCCAAGACACACTGCCAGCAGGACAGAGGAAGTAGTCCCTCAGCTGCTCCAGCAACGGGGGGATTCCTGGCCCGTCCCATCTCTGCAGACTGTAGCATTCCCTCCTGCCTCCATGTCCCGTTGACCAGTCGGTGGTCCTCATCCTCCCAGTCCACATATGCAGGATGTAGGTATACATCAGACCTCCTTTCCCGCAGAAAGTTGTGGAGGCATAAGGATGCCATTGTGATCTTCACAACTTTCTCTGGTTCCAGGCAGATGGTTGAGCGGAAGACTCTCCAACGGTTTGCCAGGATCCCAAAAGCGTTCTCCACAGTGCGGCGTGCTCTTGACAGGCGGTAGTTAAACAGCCTCTGCTCCGTGTTGAGCTGACGGTGAGGGTAGGGCTTCATCAGGTCCACTCTCAGGGGGAAGGCTTCATCAGCAACAAACATGTAGGGCATCTGCACATCAGTGTTCGGCGGCGGCTCAACAGAGAGGATATTGAGAAGTAGGGCTGCCACAAACGATTATTTTGGTAGTCGACTAATCACTGATTATTTTTTCGATTAGTTGACTAATCGCATCATATATAAATTGAAGTAAAACAGTTTATCGCACCACCATGAAGCTGCTCATATATAGCCACAATTAGATTTCAGCTTTAAAGTTTTGTGGTATATTCTAACTAAAAATAAAGACAATTCAGATGATAGTTCATAAAACCTTTATTGAAATATGCAACAAACACTTGTTTAACTGTGTACCATAAAGTGCAAATTGTTGCAGGTATCGGGCCGGTACGATCACCACTAACAGTTTATATTTATTTTGTGGGGGAGGATCGGTGACTGGACATGCAACTGTAAATAAAATAAAGAAAGGAGACAGAGACTATAGTTGTGTTGCCTTAGCTTTCTGCTTCTGCCGAGTAACTTTACTCTTTTCACAATAAAGTTTGCACTTCACATTTTAACTTTACATCATCTTCACCTCCTGGCTTCATTGACAACGTTTTCCTTAATCCATGTTCTTCTTTCACTTTACTTAAATCCGTTGTAATACACCAGTATTTCCTTTTAGTTTTCACTAATACATTTCTGTCATAAAACATTTTAAGCAGTAGAACAGCACAGGTCACACTTTTTCTTCTCTTTACAACTGTTTAACATTTAATCTTTTCTTTACAAAACATACAAATACACAGCAAGCCAATACTACGTTCAAGGGACGGACTCACATTCCTAAACAATAGCCGTTACGTTAGCATAACGTTAGCGCGACGGCTAACTTCTAACCGTCACCTTCTAAATACATAACACCTGACGCTCGCACAAACTACGGGACAAATACACTTATATACAGCCAAAACGTATGTGTTGTGATGGTTGGTGAAACAATACTAACCTGTAAATAAAATAAAGAAAGGAGACAGAGACTATAGTTGTGTTGCCTTAGCTCTCTGCTTCTGCCGAGTAACAGGAAGCAGGAGACGCAGCACCCTAAAGCCGTCTCACAGCGGGGGCTGCCCCCTAGTGGTGATAGACGATATTACATTGTTCCTGTCCAAGCATCGACTACTATAACTTTTACTTATTAACAATTCATTCAGAAAGTTTTTAGAATTTAATCAGGGCTACCGAACAAAAATTTAGAATAATGATCCAAATTACAAAAAATGTGTTTGTGTACTGCATGCATGTAAAATCACAAAATAACAACAAATGTGGTTGCACACTCGTGTGCACCACAAAATACTTGAGTAAAATAAGGAAAAGGCACTTGCCTAAACAACACAAAAATAAATCCTTCATGTTAATTTGTTTTTTTCCTAATTTGTGTTTGGCATCAGTCTTAGCAACAATGAGGCAGGCACCTGTAACTACGGAATTATTGAAGTTTTCATCTCACTGACTCAAATAAAACAAAAGTGCATTTTATGTTCAGTGCTCAACTGTATACAACTTTATTACACTCTGACTCTACATAATCCCAAACTACACACGGCTCTTGTCCACAGCCAGGACAGTCAGCATTTCTACATGTGTTGGAGGCAGGCTGCTCTCTTTTGAGAGCAGATGTTCTGCTGCGGAGAAAATCCGCTCCGATGGGGTGAAGCTCTGAAACATAACGTTAGAAAATATTAGCGTGGCATCACTTCTTACTAAAACACATCACTGTTATAACGTTACAGAAAACATGGAATATGTGTGCTAAAGGCAGCTAATGAATGAAATCGTCACCGCTGATGTTAACATTGACAGCTATGAGTAAATAGCAAGTTAGCCCTCTATGCTAACATTGTTAGCTTACCGAGATGACAGTCAATCATCGTTGTCACGAGCCACGACGTGCTTCCGTTTCGGCTGCTCATCCATCGCAGTTGTGCTGCCGTGGAAGGCAAGTTCTG
Organism: Salarias fasciatus; assembly: GCF_902148845.1. Classification (NCBI taxonomy): domain Eukaryota; kingdom Metazoa; phylum Chordata; class Actinopteri; order Blenniiformes; family Blenniidae; genus Salarias; species Salarias fasciatus. Next base: position 21,699,044 of record NC_043753.1, on the reverse strand, counting down.
TCCTGCAGATGCTGCATTGCACTTTTCGCTGACGTTTTCTTGTCATGCTCCCACACTTTGGAGCTCCGCTGTTGCCGGGTAGCCATGACACCAGTCTGGTGTCGTCGCGGCTGACACGACTGCGCATGTGTGTCAAATACAGAAAGGCAGACGAAGGTGCCGCGGCAGTTTCGAGACAAAAACAATTGAAAAAAAAAAAAAACGACTCGTCGACTATTAAATTAGTCGTCGATGATTTTAATAGTCGACATAATCGTGATTAATGGACCAATCGTGGCAGCCCTATTGAGAAGGTTGCTGTCCATGGCGCTTCTGAGGTCAGACTCAGCAAACAGACCGACATCTGACACCCTGCACACCTACATTCACAGTGTTTCCCCTACCATTATATTAGGGGGGCGCCCCGCCCCCCCCCCAACGGCACCCCCTGCCCCCCCTAGAAGGTCAAGTTAAATTAAAATAATTGTTACTTTTTTTACACGCAAACTTTAGTTTTCCTGCATAAAGGCTGTTCCACATGCTGTCCTTACACGAGACGCGCCACTGCAAACTAGTGTTTGTGTGTGTGGTGACTGTGGAGGTGGGGGGGTGACTGTTTAAAAGACGGGGGGAGTAGACACAGTGGAGTGCTGCAGCGAGTGCTGTACGGGGGGAATGCACTGAACGCGGAAGCGCCGCGCACGGAGTTTCTCGCCTCCCATATTAACCCATCTGACTGCTGCACACAACGCGCCGGGGGACGCCGCGTGCGCCGCTAGCCGAACCTGTCCTGCCCCCGAGTAGGAGAGCCTCATTAGCTCCAGCTGAGCGTCAAAAAAAAAAAAAAATGAACACATGCGCTTTTAGCGGTGAAACACGGTCCATTCCTCATTATTTGCCATATTGAACTCGGCCAAATTATCAGAAAAATCACAAGGAAAATGCTGGTATGAGGAACAAACTGAAATAAGGAGCGCAAATATGAAGAAAATGAAAGTGAAACTTAAATCACGAGTTTTGTCGGTGCAGCGTTTCGGCCAGCGTTTCGGTTTTTCAGGCGCTGAAAACATGCACAACAAAGTACATTTCCCTTCAACACACAATCTGGGTTAATAAAGGTAAGTATGAGGCAAAATTCGGCGTGACTGAATTTAGGCTGTCTTGGAGATAGAATGAAGTTTGAGGAAGTGAGCGCTCATAAGAAACTTCTATTTTTCATCTGCTCTGCTCTTGGTTGGTGTGTGTGTGTGTGTGTGTGTGTGTGTGTGTGTGTGTGTGTGTGTTGGGGGGCAATCTTGGTAAAGATTTGGTATTTTAATGTGACCGGTGTAGATCTGTCTCTGCGTTGTTGTTGTAGTGACGAATCAGGCGTTTATCTTTTTGGAGGCAGTCTCCATTTATTTCTGACACACAGTAGAAACAAAAAAAAATCCACCAGTCAGCAGTCGCCACAATACGTGCCCCTCTCCCACAGAAATCAGAGACGGAAGGGACGAAATACATTACATTTTTCAAACAGAAAATAACATACCTGACACACAGTAGAAACAAAAAAAAATCCACCAGTCAGCAGTCGCCACAATACGTGCCCCTAAACAGATCAATTGATGACAAAATTAATATCTCATATTAAGTTTATAACAGAAATTTCTCCGGACACAAAAGATGCCTACCTCTCCCACAGAAATCAGAGATGGAAGGGAGAGAATTGGCGCCAGAACGCTTCTTATAAAGGGGTGTGCTGCACGTATTATGGCACCCAAACAAAAGTTCCACTTGCTGACTAAGCGGTATAAACAGTCAGGCATTAACTAAAACAAAAACAACCAAACAAACAAGAACCAGATCCAGATTTTGTGTAATTATTAATTAAAACAAATGTACATATTCTAAATACATACACATGTACAGCTGCATAATTGACCCTGTTACACTCACCCCCCCAGAATTACGCAAACATCTGAGCAGCAAAACAATTCTCGATAACACAGGCCATTAATAACCACAACCAAAATGCATGAACCAGCAATAAGAGCTTCCTAATAAAAGGATAGGAGGATGAAGGATTTGCTCGGCGCCTAGCAAAAAAACCACAACACTCCGTAGACAAGATGAGGTGCCTTATACACCGCACATACTCAGGCCGACGATGCAGGTGAGAAAAAACAGAAAAAGGTCCTTATACAGCAACATGTGACCACAATAGCACAAAGAGCAGCTTAATGTAACACGCCACCCTGAACCACACTTTTCACACATGAAGAACAGAACGGGTGCTCGACTGAGACCCTAGAACGGACTCAAGTTGTGCCATGGATTCAATCAATCGGCACACTGGTCTAAGGACCCTGCCAAACCGTGAAGTAAGCTGTCCTTCAGTACCAGATGCTGAGGAAGAGTTGGCAGGTGGCGGTTGAGGTAGGAGGGCTGGGGAAGCTGTAGGGGGGTCCAGAGCAGTGTCAGGATCACCTGCAATAGGTGAAGTCACTGAAACAGGAGGTGGCGAGCAATCTGAACCAAGGGGCTCATCAGTGGAGGACTGCTCACTGACCCATGAGGCAGTACGACCAACATCCCAGTCATCAACACCTGACAGAGAACCGGCAAGGGATGGCTCAGCCGTCGCAGCTGCAGTGTCCAGACCAGATACATCAGTCTCATGCCAAACAGAAGCAGGGGGTTCATTGGCCATGCTAGGGGCGGGCAAAGACGCGGGAGCATCATCATCCAAGGCGTCCTCCAGTGGAAGGAAGTTGACCTGAAGCAACAGGTTTCGGTGGACTACACGTTCATTTCCTTCAGGATCCCTGATCCGGTAGATATGGAGGGCAGGTTTTGAGGCCACCACAGTATGCACAACAGGAAGCCACTTGTCAGACAGCTTGCGTTTCCCTTTTATGCCCTTGTTTGCCAGTAGCACCTGTTCACCGAGAGACAGAGGCTGACCTTTGACCCGTTTGTTGTATTGGTTGCGTTGGTGTTTCTGCTCGGCCGTGCAGTTCTTTTGAGCTAGAGCCATCGCACAGTGCAGATCCTCCAAAAGAGACTTCACATAGGCATCATAGTCACATACAGTCACATCATGGAGCACGTTCTTGAAGAGAAGGTCAACCGGCAGCCTAGGGACTCTCCTGAACATCAAATAGAAGGGTGCGAATCCGGTGGTCTCATGGACAGTGCAATTGTATACAAAGGTCATGGTCTGAATCATTTGCGGCCACTTCTGTTTGGAGCGAGGGGGTAGAGATCTCAACATGTTGCCCAAAGTGCGGTTAAACCTCTCTGTGCTGCCGTTACCCATAGGGTGGTAAGGTGAGGTGTGGGACTTGTCAACTCCAGACAACTTCAAGAGCTCAGCAATCAACTCACTCTCGAAGTTCGCTCCCTGGTCGGAATGGACGCGCTGAGGGAAGCCGTAGATGCAGAAGAAGTTGTCCCACAGCTTCTTGGCCACCTTCTTGGCAGTTTGGTCTTGACAGGGAAAAGCATGAGCCAACTTCGTGAAGTGGTCAGTGATCACGAGTACATCCACAGACTTGTTGTTATTGTCCTCAGCTGACCAAAAATCAATACTTACGAGCTCGAGAGGGGCAGAAGTTTTAATACTCTCCAGTGGGGCTCTAGCAGAAGGCTCGGAGGTCTTGCTGAGCACACATCTGTGGCAATGCTTCACATGATTGCGGACATCCTTTTCCATATCATACCAGAAGAAGCGCTGACGGGCCAAAGAGAGTGTGCGGGGCTGACCCTGATGGCCAGCATGGTCGTGAACACCAGACAACACATCTGCCTTCAGGGACTCAGGCACAACAAACTGAAATCTCTTCTGTTTTGTCAAGGGGTCCCTTGTGACCCTATAGAGGATTCCGTCCAGAAGTGTTAACCTATCCCACTGTTTCAGGACCCTCAGAGTCGGCTGACTCTCATTGTAGCGTTCACGTCTTGAAGGTCTGCGTTTCCTGTCGACATAGTGAGCGACCCTTGAGATGACTGGGTCTCGCTGCTGGTGTGATTGAAGCTCAACAAGAGATAAGGAAGGGAGCATGTCCTGGCCAGGGGGTGCCAAGGTGGTCAGGTGCTCAGCTATGGATGCCGCACGCTGCCTGGGAGCAGAGTCCCACTCATCCAAAGAAGACAGAAGAGAGGAGACATCATCCTCTGACATTGAGCCCTCAATGGCAGCAGAGTGAGAGGGACCCCCCAGTGATTGTGGCTGGCATGTGAGGCGGAAGGCATCCTGCACACACCCGTCGCTGACATCATCTGCTTGGTCTAGCAGCCCAGAGTAAGGTTCACACAGCAGCCGCTGCTTCAAAGGCTTCACAAATGGATCTCTGCTGAGGGCATCAGCCACCACATTCAGCCTGCCGGGAATGTGTTTGATGTCAAAGGAATATGGAGCCAGCTTAGAGACCCACCGTTGCTCACAGGCGTCAAGTTTTGGCTTGGTCAGGATGTATGTGAGCGGATTGTTGTCGGACCAGACAGTGAACTTATGACCCTTAAGCCAGTGGCTAAACTTATCGCAGACCGCCCATTTCAAAGCCAAGAATTCCAGTCTGTGGGCAGGATAGTTGGCCTGACTGCGACTGAGAGTTTTGCTCGCGAAGGCGATTGGTCTTGCCTTCTCCTCACCAGAGGACACCTGAGATAGAACAGCCCCCAGACCATCAAGGGAAGCATCGGTGGAGAGAATGAAAGGCCTATCAAAGTCTGGGTGTGCCAACACCACATTATGGAGGAGTGCACTTTTCAGATCTTCAAACGCTTTCTCACAAGCGGGAGTCCAATCCTGAGGAGTCAGTTCTCGGTAGGTGCCAGCCCGTCTCCGACCAAAGGAGCCTTTGGCCTTCCTCTTCTGCCCCGCGGTCAAGGTGTAGAGAGGCTTAGCGATGGAAGAACAGTCAGGAATGAAATGCTGATAATACAGCACCATCCCAAGGAAAGATTTGACCTTCCGTTGAGATGGTGTGCAGCCATCCTCGTTCATGAGGTCCTCCCTCCTGAAATCAGAGATGGCTCTTACTTTCTCCTCATCAACTGAGACACCACTACTGTCCACCACATGACCAAGAAACCTCACGGACCGGCGTAGAAAGTAGCACTTCTTCTGTGCAAGCTTCAGGTTGTTAGCTCGGAGACGTGAGAAGACAGCCTCCAACCGTTTCAGGGCTTCTTCCTCAGATGGAGCAAAGACAAGCAGGTCATCTAGATAACACAGGAGGCTGGAGAAGTTCAAGTCACCAAACACACTGATCATCATCCGCATGAATGATGCGGGACTGTTGCATAAGCCCTGGGGGAGTCTGTTGTACTCATACAGGCCTAAGGGTGTCGTAATGGCCGTGTACCGCCTGTCGGACTCATGGAGGGGGATGTTGTAGAACCCTGATGTGAGATCCATGGTGCTGAAAAAGGAGTTACCCCCAAGGGCAGCAAGACAGTCGGCCTGGTGAGACAGTGGGTGGGCGTCCTTGACGGTTTTGGCATTAAGCCAGCGAAAGTCAGTGCAGATCCTCAGTTCCCCTGACTTCTTCCAGACAAGGACCAGTGGCGAAGCATATTCACTGACTGACTTACTGATGATGCCTTTCAACTCCATTTCAGACAGCACCTCTCTCAATTTATGATAGTGTGCTGGAGGGACACGGCGATATGGCAGCCTGAAGGGGCGATCATCAGTGAGGTGAATTCGGTGGACAAACTCCTTTGCTTCCCCACAATCCAGCTTATCTTTGGAGAAGACATCTTGGTAGGCCAGCAGAAGTTCAGCTAGCCGCTGTTTCCACTCATCTGACACCTCACACCCTTCAAAGTTGATGTCTGCCAACCCACACTCCTTAAGCTGCTGAAAGGCGGTGGATGTGGCAGCCGAGTTGGTGCTGGGGTCAGTTGACTGACCTGTCTGTGGCCTAGCCACACCCTGGGAAAGGGGAAGGTCCTCCACTGCCACACAAGGAAACACATCCGCCACTTTTGCATTGTGGTGCAGTGCCACAGAATTCATTGTTGGGTTAAGGATCTTCATCGGGACCCAACGATCCCCCCACATGGGCGTCACGACCCGTCCCACAGATGCTTTTCGGAGCTGAACGGGAAGAGGTGGGCTCCACAATGACAGTGCTCCCAGGTGACACAGGAGCATTACTGGGCAGCTTCCCCCACACCAAATGCTCCCCTTGTGGTGCCAGAGTAACAGCCTGCCGCAGCCTGACTGTGCCGACTTTATCAGGTAGTTCAGGACCAGACCAACGCGTAATGCAGCTGAGCAGCTGAAGAAATTGCTCACAATCAGGGTCTGAAGTGTTTGAGTGGATGAGCTCCCAGTACCTCTCATCAGACTTCATCTTCTGTATCACAGGCCTAATGACATTGCTCCCGATGATGAGCTTGTCTCTCTGCCCCGGGACAAGAAAAGTTGGCACAATGAATTTGGACCCATAAATCTCAATTTCTAGGTCATAGATGCATCTGGGTTGTGTCGTAAGGCCACCGCAGCCAATAAGAACCACCCTCTCAGGAACGGGTTGAGGACTAGGGAGAACACCAGCGGCCCTAAGTTCAGTCTCTGCTTCTACACTGAGTGTGCATGACATGTTCCCTGAATCAAGCATTTCTCTCAATGTAGTTTGACCCCCAACAACTACAGGAGCATAAAACAGGTCACTTGCTCCCTCTACTCTATGCGAACTCACAACAACAACGGTCTTGTCATCAGAAAGATTACTACAACAGTTCACATAGATCGATTGCAAGTCATTTTCTTCACTAAGGGTGTCATCAGTACCGCCCATGCTACCCCTCTCACTACACAGGCGAGCTAGTTTAAATCTGCATTGGAGGGAGGAGGCGGTGGCATGGCTGGGGAAAGGGAGGCCTGCGGGCATTGATTCCTGATGTGACCAGGATTGAAGCAGTTGAGGCACAATCTGTAAAGCCGACAGTGGGCATGGGTGGTGTGGTCCCTGGAGCTACAGACCCTGCATGTTAAAGGCTCAGAAGCCTGCGAGTTACAGGGTCGACCAGGTCGATGGTGGGCAGGTTGACGATTACCCGGCTAATGGCTGACAGGCCTCTGATTGGATCCAAGGGAAGCATTGCACAAAGCCAGAACTTTGTCAAACATCGCCACAACTTGCTGCACACCAGAATTGGCAGTAGATGAATCAACAGCAGTTTGGGATGGGAATGAGATGGCAGAAGGAGGCAGGGACGAGGACGCAGGCTCATGTGTGTTCACTACAGCACTGTCAACTTGAGGCTGACCACAGGCCAGGGCGGAGGCCAGAGGAGGGTTAGGAGGAAGCTTTGGCTGGTGTGTTGCTGGGGCAGACTGGGCCATGCTAAGATCAGCTGGGTGAAGAGGACTACCCACGGGCCTTTGACTGTAGGCCGACAAACCCACTGTGCATTGGGACTGGGCTGCTGTCTGTCTGATATTCCTCACGTGAGAATCCAGACGCTCCTGAACCTCAGCTGCCGTCCATTGCTCAGGTGCCTTCAGCTGGAATGACATGGCAAGCCTGGGGTCAGGACAATGATTAATGAACATCAAGACCACCTCAGCGCTGGGGTCCTCCAGGGATTTACCCCGCCTCCGGAGACACTCATTGGCAGCATCAATGGACTTGTTAAGGCGAATCCAATAGTCCATAGCACTCTCACCAACACAGGGAATGGTGCTGTAGAAATCTTTCATAGGCAAGTTAGAGAATGACAGCTCACTGAAATTACCCTTCAGTATGTCGAACACAGCTGTGGGCAGGTCAGCCACACTCAGCTCAGGACGGCTGCGGAGCGATACCTTCACCACATCCCTAGCTTTGCCTGTTAGTCTCGACATTATTAGATCAAACATTTCAGCAGGGTTGTCACACTTTATCCTCTTTAAGTAACATCTCATCATGTCCTCCCACTCATGAACAGAGAACACATCAGCATGATCACCCCTGAAGTAAGGTGGAGCTTTGGTGTCTGATTGCACAACAACCTTCAAATTTGATAAACCAGCCTCGCTGGATGACTGACAGGTGGTGGGAGACTGAGGCTGGGCAGTACTGGGCTGGAGGATAGTGTGAAGGCTGGCTGAAATGTTTTCTCCAATCTGTTTAGCCAGATTTGCAATCATGTCACCATAAAAATCAGCAGACATGGCTTGCGTGGGCTTGGGGTCTGCACGGGTAATTGGAGTGGAACTAGCAGTGGGGGTCAAAGGTGGGTCGACTGTCTGATCAGCCGTGTATGCTGGAACGCTGGGGGACATCAGCCAATCTCTACCAGCAACCCGCTGGCCCCTCCCCACACCAAACGTGACATTATGCACATTCCTATCCATAGCATGAACTCCAAAAACATCCACTCCAAAAACTGTGCCAATACAGCAATATAAGTGCAATACCAGCAAAAAAAAACAAGAAAAAAATATGTACAAACTACAATAATATATACATATACACAGCACAAGAAAAGAGTGTCGAATTCCCAAAAGTGAAACTAAAATGCACACATGCATGATGGAAAATGAAACGATTTTTTTTTCTCACTTTGTTTTTTTTTTTTTTTATGCTCAGTCACGCAAATACTTCACCAAAAGAGTTGATAAGAACAGCAAACCCACTGTCAAAATAAAGTTTCTTTCCCAGTAATAACAGATACTTGTCCCATTCACTGTTTGCCTTTTTTTTTTTTTTTTTTTTTTTTTTACTGGAACGATCAAACTATCGCTACAATGCACTGGTCGGTCACAGCAGTATCACCAGCAAAAAATAAATAAATAAAAACAACACGAGATAAAATGACAGGAGAAAGAAACGAAGAAAGAGGAAAAAAAAAGTACACACACTCCTTAACAGGCAGCGTGTCTTATTAACGAGCCCGCAAACCTCTCACATGCGCAGCAGACGTTGCGGAGCAGCCGAGAGGACCGGGAGGAGTAGCCGATAGGAGCCAGGTGAGAGCAGCCGAACCCCGGGGACCAGTCAAGCGCTGATCGGAGATGCAACAGGTTGTCACGGCACCAAGTGTGACCGGTGTAGATCTGTCTCTGCGTTGTTGTTGTAGTGACGAATCAGGCGTTTATCTTTTTGGAGGCAGTCTCCATTTATTTCTGACACACAGTAGAAACAAAAAAAAATCCACCAGTCAGCAGTCGCCACAATACGTGCCCCTCTCCCACAGAAATCAGAGACGGAAGGGACAAAATACATTACATTTTTCAAACAGAAAATAACATACCTGACACACAGTAGAAACAAAAAAAAATCCACCAGTCAGCAGTCGCCACAATACGTGCCCCTAAACAGATCAATTGATGACAAAATTAATATCTCATATTAAGTTTATAACAGAAATTTCTCCAGACACAAAAGATGCCTACCTCTCCCACAGAAATCAGAGACGGAAGGGAGAGAATTGGCGCCAGAACGCTTCTTATAAAGGGGTGTGTTGCACGTATTATGGCACCCAAACAAAAGTTCCACTTGCTGACTAAGCGGTATAAACAGTCAGGCATTAACTAAAACAAAAACAACCAAACAAACAAACAAGAACCAGATCCAGATTTTGTGTAATTATTAATTAAAACAAATGTACATATTCCAAACACATACACATGTACAGCTGCATAATTGACCCTGTTACATTAAGCCATTATCAATCATATTTGATCAATTGTAAAATTATTTATGTGACACACACACATTCTGAATGGAATCGGCAGACTTCAAATGAGCCATTTTAATCACGATTAACTCCAGGATTGGGGTGCAATTAATCACGATTAAGAAATTTAATCGTTGCCCAGCTCTAATTAGAAATGTAAAAAAGAAGAACATATTATGACTCAAATTCCTTATTTGCAGTTTTTGTACGACGGCGACAACCACCACCCCCACCCCAATCCTAGGGGAAACACTGATTCACATAAGTGAACTTGTAATGGGCGTCCACCACTGCCATGAGCAGGATAGAGAACCTGCTCTTATAGTTGTGGCACAGACTTCCCGAGTTCTTTGGTGGCTGGATGTAAATGTGTTTGCCATCGAGTGCTCCAAGGCAGTGTGGGAACTGCCACTTCTCCCAGTATTCGTGGGCTATCGTATGCCACTCTGCCTTTGATGTTGGTGTCTGAAAGACAGGATTATCACTAGTGCTGTCATGCGATCAAAAAAATTAATCTAATTAATTACAGGATTTGTAATTAATTAATCTAATTAATCGCATTTTAATCTCATATCTGCTTTAGGTCCCCAAGTGAAGAATTAGAATTCAGGGACGTTACAGAATTGTAGCGCATGACTCATCAAATGAAAACACTGAGAAGAGAAGATTTGAAATCCACATTTTTGTTAATGATGAATGAAGCTCAGTCAGGACGTCTCATCCAAAATAAATTCTAAGCCCAATCAGGCAACTGAAATAACACTTTCAGTGTGTTTCATTAAAGAAATTCAAATGAAGAAAAGGTTAAAGTATATCCCAGCAAACCAATTCGGCCTGGTGCACGATTCAAAAATGCAGTGCAAATATAGATAAAAAAACATTCTGAAATAAAATAAGGCTGAGTCTCAAATAGCCGCTGAAGCAAACTAAATTCAAAATGAACACTAAAACCAACTTAATACAGCAATTTAAAATGAATACTACAAGTATAACATGCCTCTAAATAAGACAACAGTTCCATTCACACTGAACTGCCACTCAAGTGTGCTATAATTAATCTTAGATTAATTTTTTTAGTGCACTAATTTGCGGTGTAATTAATTAATCTAATGAATGCACTAAAGTGACAGCCCTAATGATCACACTTTGAACATATTGAAATTGTATGTTTTCTTGTGATTGTTTAGTGGGGAGATCATCAATTCTCTTGAATGCCTATAAATCACTTGATAAAATGTATATTGAAATGACTAATAATTGATGGAATTACCTTCAGAAAGTCTTCTTTTAGGACAGAATGCAGGGCTTCACATGTCTCCACAACAATCCGGCTCAATGTTGTGCTACCGATCCGGTACTGGAAACTTAAGGAGTTGAATGTCTCCCCTGAAAAATATGTTTTACATAAGTGCACAACATTTTATAACATCACAAGCTTGTTCGCTGTTTTTATAGGAATTAACAAATTAAAATAACCTCAGTATAGTTTGTTTGTTACGATATTGGGCTATACAAAAATAAAGTGATTGATTGATTGATACCTGTTGCCAGAAACCGTAGGGTGATGGATAGCCTCTCCTCAGACGGATGGCCCTTCTCAGATGGGTGTCCTGCTTGGTAATGAGTGGAGCTACTTTGTGCAGGATTATATTGAATTCTGCAACAGACATTCTTGTGAGGTCTCTGAAGTCCTTCGAGTCATCATTCTAAAATCAAAAGAGAAACTCACATGACCAAAACATTACATACTGCAAAACTACAATAAATATTCCAAATTGTTCTTTACAGCACAGCAGGCATAAAAAAAGCAATCTACTAAAAAAAAAAT